>NC_081193.1:40033778-40633778 GCF_902713425.1 Acipenser ruthenus | reverse complement strand
GGCAGAGACAAGGTCGGCAGCTCATCCTCTGCCAGTAGTATTTAAAAACCTTGTGGTAAAGTGTGGCTGTCGGCTAGTGCGTTGTTAAACTAGCTGGCAGTCGCACGTAATTAATAAACTTGTGCAGATTGTGGCCGACGGGTAATAGAATAATTACTAGCTAGTTAAACCCCTCGGCCACGGTATATAAACCTGCAGTGCTCTCAGTTCGGGGTGGGTGTTTGGAGGAGCGAGCGAGAGCAACAAAACCAAAAGTAAAAAGAACAACTAGCTTTCGGATCCGTGAAGGCCACTGCCCAGCCGGACCTTAGGGTTGTATTTAGTGTGCAAGATTTGTTTTACTTAAAACCTTTATTTTGCTCTGCAGTATTTTTTTGTTTTCCTTCCTGCTTCTGGCCTGACGTCACCACGTCAACCATCCCTGTCACAATCATTCAAAAACAATAAAAAGTTAATTCATGGGTAGGCTATGTTAACAGTAATTGCATATGTGCTGTTTTAATTACTATGTAAAGATCCTTTACCAATTCATTGTTTTTATTTTATATTTGTGTAAATAATATATGCAGCACAAAGGAATATCCACTAGAAAGTGTTCTGAGGGCATCAGATGGTTTTTAATGGTTAGGTTTAGGGTTAGGTATTGGGTCAGGGTTAGGTTTTAGGGCTGGGGTTTCTTAAGGTTGGGGTTGGGGTTGGGGTTGGGGTTGGGGTTGGGGTTGGGTTAGAGTCAGTGTGTTTTGATTTCGTAGACTTGCCGAGCTCTGGAAGTGAAAGGTGGGAGTGCTTGGAAAATGCTGTAGAATCATCTGATGCCCCCAGGACACTTTCTAGTGGATATTCTTTACGCTGCGTAGGACTATATAAATTGAACATTTTTGTTTTGTTTTGTATTGCCTGAGAATTCCGTATGCATATTCTCTATTTCATATTGGATATTTGAACTGGTCTCGTGTTTTGTATTGTTTGTTGTTTTAGTGTATGAATGAGTGACAAGAGGTTAGGTTTCAGGAATGTTTTTATTATGTAAAATAAGTCTAAATATTGTGTATTCTTGTTCTTTTCAAGTGAACACAGCAAATGAACTTCACATGCCATTTGGAAGACCAAGGGTTTTGCAACAAAATGCTAAATACTGCCTTTTATACCATTCTCAATATATAAATGGATACAGTCAGGATTTTCTGATGCCATTATGGTGTGCATACACTGTGCAAAAACTAGTAAGTTACTATACATTTTATTAAAATGGCAATAATATACACACCCTAAATTCAGTTGGTTACATGTTTGTGAAATGGTTTCATTCCTGATAAGCATGGTATTGTAATAGTATGAATAACCACCATTAAAGGTGTTCTTGTTGTTGTTGTTTTTGTTTATGTTAAATACTGCTTGGTCACTGTATTTGACATATTTACTGTGGCACAATAGGGGCTATATGGGGTGTTTTTGCTTTTTAATTAATTAGACTGGAGTAAATGGGTGTATTAAGTAACTGAGCAGCTCCGTGAAAGAATCACTTAACAGCATGCTCAGTTCCACTCCTCCTGAGCAGCTCAGAGTGGTCAGAGCAGATTTCAATCGGTGATTGTTAAATTTTTCACTCCGAGACGCTCCATTAAAACCGCACCCAGTGTTTTGAAAATATACCCCTGCATTGTATTTTCCATGGCACTGAAAAAGGCTAAGTCACCTTTTTATTGTTTTGCATAAATTAAAATACAACGCAGTAGTATAATTTGTTCTAAAAGGATAACAAAGAATACATGACCTGACTACTTCGGTCTTTTTTTTTTTTTTTTTTTTTTTTTTTTTTTTAAAAGGAAAATGTTAGTTCTTTAAAGCCAGAAAGTGCTGACTGTTTGCGAGCTGATGTTCGTATCCCTGCCAGTCGGAGTCAAAGCTGTCTGAGCTACAAGAAAGATCCTAATCTTACATTTGGATACTTGCATCCCCCTAGTAAGTGCGGTATTATTAATGTTGGTCATATTCGCATGAGAAGCTACAAGTGTTACTAGTTTAATGTATAATGCGCAGTGATGTGCAGCTACTTGCAGAATGTTGGTCTAACTGCCCTCCATAAATCACAAAGGGTTAATAACAAATGCTTTCCCTTAAGACATTTACCATACAAAATTGCAGTTTACAAAATGACAGTTTACTAGCCATAGTTGATCATGTTTTGTTTTACTATACTTTAGTATGCCTTTACCATGATATACTTATTTTTAAAAGGTTTAAAACTTTTTATACACCTCACCAGCAAAACAAATTCCTTTGAGCTTTTGCTATAGATTTTCTGCACATTTCTTTTCACACTGATGCTAATTTGTTCTTCCACAACAGTGAGGTAACTTCCTATATAGCAGGGCAGCCCCCCTGAATTGCATCAGAGCCACGTATTCATGCTTATCCTGGGATTGGTTGATGAAATCCTGGTGCATTTCCTAGTGCTGTAAAATGCTCTGAAAATATCCGGCTCTATCCTGTTGGAATATAGATTGATCAAATCCACCCCTAGTGCACTAAAATGTGGTGATAACTTAATTGTGATCTCCATTATTACATTGCAAATGTGTGTATTAACTGCTTTCAAGAAACCTACAGTATATGTTGTATATCTTCAAACTGCTTTAATGTATATGTATATGTATTTTTCTCTAGATCGAGGGCCACCCAGCAGAAAAGCTGACTCACTGATTACTAGCAACACGGTACCAATGTATACTGCTTTCAAAGGTAACTGGTGAATGAGAAGTAAATGTTAACATTTCTTATCAATTAAACTAAACAACACATTGTTTTTGACCTAATACCTACTCTCTTTAAGAACAAATGATCAAGGTATTGCATTTTTTGTTAACTTCTAGTCTGCTAACAAAACATATTTTTAATTTTGATCTATCTAAAAAACAGCGGTTTTTCTTAATAATGGAATGTGATGTGTCTGAAAAGTACACTGTATTTGATTCCTGAGAAGTAAAAATCTCACTTTTTTTTAATTTATTTTTTTATTTCCTTTTCTGTTGCAGATAGCTGGATCCATTTTCACAGTGTGCTGCTATTAAAATACGCCAAGGAAAGAAATGGACTCAATATAATTAGTGGACCAGTATTTGATTACAACTATGATGGACACTTTGATACTCCAGAACAACTTAAACAGTAAGCAGTGTCTTTTTGAAAATAACTAATGTTGATAGACACAATACTTATTGCCCTGCTTATATTTTTACACTACATCAAAATGCACTGGTTTAGAATTAACTCTCTTCCAGCAGTGAGACCACATGGTAACAGCTAATTTAGTGTTAATCAATGGGTGCAATAAATGTTAGTATGATAAAGGTTCTATGTACGTTTCTGCTTATTAACAATAAATTGCTCTTCAAATTTACCTCAGTAAACATTTAAATGTGGCTGTGTAGAGAATAGTGTTAATTATACCTGAAAATGCCCCTTTAGGTTAGCAGTCTGTTCCTTCTAAAGAAATTCATGATATTTAAAATGGATTAAAACACGTTTTTTAATGATTTTTGTTTTTAGGAATGTCACAGATACTCAAATTCTCATCCCAACTCACTATTTTGTGGTATTGACCAGCTGTAAGAATTCTTTCTACCCCCCTGAGGCTTGCAATGGCAGTTTGGATGTTTTCTCGTTCATTATTCCTCACAGACCTGATAACACGGAGAGCTGTACAGTAAGTACTTTATTATGCTTTGGGTGGATGTATTTTCTTAAAGCTTGAAAATACACGGTTCTAACTAACAAATTGGAATACTGTTGTGGGAAGGTTTTATCTAGTCTTTGTGCTATACAACATGTTGAATACATGGGAGCCATTTTAATCAAAAGGTAAAATGTATGTTGTAAAATGGCCTAACTACATATCCCCAATTAGAAGTTTGAATTATAAGGCTTTATCTGCACCACCATCTCCACCAGTCCAGAAAGCCCCTTACTAGCTGAACAGCCAAACTGAATGTTTAGAATAGTGCCACCAGAAAAGATCTAGCAATCATGGCAAGCAGACCCCAACAAAATGCTGCCATGTAATGCAGTTCTGAACACTATTAAAGCAATTTTAATAGTTTACATGTATATTCTAAAAAAGAAGTTAGTACATCTAGAGATGGCTTGAGTTGTTAGAATGTCTGGAAAGGGTGCTTACCAATTGATTTCACAAGTTTAATTTTGTCAAGGCAGAAAGTGACAGTATGAGTAAGAGAGAGAGAAAGAAGACTATTTAAACCTTAGCATATTCTCCTCATCGAGCGTCAGACATGGACTTCTAAGACTGGGCCCATCCTCGCTTCCACGGTTCAGTGGCTTGGTAACGCTGAGCATTTCAAATTGCGTTCATAAATGAGGATAAAAATGTCTAATTAAGTGATTTTGCCTCTTGTATTTCCTTCTCAGACTGGTACAGACCTGCAGTGGGTGGAAAAGTGGCTCAAGTTCCATGTTGCCCGTGTACGAGATATAGAGCTGCTAACAGGACTCAGCTTTTACCAGGACAGAAGACAGCCGGTCACTGAGATTTTACAGTTAAAAACATTTTTACAGACTTTTCAATATGAAGATTAATTTCCAACGGCATTATATATATATATATATATATATATATATATATATATATATATATATATATATATATATATATATATAGTAAGACAGCAGGGAGGGGGTTAAAATCCTCCCTGCATAAAACACATGCATATGCCCCAGTGGCTAATTGTTTTATTTTTTATTATCCCCTGCACCCGGTGGTGATTGAAAATTAGAACCGGGTGCAGGGTATTTAAGACGTGCAGCCAGTCTGCACGGGGCGGCTGCTGAGTAGAAGGCAGATAGTGTGCTCTGTCTTAGCCGTCGTGAGGAAGATAAGTGCTGTATTAAACCTGTGTGGTTTTTGTTTTGTGACAGGTAAACAGCTTAGCCGTCCTGCGAGTTAGTCAGGGACTTACCTGTGTAGTCAGCGCTCCAAAAACGGAGTTAGGTGTTTGTTTCTATATATTTTTTAATGTGCTGCCTGTAATCATGAAATGTCATGAGGCCATGGTGTACTGTAGCAGATTTATTTTTTTAATAACCAATCTGTTACTTTTATCTCAGGGACACAATAAATGTTCAAAGAAAAGGGTGAGGCAGCTCATTCTTGTCTTGTTTTATTTTAGTTGTGACTTTTGTTGTTGTTGTTGTTGTTATAATTAATCAAATTAAATATTTTATGTGGCAGGCATTTGTTAAAAAAAAATACAATTTTATATTTCAAAGTTGTTTCATTTTATTTTTATGTATCAGAAACAATGTGGTTTAAATTCAATATTAAAGTAAAGCTCTGGTCCTTGTAGGTCTCTCCTTGTTTTTATTACTTTGGTATATTAACACACATTCTTGAACTAGCCTCTTAACTAAAATCCAATTCATGTGCCAATAAGAGCAGAGACAATTATTATATATTCAATAGAATATGGATTTGATTGGATGAAAATGTGGTTTTAAGTCTTAGTTTGATTAACTCAGATCATTTAAAAAAATTAATGTAATTAGAAACAGTGGCGCAGCGAGGCTTGGAAATGTGGGTGGGCCCCAACTTAAGGTGGACGGGCACTTCACAGGAAATAGTTTGCAAAAATGATTTAAATCCATTTAAAACCCTGAGTACATCAAATATTTCCCCTGTAAATCCATTTGAAATGTTTGAAGTAGACACAAAAATACATTTACATATATCCACAGTGAATGTGCTTTAAAAAGACAAATGGGCAGTGTCACCAAACCAGCGAGAACACAGTCATATTTCATCAAGCAATTATTAAATAAAACGAAAGCTAGTAAATGACTTACCATTGCCTAGTTCAGCAGGGGGGAAAATTACGACCCGCCAAAGGATTCTATGTGGCCCACCTCTGTCTAACAAAAGAAAAAATGTATATAAAATAACCGCACAGTGTCGAGCAAAAAAAATATATAATAATATATCACCACGGCAGGCAGGAGCAATAAAAAAAAACGCGTCTATCTCGGGTATTTGTGTAGGATTTGTGCCTCGCTCCGGCTAGTCGCACCTGACCTGACTATATCCCTACGCAAGCCATGGTTTAGCGTAGTAGTGTAAGGACTGATAGGCTGGTACTGTGGTAACAGTGCAGTGTTTTTTTGAGCGCCAATTTGCTAATTGCTGTTAGCTCTCACAAACTGTGAGTGTGAATTCGAAGATGAGTTTATCAAAGAAGAGGAAAGTAGACGGTGAGTGCCGAATATACAACAAGGAATGGACTTCAAAATATTTTTTTAATGACGTGTGGAAAAGCTGTGGGCTTAATTTGCAAAAACAATGTGGCAGTGTTCAAAAAATACCATTTGAATTGGCACTTTGAGAGCAAATATGCACGTACATATATTAACTTTTCTGTCAAAGAAAAAGCAAAGAAAACTGATGAGATGGTTGTAAGAACTGAACCAAAAAGAGCAAAGCATGTTCACAAAGCTATCAGCGGTACAGGAGGGGATTACGAGAGTGAGCTACATGATTGCACACAAAATTGGCAAGAACAGCAAACCATTCTCGAAGGAAAATTTATAAAGGAATGTACGGTTGACTCTATTTTGTGCCCAGACAGGAAAAGGCAGTTAGAGAACATCAGTTTGTCAAGGGAACCATTGTGAGATGTGTTCAGGATATCTCGGAGAATAATAATATTGTAACGTCCGTGATGACACAGACATGACATGCAGTTAAAAACAGTAAGAAATGCCAGTAGTAGACTTTCTCTATTGCAGAATGTGTCCGATGTTGGTAAGCATGCAGACGCGGCTTTCATAAAGCCATATCGTGTAATTTTGAAATCGGCTGTTCAATTCGCAAAGTTGACAATGTATATATATGATTCCACATTGCTCTCAAATCTTCATTAGAGTGCTCCCTGGTTGACTTTCCCAAAGATGAATTAACAAACGAATCATCCAGTCAATCTGGTCATTTTCTCTTCTGACATTTATTTTCACATGTTGCCATTTCCACTGCTGAAGTGCAGATTTGGAGGAAGAGGATGATATGTGAGTTGCTTTTGTGGCTTCATTATCTGTCCATTGTCTTTAAAAAAAATAAATACGAGTTGTTTTGGCATGTTGACCGCCGCACTACTACTAATTGGCCTGCAAGTTTGCTTAAAAAAACTGCACATTTTAAATAAAGTTGGAATATGGAAACGTCTGGGACTTAACACATCCGCGCCAACTTCCTCACAAGCTGTCACTCAAACGCAGCTTGCACATGATTCGTTGTATAAGAGGAAGATCCCACCCAAACATTGCATCATTGCATTGCATTGACTGGCTAAAGCTTGCGGCATTTTCTCTACAGGGTATTTGTCCTAAACTTGAGCTCTCGCCTTTGGGGTGCACAGTTTAAAAAAAAAAAAAACAATAAATACATTTTACATTTACTTAAACTTGGCATACACATAGGCGCATATTTGGGTGGGTCTATGTGCTAACTGGGTGGCCGCGGCAACGCCCCTGATTTGAAAACGATTCAGTACCACCAGTATTTCAAATTAGGTCTGTTGTATTTTATAATTATAAAATGTTTTTTTTTTTTTTTTTTTTACAATAATTTTCATGTGTTTGTATGATGTCATTTTTGTTTTTCATCACAGATCCTCTACAAACTTCATGCAGTACATGTAAAGTCACCTCCAAATTTATTGGCACCCTTTATAAAGATGAGCAAAAAAGGCTGTATAAAATAAACAACACAGGTAATGAGCTATATTTTATGCTCAAATATATGGGAAAACCATATTTTATTTTAATACAGTTGCTCAGAGAAAAAGTTTTTTTATTAACAAGTAATATTTTTTCTAAAAAAGATAGGTGTCAGAATTATTGGCACCCCTAAAGATTCTTAGAAATAAAATCAAACAAAATTAAATTTGCATTAACATTCTACTACTTTAAGTTCATCTCAGTCTAAAGGAACTGTATTGTGGCCTTCCATGGCTTACTGTTTCACTGGGGTATAAAAATGAGGTAACATGCATATGAAATCCATTTGTCATCCATCACCATGGGGAAAGGCAAAGAACTCACAATGAAAAGAGACAAATGGTTGTTGACCTTCATAAATCAGACAATGGGTACAAAACAATAGCTAAAAAACTAAATATACCACTTACCACTATTAGGGCAATAATTAAGAAGTTCAAAACCACTGGAACAGTGGTAAACTTGCCTGGTAGAGGACGCAATTGTATCTTGCCCCCACGCACAGTGAGGCAGATGGTTCCGGAGGCAAAGGGATATCCAAGGGCCACAGTTGGAGAATTACAGATCTTGGTTGCATCTTGGGGTCACCAAGTCTCCAAATCTACAATTAGACACCACCTCTATGCCAATAGGCTATTTGGAAGGGTTGCCAGAAAAAATACTTTGCTGAGAGCAACAAAC
This sequence comes from Acipenser ruthenus, assembly GCF_902713425.1. Lineage (NCBI taxonomy): Eukaryota > Metazoa > Chordata > Actinopteri > Acipenseriformes > Acipenseridae > Acipenser > Acipenser ruthenus. The sequence goes on along the minus strand of NC_081193.1, from coordinate 40,625,318 downwards.
GTAAGCGCCTGGAGTTTGCTAAACGGCATTGGCACTTCGATTGGAACCGGGTGTTATGGTCAGATGAGACGAAAATAGAGCTCTTTGGCCACGCACACCAGCGGTGGGTTTGGCGTCAAAAGAAGGATGCGTGTGCAGAAAAGAACCTCATACCTACTGTAAAATCTGGTGGTGGATCTTTGATGTTATGGGGCTGTTTTGTTTCCACTGGTCCTGGGGCCCCTTGTTAAGGTCAACGGCATCATGAACTCTACCCAGTACCAAAAACCTGGTTGCCTCTGCCAGGAGGCTGAAACTTGGCTGTAAGTGGATCTTCCAGCAAGACAATGACCCCCAAGCACACATCAAAATCCACAAAGAAATGGTTAATTGACTACAAAATCAACATTTTGCAATGGCCATCTCAGTCTCCGGACTTGAACCCCATTGAAAACCTGTGGTTTCAATTGAAGAGGGCAGTCCATAAGCGCAGACCGAAGGATATCAAGGATCTGGAAAGATTCTGTATGAAGGAATGGTCTAAGATCCCTCCCAATGTGTTCTCCAATCTCATTAAACATTATAGAAAAAGACTATCCGTTATCCTTGCAAGGGGAGGGTGCACAAAGTACTGAAAACAAGGGTGCCAATAATTGTGACACTTCATTTTTTTGGAAATAAATTTATAATTTGAGAAATGTGTAATTTTGGTTGATTCCCTTGAATCATTAATAAAGTCAAATATATTCCACATGTTGGAAAATTACAATATAGCTCAGTACTGGTATTATTTATTTTATATTTTGCTCATCTTTATCAAGGGTGCCAATAATTTTGGAGGTGACTGTATATATACTTTAAGGACTAGCTTCATTCCTTCACTAGAGGGCAGTATTGCTTCAGTGGTTTTCATTCTGTTTAAAAGTATCAGAGCAGCGCTCTTGCTGGTTTACATACAGTGTTATAAAAACTTGATTTCTTGTTTAATAACTAAAAAAGATGAACTTCTGAAATAAAAATTATGACAACCGATTTTTTTTAAAAGAGATGGCCCTTTTGCTAGCTCCCAGTTGACACTGTTAGTAAAACCACCTTACTGATTATAGGGGGACATTAGTTAGTAAAACTGCAACCATTGATTATAATAAATAATTCACAAAATGGGATGTTAAACAGTTAAGAAATGAAATATTAAGAATGTAGATAGTATATAGGATTCATGTAAAGCCTATCCACAATAGGCATATAGTACATATAATATTAAATATAAACTCATGATGACTTATTAATGAAAGTTGTTTGTTTCATCAAAATGTTGAAAATAGTTTATTTAGTTAAATTCCTTGGTGGAACCATGAAAGGTGTTATTGCTAAAACTACATTTTAATAGAATTTGTATTTAATACTTTGAGGCCAAATATTGCAAGTGCACTATCATTTTACAAGTGAATATACATAAACCTTCTGCAAACACCCCTAATATTTTTGATTGTGTCTACCTGGATTTAACTTTTTATAATACACATTTTGGCAGAATTGATTAATAAAATGACAAAATGCGTTTTGATTTAAAGTTAACTTTGAAGATCACAGAATGGTGTAGAAATTATATTCCAACTTAATAACTAGATTGCTGTAGTATTTTTTGAAAATGTTAAATATATATTTTGTACTGTATTTTAATGCAGACAACCCTCCTAAAAAGTGTGGTACTAAAAATGAAATAAATGCATAAAAGTAATAACTACGTCATACATGAAGGTGTAGAGAAAATCAGTTACAAGCTGTACCTTTCAGCACTTACAGGCTCTCTGGTACACCAAAGCAGGAAGGAAAGAAGATGACGTGCATTTCCCAGCTCAGTATTCTCATAACCAAAAGTTCTGCATGTGTAGGGGGAACTTGAATAACTGCACAGGCTGACGAAATACAGGTAGGGTCTTCTTTCCTTCAAGGATCTACATACTATATTAAGTAACATAGTGAGATTTGTTTTAATATGTATTCATTTCTGCATTTGGTTTGTTTGGTTGTTGTAGATAGTACCTGTACTTTTTGTTAGTTACATCAAACTACAATATTTAAACAGAACTGTACATTAAAACTAACTCAGCTGAAATGTTCTTATGTCCATAACATTCTCCTTTTCTGTACTGGGTCTGACGTAATCCTCATCAGTCTAGTATCAATCCAGTTTACTTCTGCTCAAACTCCTTTATGGGTGTTTTTAAGGGTTCGGTATATTAAAGCAGTTCCACTTCCCTGGATTGGCACCAGGATACTTGGTTGATGTTCTTTTTCTGTACCGTAGCAGCTTTAATACATAACATCCCCTGAAGCCTTCCAACAAAGTTTTCAGAGATGTAGAAAGCCACAATTCGATGGCTGCCATATCTTTCTGCTGATGGTCTTATTAGAATGTAATTCTGCTACTCTTGTGGCTGCTGCTTTGGTTGACAATTCAGCCTCCCGTTGAATAAGTTTCCTTTTTAAATAACAGAAAGCATGTACATTATGCCATATAGAACCATTCATAAGGAACTCAATTATATATTGGTGTAATATTTAGTATGCCCGTTTCATTAATGTTATAATTATGGTATGCTTTAGTTTAATTTATTTTTAAACAATATTTTAAGTTGGCAATATCATTTACAAATGTTCATTTTATGTTGTCTTGAACATCCTTATTGTGACTATGCTTTGAGCAGGGTGAGTCCAGTTTGTTTACTTTAACTAAGGGTAGTTTAGCTGAAGGAACATAAGCTTTGCCACCCCTTGAATCCTGCTTGTCATCACTATTCTGTGAGCCTAATAGGCATGCGCCAGCTGCTGATTTCTGTAGTTGGAGGTAACGTTACATGTATTCTCCATTATTCCATATTGTATTTTTGCTATACTTCTAACATAGAGACAATATTTTCTTAATTTAGGCTAAAACTAGTAATATATTATTCCAGCTTGGGTGGGGACTTCTTTTGTAGTTGATGATGCACAAAGCACAAGGGTGGGTTTCCTGTGCATTCACAAGACACTCTGTAACATCATGCCCTACATAGTAATAATGTGTGAAGGTGATGCCCATTTCAGTGTTTGTTTCCAGTGTTTTAGATGCTACTACACTATGTCACCTGATAGGCTATTCCATGCATAAGGTTCAGACACCTTTCTCAAGTAAGCATATTTTGTATGATCCTGATGACTTGGTAGAAGGTATTTTTAAAATCCAAATCTATGATCACAAGATTTTCTTTTTCTTTTTTATTTACAGCTCAGATCTCCCAAAAACAAAAGCCTTGTAGTGCTGGTCCCTATCTCCTACATGTTCCATTAAGGCTCATCCTTTTATAGGACATCATTCCCCCTACCAAATGGAACTTATTTAAGAGGAAAGCATCTCAATCTTTTTTTAATGTCTCTAAGTGTTTTATACACTACTATTTTACTGGGTAGGCAATGTCATGCATTAACTATCTGTGTAAAAAAGTGCTACCTACCTGTTTTAAACTTACTTTTACTCCATTCATACCCTCTTGTGTGTATATAAAGGCACAGAAAGCTCTTTTGTGCTAATGGGATGTGATTCAATCCCCAGCTTGTCAATAAAGTCATCAATAAATAACTAGTTTGATATTTTGTTTTTAATCTAGTACCGGTCTCCATTTTGAAAAGCAATGGAAAGGGAGTTTTTACAAAAACAAGAGGAAAAGACAAATTTCCATAATGTTTCAGCACCACCATTAAATCAGGTCCTGTCTCATTAAGGCAAACAAGAGCCAGAGTCAGTGTGGGTTAAAAAGCCTTACTTTTATTGTTACCACTAGATACTTGTTGAGTAATGGCTGACAAAGATAAGTAGAAGAACCTTTTATCTCTCCTTACCAGACAGGGAATTGTCAAGAGTGATAAAACCTACCCCCCCACCACCACCACAATAATTTACATATTTCATGAACACAGCATTAAAATGTGACTATTTGTCAGAGAAAATAACAAATAAAATTAGTTGTTTACAATATATATATATTTTCAAACTGACATGGTAGCTATAGCACTGCCGTCACATGAGGAGTCTTCCCATTTGATTTGAAATTTTGAACAGAATGCAGGCTTTGCTAAACCATTAAGGCGGAGATTGAGTGCTAATGAAATCTGTGATAAGCTTCTAGAAGAGGGGATCCCTGTTTAATGGGGCCAAGGAACACATCATATAACAAAACATATATATGAAACATAAGGCTGCCTCTGCTTCTACTCACACAACCTTTACAGTACATCTTTGTTATGAGGGTCACAGAGAGACATTATTATTATTATTATTATTATTATTATTATTATTATTATTATTATTATTATTATTATTCTAGGAGCAAGTATACACTGTGTGAAAGTACTGAACGACACCTGTGATGCGAGCTGAAGCTAAACTTTGCTTGTTTATTTACAGCTGTGTGTATCTCTCCCGCTGCTAGCAAAAGGACCCACATTCAAGAAAGTGTAAGATACCCATTCATCTGCAAAACAATGTGAAGTTAAGAAGCTGCTGTTAATCCATCCTGTTGCTGCTGACCTGAAAAATGCCAGCTCTGCTAGTCACTAAAAGCAACAGTTACACAGCTCAACGTCTTTGAAACATCTTCAGTAAAATTAAGCTTTGAACAGAAGCAGTTTCTCTGGGCAATGCATTTAATGTCCCGGAATTTCATGGATAGTCCAAATCCTATTGTGTTAAATAGTATGTAGACATGATCAACAACAAAACAAGCATAATCAATGGCTGAGAACATTGACTTACATTTCCTCAAAGAACTTGAAAGAGAGAAGGTTCTGGAAGTCCTGTACAGGGATAAGGTACTGCGTGCAGCAGAAGAACAACGGATACGGTAATTCATTGTTTTATTTCTTAACGTAGTGCAGGGAATATGGTCAAAGGATACACATATTGGTGTATATTCATGAAATTACTCCTCTGGATACTTTTTTGGTTGCTTTTTTTATCACAGATATATTTGAATACTGTTGAAAATTGAAAGCATCTTTGAAAAGTACAAAGGGCTGACAAACCCGCTTCGCCTTAATATTTAGTTTAGTCTCTATTAGTTACTGTAAGTATATTGTGCAATTTAATTCAGGATATTTGCTTATGGTAATGAAATGCTGAGGCTTCACTGTTATGAATAAAACATTGTTTATGACAAAGATATGACACCTTTGGAGAGCTATATGCAGCCCCCACTCATTCACAATATAATCATTTTTTCCACCAAGGGTGACCCTGCCTGAAAACCAGTAAGTTAGCTGTGGACGTAGTTTTCTGAAAATGAAACCACTTCCTTTCAACTCTATTGCCCAATTTAAAAAGGAAATGTAGTGTGTGTTACAAATTACACTGAGTAGTCATGTGTTTGTTACTGAAGAGTTATCTGTTTACATACTGTCCAAAGAAATTAGCTATTAGTTTATTGTATGCAATAATTATATTGTACCACGAAGGGATTTAAAATAGGGGGATATCAACTTTCAGTTATTTTAGCAGTTTCTTGTGGTATGTTTAGTTTTAGGTATGTGGTTAAATTGACACTGTAAGAAGACCAAAGCTTGGTGTTATCAAAAAGCAGTGAGTCTAGCATGTCCAGAGTCTAGTTTATACTGTGGGGTGTAATACAGTAGATTTTCATTTTAGTAGGTCTGGTTTGGAATCCAGCTTGTTTTACAAGATAAAAGAATAACTGGACATTTAATTTCAGTACCTAGTATTTGGTTAAAAAAGAAATGTTTCAATCTTTTTTAAAATATCTAGAATACTATGGCTTGAATGATTAGAATCAAGTATGTTTCTCCTTAAGTATATAGATATATTTCTTTTTACCGGTGTCCTTGGGGGCCATTTCACATCAGTAAAATTAATTAACACATTAATACCTGAATAGAGATGTTATTTGTTCAATTAGGTTGTAACTGGCATAGTATGGGCCTCACTATGCACCACTGTTTTTGACAATTGTTGCTGTTATAGGATGCTATTTCTCCTCACTGGGCATTCAACATATTTTCACAGTATGCATTTTGTCAGTGGAGGCCCTAGACTGATTAGCAAGGGCACTTCAATTCAGGGTTAAATATCTTTGCTGGAGGTTTGTGCCATACCTGACAGACCTTTCACATCTACATCAAAGAAAAATAAAACAAAACAGCCTGCATGCTGTTTAGTCTTTAAACCATTGAAAAGCAGTCGGCAAAGCTGGCACTTCTAGTCAAAGTCTTTTTTTCAACCATGTCCTAAATTATTAAATTGAACCAATTAAACCACTGACCGGGTACTAAATCACTTACATGTAAAGCGGTTGTAGCTAACAAAATTATTCCATAAATATAACCTGTTTTGAAAGGAACACATGTTGTAGCAAACATGTTTTTTATTATTATATTAAAAAACGCCTGGTAATACATTAGGTTAAAGGTTCATGGAGCGTGAGCTGGGGCTATGAGGATAGAGCTGAGGAAGCAAAAACGAGCTGTTAGTGGGACAGTAGCAGGTGGAGAGAGCCCGGACTTAGGATAGAGATGTGAGCCTCTGTCCCAGACTTAGGAGCGGGCTGAGAGAGCCCGGACTTGGAAATTAGAATAGGAAGAGCCGTCCTGCTCGGATCAGAGGGCTCGGTCTTGAAGGGTGCTAGCTAGAGGACCTGAAATTACATAAAAGGACAGAGGTGCTGGTGTGGTCCTGGTCCTGGTGTGGTTAGGACCTGAAAGGAAATGATAGTATAAAGGGTTCCCTGACTCATCTGGTGCTGCCCTCGGATGAGGTGAGGCACAGGCCTCCGAAGCCGGGAGCAGAGAGGCGTCCCGCAGGAAACCTATAAAACAGAGTAGGTGGTTTAGTCTGGGACTTGAGCACAGAGAGCGTAAAGCGGGCCATGTCCCGAAAGGAAATAGAGCAGGGCCTCACGTGGTGAGGTAAGATAAGTGCATGAGCTGCAAAAGGCTAGTATGGCCGGGAGTCCCCTCTGGCTCGCATGATGAGAACCCCCCTATAGCGAAGGAAGAAGTAGCGTAGTTAACCTGAGGTCGGGGAAGTGAGACTCACTTGCTCCCCAGAGGAGACCGGTGCAAAGGCACAATGAAAGGAGGAGGAGGGGAGGAGGAGGAGAAAGCAAAAACACTAGACAGAGAAGGTGTGTGTGATTGAGGTTTAAATAGGGAATTAACGATGATAGACGTTAATTAAGGGGCCCCAGCTCCCACCCCCCGAATCTCGTGAATGGCTAATATAAGAAAGTTCTGTCTCCATGCCTTTAGGAAATCTGTTACACTTGCGCTCAGAACAAGAAAGGCTACCCCTCCCTCGCCTTTACAACTGAGTACCAATCAATGACAATTAACTTCCGCACTGAGGGGTAGATGTACTAAGTGTTGAAGCTGTTAATAGTCACAAACCAGTTGCAAACAAGTCGAAAGTCTAGGGTGAAATACTAAACAAGTGCAATGCTGTTTTAGTGACTTTTTAGGAAATGCTTTGCAGCAGCAGTTTTTCTTTGCAGTAATTATCATAAATTCGCAAAAATGGGGTGGAGATGGTGCAAATTAACGTTCTCAGATATTACAATGATATGTACAAAAGCTGCTGGTAATTGCAACACTTATAATTGCATCAATTTGTTAAGAACTTTTGAAAGCACGTTTTAAATAGTTGCAATTAGCAAACCTTTAAAATGTATGCAAAAACACTATCCCCTAACCATGGCAGCTGTGATTGCAGCAAGAAGGAGACATTGTCTTCGGCAAAAATGAGTGAGTTGTAGGATGAGAAGAGAAAGGGTATTTTGTACCCACATTATCTGCTTCGATTTAAATGAAGACCAAATTAAGCACAGGTACAGGTTCGGCAGCCACATAATTCTTGAGCTGCTGTCTGATTTAAAAGATGACCTGGAGCCTGTCACCCAGAGACGCCATGCTATCTCTGCAGTGGTCACACTATTGTCCACTCTGCATTACCTTACCTCTGGGTCCTTCAGGGGACTGTGGCAGCTGTTGCTGGAATTTCCCAGTCCCCTTTTTATCGTGCGTTGCCAGTTGAGCTCAATGCATTTTTATGGCGACACCCAAATACCTATTTTTCCCTAAAAGTAGGGTGTACTTCCAAGCCTTGAAAACTCATTTCTATGACATTTCTGGTTTCCCCAACGTGTTGGGAGCAATAGACTGCACGCATGTGCCACTAACCCCTCCAGCTCATTCTTAGCATATAGGAATAGGAAACACACCTATTCTATTAATGTGCAGGTGGTTTGTAATTGTGCACAATTTAGCACTGCACCACTGACTAACTTAAATAAAAACGTACAGTATGCATTTGGCTTATTGGCTACTCATGATAATATGAAATTCGTATTAACAAGAATTGACTGTCCTCCTGTAAGTATCATAACTTGTTAATGCAGCACCATGATCTATTTTGTGTTCATTGTCAAGGGTACTAAGTAGGCCAAATTAAAAATAATAATAATTAAAACAAAAAAAAACAATGCAGGCTAAAGTAAAAAGTTTTTTTTTACTACTGTACTGTATACTGTATAGGTCTACTTTACATATTTATATTTCTACATAATGTAATGTGTAGTCTACCCAAAACACATTAGTGTTATTTCAGCGCAATGATTTATACATTTAAAGTACATTGAGCACTATAAATGTATGTGTGTGCGACTTTTATTGTATTTTTTTAAACCCGACACCGCCTTAAGTCGGACAAACATGTCTAGTTTAGTGAGGGGCTACTGTATGATTATGAAAAGCTTTTTGATAGAGACGTTTTTTATTTGGGGGTGAAGGTGGGGACCCCACTGTAGAATCTGATGGGATTAAACTGCCTTTCATTATTTATTCGAAAAAATGCTAGAGATCTCGCTAAGATGACGCAACAAACATTTAAATTAGTATGTTGCGGCTCTCTCCATAAACATATTTTCTCTTAGTACATACCACAAAATGTATACTTTACAAATTGTCGCAACAAAAATGCAAATTGCAGTATGATTGCACTGCGACTTTTAAATTGACAATGAAAATATGTTGCAAAACTAGCAAATTGAACTGATTGATTTGTCACATAAACATGACCTTTCCTTCTATGAAACCTGTAACGGAACAGCAGTTGTCTACCCTTGTTCTACTGCATGCTTCCTGGTATGCTATGCTGTGTTATGAGAATATGTTCTTAATTTGTTATTATTCTACAGAAAGCTGAAGTCTGAGCTCAAAAAAATCCACTGGAAGGGTGCCAAGAGTTTCAACCAGCAGTACACAAATAAAACCTGTGCCAGATGTCAGAAATCCCTTGGGAAGATATTGAACAGCGGAGCTGTGTGCAAAGGATGCAGCCACCGAATCTGTACCAGTTGCCGTATCATTATCTCTGCCAGGGTGTGGAAATGCACAGTATGTTACGCTTATGGGTAAGCCATAACTGCATCGCCTTCTCAGAAACTCAAATGTGTACAATAGGAATCGGTGCAGGCTACTAGAAAACTGGAGATTAAGTAGTAGGTATTGCTGCTTTAGAAAACGTAGAACACTTGAACAACATAGTTTGTACAGTTATCAGAAATTAAGTAAATGTATATGTATATATTTTTTATTGGCTCTTTTGTACCATATATGTTTCATGACAACTAACCTGTAACATCAACTGAGACAACTAGACTGGTGTGTTAGAGGTGTGAATGGAAGGTAATTATTGTTTATTACCAGAGCAAAAAAAAAGTTTTATCATTGTACTCCTGCTTCGTAGACCAAAAACCACAGCCATTTTTTGCTGCAAAGAAATCCTGAGTTGCCCATCTACAAGGATCGGCCGTCACAGACCTCTTATTGAGCCTGAGTGTTTTTTTCTGAATACTGTACTAAATTTGTAGTAAACCAAGTGGAACCTTTCTCTTTCTGTAGCTAGAAAGCTTTCTGCAGAGTGACAAGGCATGGTTGATTTTAAACTAAACTGATTAGTGACTCGAAGAATGCAGCTTACAGTAATTGTGACTATATATCAGTAATATCTGAAATCTTATCCAAATATGTTGAAAATAAACACACCGTGGAATGCAGAGCTCCGATTAAACACAACAGGGGTCTCTGTGTATTTGTCATCTGAAGTCTAGCATTTGGGACACAACAAGCAGGTAGTAGACTGCTTTACTTCTGGCTCATTAGTTGATGAGGAAATAAGGAATGACATTGTCAGAGAAAGTGAATCCAATTTGGTCATGTGTGTTTATATATTGTTACGCTGATGCAAAAGTCAGACGTTAAGCAAAGGTCACAATTTAATTGCCCTGTCTCGGCAGGCTTTCATGCGACTCAGAATCCACTCTTTCTATACACATTGAAATGTTCAGTTAATGACCGTGAGACGGACTGTTTTTTCATTTTTGGTTTACTGATTGCTGAAAAATGGTTATTGTTGTAATAAGAATACATAAACTTATGTAATGTGCTAAAACTAATTGCAAATCATATACAAGAAGATTAAACATGTTAACTCAACTAAAGTACTTTACTCGTCATAATAAATGCATTCAACACCTTCATAGCATACTGAAATGACTAAGGTTAAGGTATTGGTAACAATAGTGAGACTGAACTAAACTTCAAACTCATATTAACTGTACATAGTGACATATTGCAAAATGTATAGACCTACCTACTAAAATTAGCACATTTACAGCAATATGAATTATAAAGTTATGTAGAGTATTTATTATTTGCATACCTTCATACAAACCTAATTTCAATGGAACTCACAAAGGCCCACGTTGGAGAGATCTGCCAAACCTAAAAATAATCTTACTGCCAAATGCATACCTGCAAACCAATGCATTCAATATCATTCCACAATCCCTATCTGTACTCCACATTTTCCTTAACTACCAGCCTGCAAAGTGGTTTATTTCCATACCCAGTTTTCCTAATTTAACTACTAAACATCTAACTGCTAACCAAGAAGGTGTAAATTCTGTAACTCCCAGGTTTTATCCAGATAAACAAGAGTGGGGGGCATGTCCTGTCATGACCAGTAGGAGGAGCCATGTTGGCTGGCATGATCCATCTGGTACTACATTTAGCTAAAAGCTTTTCATGAACTCATGCAGTACTTAGAAATTTGAGCACCTTCAGATGAATGAATCAGTATCTGGGATATCTGTAAACTCTCCTAAGTGGCATACTGTCTCTATTCTGTCTAGAAAAGCAACAAAACCAAACTCACTAAAGCTACCACAGTACAAAGAAAGAGTCTGGTATTATGTTATGCATCGACTCACCTTCCAGCCACTCACCATCTTTGTCTAGTTTGTATGCTGTATGCTGTATGCTATATGCTACAATTAAACCAAAACTGTCTGCATCTGTTTTTTTTATATACAGGGAAGTGAAAATCAAATCTGGAGACTGGTTTTTTGAAGAAAGAGCAAACAAATTTCCAAGTTGTGAAGGTTGTCTTTTAATATATTTGTTTGACTACCAGTATTGTATGTAATTAAGTTTGCATTTATGCTGTGTTATTTCTTTACATTATGATATAGTCTATACTTCTTAATATGTCTAACCCAAAACGTCAAAGTGCACAATACATACAGTATGGATCATTTAAGAAAGAATACTACCACAAATGATTAAGACTGGCTGATAGCAACTATGTGTGTCAAATGAGGCAATCCAATTCACACCTGATGCACACTTGCAAAGATATGCTGCATGTTTCTCAGAGTCAGCTCTACAGTACACTGGGTAAGGAGTCAGGCATCCCAGAAAGTGCAGGGCCAATTGTTTCTGCAGCACCCCAAGAATACCACAGCATCATCTGTTATATTAACTATAACTATAAATTGTGTAAGTGTGTCACAAGATAATGTATCACACAGGGAGGCACATATTCAAAGAGTATCCAGGATTTAGTTATCTATGATTTTGTTGTTTGGTTCATGTTTTATAAAACAAATAGCTGTTTTTTTCTCAAAAAAGGAGTTAAAGACTTCAGTAACTTCAGATTTTAGACAAGCATATGTTCAAAATGACCGTATGGTAAATACATCCGATTGCATTCATGTAAAACAAGTTTTCAAACTAAGGGATGAACTTGATATGCTTTACAAATGAACAGTATTTATTTGCTCTTACAGGTAAACAGGAGTCTGTTGGTGAAACATTATTAAAATCCTATCAAGGACTAAGGTAAGCCCAGTACTCTATACTGTTATATAGAATGTATTATGGATGAATTTTATAAGCAAATTGTTAGCTGTTTACTGTTACAGTTACATAATTGCATAAATCACTTCTGTGTGGATACAAGTTGCTAAAGAGCTGCTGAAGGCTGTGGTGAAAGCTGTCAAAAAGAGTATCTTGGCATCAAAGTTGTTACTAAAGCCACAGAATGTATGGGGTGCCATGTGTAAAAAAAGTGTTAATATTTTAACATGTCTTTTTTCAGATTTAACTTAAATATTGTATTTTTTCCCCAGATTTATAAATGTATATTATTTAAATGTGTACATTCAGATATAATTTATAAATCTAATTACAAGATTTAACATTTAGCTAAATATTTAACTAAATCTTAAATCTCTTAACTAGATTTAACATTTAGTTAAATACGATTTGATTGACTCTTGTAATGCTGAAATTTGCATATTTCCTGATTAGCATTACAAGAGCCAATCAAATCGTGTGAAAGCACAAAGCGGGCAGAGCTCATTTGCATACAAACTCCAGATTTAAGTGGCCAGTCAAATATCTAGCTAAATGTTAAATCTTGTTAAGAGATTTAAGATTTAGTTAAATATTTAGCTAAATGTTAAATCTTGTAACTAGATTTATAAATTATATCTGAATGTACACATTTAAAAAAATATTTATTTATTTTCATAACATTTATAAATTTGGGTTAAAAATACAAGATTTCAGTTAAATCTGGGAAGAAATGTTAAAATATGAACCCTTTTTTTTACACATGGCACCCCAATGTCAATGCATATCAATTGGGTTAATCTATCTAAATCAGGGGTGTCAAACTTAGTTCCTAGAGGGCTGCAGTGTCTTCTGGCTTTTGTTCAATTGAACAAATCATTTGATCAATTATGTTCATTGAAAGCTTAAATTGGAATGAAAAGCAGAAGACCCTGTGGCCCTTGAGGACTGGAGTTTGACGCCCCTGATATAAATGGTCTAACAGCGGCAGATATAAGATGCCCTTTAAAAAAAGGGTGATTTGTTGACCCCTTTTAACATGCCTAAAAGCAACAAAAAAAAATACTAAATAAGACAAAGTTACAAGCATTTTATATATGATCCAGTATGTCATTCTAAATAAGTATTGTCTAAATCAGGCGTCTTCAACTCTGGTCCTGGAGAGCCGCCATCCAGCAGGTTTTATAGATGTCTTTACGTAATCAGTGGCTAAAGATCTGGAACACTTGTTAATCTTGACTAATTAAGCCAATAATTGGTTCAATTAAGTAACTGGTTGAAACGAAAACCAGCAGCCACAGTAGCTCAGGACCAGGGTTGGAGACCCCTGGTCTAAATCATAATGACTGTATTAAAGTAAAACATTTTAAAAATCCTCATTCTAGTCATGTTTCAACAGTAAAAGGGTCTTCATTGCAAATTCAATCTATCTGTAACCTCAAAACTAAGCCAAGTAGACAAAATGATGAAGGTTATAGCCAAAACATTTGTCCTTTTTTTTTTTTTTTTAGTAGCTTTTTAGAAATCGTAGCAATTTGCTGTGTTTAATTAATAGTTAGCCGAGCATTACTGTGGAGAAACCTTTTATACAAAGCAATTTGTGTTGCTTCTTAATCAATTTTAAAAACAATACAAAACAACCCATAAAACATTTGCATTTATGTCATTTTATTTTGGATACAACTTTTGAGTTGTTTTTCTTCATTGATACCTAAAATAATTTTGAATTGGCTGCAAGGAAGTTTCAGAATCACTCTGTTGTTTGTTGATAGGTAACCCTAGGATTGCAGCCTCAGCCTTATCAAAGCTCTTTTGACATTAATCAAAAAACGGATGTTTCAGAATCGCTCTGTTGTTTGTTGCTAGGTAACCCTAGGGTTGCAGCCTCAGCTTTATCAAAGTTCTTTTGACATTAATCAAAAAAACTGATTTGTTTGGTTAGTTTTTTTTTTTTTTCGCAGCTATTAAAATGACGTCTGTTTCCAGCCTGAAGGATTTAAAAGTTTTAAAAAGGGGAAGTTGATAATAAAAAAACACTATAAACTTAAGTTAAGTATAATTTGCTTCTAAAATTAATTAATTTGTTTATATGCCCTTTAGAGCGATACTGTCTGAAGAAAGTGACAAGAGTGTGTCTCCATTGCATTATTTAGTTTTAAACCATAACTAGTTTAATCTTGAGTGCATGCTTAGTATGTGGCATGAGGCTAAAAAATGCACCTTTTAAATTGAATTAGAATTGACATTCATTACACTCTTTTTGGTACTAAATCTAACAATATCCTTACACTGGCTACATTTACAATGACTTGGCAAGCCAAACTGTATGTTATCTTCCCATAATTCACTATTTTGTGGTACGAGCCAAAGGCCACTTTGGCTTGAAAAACAGCATACCATTCACTTCGTCTTTACGATACAACTCGAAACAATTTTCATGTAACTGCAACATGAACATACAGAAATCTAAATCCCAAACCCCTCATTTTTCAAAATATTTGTTTAAAATACTGAGTTTTAATAAAGTGTAACCTACTAAATTAATTCATAATATAATAAATAATATATAATTTCAACAACAGTTAAAAATTAACTAAAGACAGGTGGTTTGGGAATTTTTACTGACATAGGTGAAATCAGGCGTCCTGTGTCTTTTTACTCCCGTGCCAATCGTCCATGTCAGTGTTGTGTTAGAATTGATACAACATTTCCGGGGTATTTGCCTCAAAGCAACACCAGACTTTACAATAAACCATAATATAATATTAAAATGGATACGATCTGTCCTGAGATTCTACAGTTCACTAAAACGCAACAACCAAATTGGGGATCGGGGGAAAATACAAAACATGACTGGTGACTATTAAAAAATGGATACTTTGAACGGCGCATTTGAAGGTATGTAGGGTTTAGTCCCATGCGAATCATGTTTAAGAATAACTAGTGTTCCGCATTTGCGGTTTATTCCGAATTTTACCGAAAAATTACAGGATTTTTTTTTTAACTAGACGTTGTTTTTTTACTGATTTATACCGTGTTTTCCTCTGTTAATCAATATTTTCCTGGTACTATTTTCTACGAAATACACAATATTTTGATTAAAATGCTGTTTTATTTTGACTGACATTGTAATAAGCAGCCCTACACTGTATCCTAGGATACAACAGACGTTTAGACGTCAAAGGATCAAATAACGTTCAAACGTGGTTCACAAACACGTTATCACCAGATTATGTTGGCCAGTCAAACTCTGATTATTGCGGCTATTGCTGGGCATAATAGTATTATATTTTTGCACAAAAATATAATATTTTTAGTGGATTAGGAATGGGGAGAAAAACGTACATCAGTATTCAAAATGAATATTCAAAAGAAAACAAATGTTTCCAAGAATTTGCCCAGACTTAAAGCCCTAATTTAAATTATTGTAATGTCTTATATTTATATAACTTGAAGATAGTGTTAACAGTGGGATAGTAATGTACCCGAAAATGTAAGTTATAACTGAATATTTTTTATGGGGTTGTATCAATGAGTGGTATACACACAGTATATATTTTTTTGTAATCTGTCAATGCCTATTGTATGTCACCTTTTTCACAAAAACCTATTCAGATTATTGACGATATCTCACCTGAAATCTTCCTCCAAAGCATACCTGTATGATGTTTGCTAAATTGTATTAGGTAGGATTTTGTAAGTTCTTAAAATACAATTTAAAATAGCTGCTTTCTAAACCAAGGGTTTAATTCCAATCTCACTCTGTACTTTTCAATATATATATATATAATTTCATAATTATTCAATAAGTGAATTTGTTCTGATTTCACTAAAAGCTATTTGTGCTATTTTGTTTTCCTATATTTAACAGTTTGTTTTTCTTTTAAAATGTATTTTACTATATGATATGTCCTTATTATTATTAAATTAGACTGATGGCCGCTTCAGACTACAAGCAAGTTGTAAACCCTCCCAAAAGCAGGTAAATTGAAAATGCTATCATTACAAAGGTACGCCAACAGTATACCAGTCCCTTTTCTCTTTTGTAAACATAGCCAATAAGATGGGTAGGAGGAAGTAGAGGTGTGGAAAATGGATGAAGATTCAAGTTCTCTGAAAAGTGCCTTATAGCATGTTCTAAATCATTACAATATTTTTTGTTTATTGTTGTTGACTGATATGTTACAATTTTGTTGTAAAAAAGTTAAGATTTTTGCATCATTTTGGAGTCAACAAGAAAAAAAGATGAACCATCTTTTTTTGTCCATCTTGAAAAGTCATATTCCAAAATGATAAGTTGCCATTGTTACCCAAACCCATAGGGCTGCAAACAAGTTTGTATTAATACAATCCTATACACCTGATTCTAATGAGAGTTTAAATAAAACACAACAAGGTCTGATCAACAAGTCAAATAATTAGCACCAGAGGATAAAACTCCCAGTGTAATGATAAGAAATATTTAAGCACTTTCTCCAAATAATATAATCACTTTAATGACACATTTCTGCATGTTGTTTCAGCCAATAAGAACAAATATCCATTCATATTTTACACAACAGCTATGCAAATAAAGCCCATCCCTGTTGTTATTATTAAGCTACTCACACAATGTTTTTTTTCTAAATGTAAAATGATATGTATTATTCATAAATAAATAAATAAATAATCTTTATTTTGTATAGCGCCTAAATGCAAGCATCTCAAAGCGCTGTACAGTTTAGAACAATAACACTAAAAACAATGGAACAAAGTAGAAACAACAAATACACAGCATATAGTTAAAAATTAAACAGATTAAAAAATAAAACATTGCACAGTGACATAAGCCTAACCGTAAAATCAATCCTGCTCTTAACCGGCAACCAATGCAGAGAGGAAGGAACTGGTGTAATATGAGCACCCAATTTGGTGCCAGTTAAAATGCGAGCGGCAGAGTTCTGAATGTATTGCAGCCTGCCAATAGCAACCTTGGAAGCACCAGCAAGCAGAGCATTACAATAATCAAGCCGGGAGGAAACAAAGGCATGCCCAGCCTCTCTGCGTCAGGCATGGACAAGATAGAGTGCAGAGGGGCTATGTTCCAGAGATGAAAAACGGACACCTTTGTGACTTTGCAGATGTGAGACTCAAAAGTCAAACTGGGGTTGAAAACCACAACCAGATTCCTAACTTCAGAATTAGATTTAACTTCGAGCCCATCATTCACAATACTAAAACAGCCAATGTTTCTCAGTTGTTGGGGAGAGCCAAGCAGCATTACTATTGTTTTGTTGCCATTTAGCTGCAAAACAATTTGCCGCATCCATACTTTGATCTCGGATAAACAGTTATTAAGTACCGAGACAGCCACGTTTGTATTGGGTGTAGTCTGAATATATAATTGTGTTTCGTCTGCGTATGAGTGAAAGCTCACACCTTGACAACATAATCTGTCCAAGTGGCAGCATATAGATGTTAAAAAGTAAGGGTCCTAAAATGGAGCCCTGTGGCACACCTGTAAATATTGAACTAGGGTCGGATGAATAACCGCCCATAGAAATGCACTGTTTGCGATCTGACAAATATGATCTAAACCACTGTGAAACAGTGCCAGCAATACCCACGCAGCATTCCAAACGATTGATTAAAATGGAGTGGTTTACGGTGTCAAAAGCAGCACTGAGGTCTAACAAGACCAAAATGGCCAGTGCCATGAACAGATCATTAACAACCGTAACAAGGGCTGTTTCAGTGCTATGTTGTGATCTAAAACCTCACTGCAAGGGTTCATAGATGTCACATTTCAAGACATGACTCTGTAACTGATGAGCCACCACATGTTCCAAAACTTTGGGCAGAAATGGCAGATTGGAAATAGGTCTATAATTACTGAGAACATCTGGATCGAGATTTTTTTTTTTTAGCAAAGGAGTCACAACAGCATATTTAAATGCTAACGGAACTACTGCAGTACCCAGTGGTTTATTGATGATGTCAGTCACCACCGAGCTGAGAACTGGGAATTGAGACACAATAAGTGAAGTTGGTGCTTGACCCAAGAAACAAGAGGTCGGTTTCAGTGACTATTTCAATCAAGCTAGAAGAAGTAACCTCAGCAAAACAGGACAAGTTAGTGCATGTAAAAACCGATGTGGTAGGCAAGACAGCATGTGGTACAGAACGTGACAGCTGAAGTATAATATTGTCAATTTTACTTATAAAGTAATGGAGAAATGTATCACATTGCTCTTTAGAGCCAGTGGGTACAGACACACGTTTTGGTTGCAACATATGATTTATTGTTGAAAAGAGGTGCCTGGGATTTGCAGAACCGTCTTGAATGAGGTTAGAATAAAAAAGCAATCTAGCTGAATTTAAGGCATGCCTATATGTCGATTTATACTACATGTTGCCCTATTCTACATATATAATCAGATTCAATGCAACCTTGCTTATCTAAAAATAATTGAATAACTCACTGTCCCAGGAATGATTGCCACTGACTTCCAGTTTGTGCTATGGGTTTCTCTGGTGCTAATTGATCTTGTCTGTTTATTTGAAAGTATAATTGTAATATAAGGTGAAACCTTGACAGTATTTAGTATTCAGGATTTGAATATTGCAGTAGCTTACACACCTCCGGTGGATGGAATGCTTCAGTTGATGAAATGATGGAGCTGAGAGGCATGACACATATCATATGACTAAATTATTAGATTTTTCCTGCTGTGTTGTTTCATATAAAAATAAATATATTTAGGATATATCATGTATGTATTGAAACCAAATTAAAACCCAGATGTAACATACTGGTCATTTTTAACCTCACAGATTGTCTCAACCAGTCAGGTTATACTATGGTAGATGCCGTTTAAAATTCCCATTAACTTTTAGAGGCAAAGATCAATTATAGTGCACTCCGTTTATAAGAATCACATCCGTCCCGGGTGTTTTAATTCTTAAAAGCGGACCGATATGATTACTGTGGTGCAGAATCAAACTTACTATGAGAATGACAAGAGCTTGTTTCCTGGCTGCAGTGTAACAGGTTGACCACTAGATGTCACGAGTTCCCGCATGTATGCACGCCCACGAAAAATCCACAGCTGCTTTTCCTTAAGAATTATGGATAATAATCAATTGGTTAACTGCTTGTTAAACTTAATGACACCTAGATAGAAATGGCTTAGCCGACAGCTTTGTGATGGGGCTATAGAGGAGAAAGGAAGCAGAAGAAAGAAAAAGGAAAAAGAAAAAGAAACCAAAATGTGAGTAAGAGATCTAGTGTTTGTTCCACACAAAGTATTGTTTAGTTAGTTCTCCAGCTGAGAGCTAGGTTTATTTTGTTTGTTTTATTAGCGGTTGTTTCACCATGGCAGTGTAAGAAAAATAAAACCAACACCGGTTTAAAACTGTACTTAACTGTACTCAACTGTACGGGGTACTCAACCCTGGTCCTGGCGGGCTGCTGTCCCTCCTGGTTTTTGTTCTAACTGTACCCTAAATTACTTAATTGTACCAATTAAGTGCTTATCAGAATCTTAATTGGACCAATTAATCAGTTTAGTGTACAGTTAGAACAAAAACTAGGAGGGACAGCGGCCCTCCAGGACCAGGGTTGAGTAGCCTTGCACCAGCCTGATAATTTTCACTGTCCTCGGCCACTCTGTCGCATTACAATTAGCAAAAGCATGCCATCAGCAGTTTAAATACAGTATACAGATGTCAATGGTGCTCAATCACTGAGGACAATACATCATAACAAGTCCTCGTGGGTAAGCAGCTTGTTTTATGATCACAATCATGTGTACTCAAGGCTGCAGAAACTATAGTATAGTATACTTGAGAAGTGATTTAACTGCTGTGCGGTGTTGGCCTTTGAATTAAAATGACATTACAGTACAGTATTTTACTGTCAGGACTACCACTGCATTCTGTGGCTTACTTATTTTCTGTTGCGATCTCATAGTTTTTCATTAAACGGAGATGCAGATCTCTGCAACGCCCCCTCCTCTTCTTCCTCCTCCTCCTCCTCACCGCGCCACATCACAATCCCATTCCCTGTACATGCATATCACACAATAACACTGCTGTACACAGTATGTATTCAATGAATGTGTATTCACTTTATTGAAACACATTTTCAGTAACAGAGAACACACAAAAAAAACATAATGCACAATGCAGTGGAACAGGCATCATTTGATTACAAACAATGCAGTGTTTCCTACATCATTGCACGATCCACACTGCGAACGTGCCTAATCACGAGAGATGTGATCAAATTCAAATTCAAAAACAGCTTTATTGGCTGTACACATCATTGCACTTGATCAAGTACCGTATTACATGTAGTCAGTTTGCCCCGAAATTATTCTTATAAGCGGATTGCATGATTCTTACATTGGTTGGTATAGGAATGATTTTGTCCCAATGGTTTTAATCGCTATATACGGTTGATTCTAATATCAGTGATTCTAATAAACGGAGTGCACTGTATATAGATTAGATAATGTCCCCTGGCTCAGTTTATTGATTAATTACATCATGTATGTCATTATATTTCATACAAAAAAAAAAAAGGTAATTAAATACATTTGCAGAATACATGTACATGTATATTCCTATAATATTTATTTTCCTTATGAATTTTAACTAATCTTTAATATTTGTGTTTAATTTGTTGTTTTGTTTAATTTTCAGTAATATTGCCATTGTACCTCCCACTCCACCTCCTTTTATTGAGAATGTGTCTGTAAGCAATACTGGGGTAAAGTAATCCAATTTCAATGCATTTGTTTGCTAGTTTAACAGTTCTGAATACACACATTGGTTATTTGGTGGCATTACAATTAAAAATAAAAGTAAATGAATGGAGTCTATTTTAAGGACCTTAACAACAAGATATTAAATACCACGGCCCTTCTTAAACCACCATATTTGTGTTCTCTTTTTTATAATGGAGTCTTCCTTAGCAAGGAAACACCATCAGAAATAATAAACAAGGGTGGTGGAATTTAGATGTGTCACTGTTTAGATCATTAAAATAGACCTGGTCCCAGGTGTCCTTGTTACTTTACATTTTCATATATTTCACATGGTGAATACAGTACAGAAATAATACTAGAAACATCTAGTCTGGTTATAATGAAATGTACAGTTTATTAATCATATTGAATGTTACTAGCAAATACATTGGAAATCATTTGCATTGCTTTATGATTTTAGGAGTTGAAACATACAAAAGGATTCACTAAATCAGTAGAAAACCTGTTCATTTCACTCACAACTCACATGAAAAGTAAGTCATTTTTTATTTCTATTTTATGAATGGGTGACACACTATATACATTTTAAAACCAAGTATTTTGTTAACAGTATAAGCCATGATCTAAATGTCACAAACATACCATCATTATAGACTCATTAAAGTGACCGTTTTTATTGGTTTTATGTTTTACAATTTAAAAAGATTTAAGTAATGAGAAATAGTGTTAAAAGTAAGCCACAATTGCACAATACATTTGTGTGTGTGCGTGTGTGTGTGTGTGTGTGCGTGTGAGTGTGCATGTGAGTGTGTGTGTGTGTGTGCGTGTGCGTGTGCGTGTGTGTGAAATCCTTGGTTTGTACTGCCATCATTATCAATGCAAAAACTCACTCGCTGTATTAAAAATACACTTTAAGTAATAATTTTCATTACATTCCAGAAATCTCCAAGTCCCATAACGATGTGACAGTAAACCAAACTCTCCTGACAACAGATTACGGACAGGGAACCAATAATGAGAGAAGAAGTCAGTCAGACACAGCCATAAACAAACAAGCCATGGTATGAGGGGAGTGGTAAAACTTGACATTAGGGGCTGTATTCATTATGCTTTCATGTTCCTGTACGTGCACAGTAATCGTATGCATTGACCAGGCTCATCACTGCCTTTATTTATTAATATGTAATTATTATTATTATTATTTATTTCTTAGCAGACGCCCTTATCCAGGGCGACTTACAATCGTAAGCAAATACATTTCAAGTGTTACAATACAAGTAATACAATAAGAGCAAGAAATACAATAACTTTTGTTCAAGCAAAGTACAAGTGTGACAAACCACAATTCAATAATACAGCAGATAATAGTGATAGTTACATCATAGCTTTTACAAGGAGGTAGCCATCAGATCCAAATTCTCCATGCAGCTACTGCAGTACGTTTGAAGGAGGCAGGCGCACTCTTGTCTTCTTTGTAGTTGTAATTGCATGTCTATTAGCCAGTCATATTATTCCATTTCTTCAACTGGTAAAGCCATCTGAAAAATAGTCAATGCTGGCATGCCTCCACTCCCCTTTTACTTGTTTCTTCAAATTGTAATGTACCTTGCTCCAGAATTAAAGTTTGGCTGAATTGCTTTCTTTTTATTAAATAGATAGGTGTAATTTATTTAGAGTTTAGCAAATTAAGTCAATAGGATGTGCTTGATTTTTGTCCGCCTTTCTTTTGCCTTAACAACTTTGTTTAGAAAATATTTTAAGTATGTTAAAAAGACATGGTCTTGAAATCTAAATGCTATATTAATTTTGTATATATTGTATTTTTAAATATGCTGGGAGTGTGTAACCGTTACGTTTATTGGAATACACACTGTGATGGGCTACTGTTTTCTACTGTGGAAAGAATGTGTTTAACAGCCTTGAATTGGGGTAAAATGTTAAGATATGAAAGTGGTGTTAGTCAGAATACAGTAGTAGGATTATTCTACTGATGGGGGCTTAAGGGAACCCCAAACCCTCTATCTTTCTTCTGCCTCCCCAGTTTCCTTTTGTTCACCAGCTGCCACTTGTCTCTAATGTATTGCCATTCACTGAGAGTGGAACTCCAAAGATTAGGAATAGTGGTCAGGCAAATGCAAAATTTCTAAAACCAATAAAAGTATATATTTAATTTAGAGTGACCAATTATTATTTTTATTTATTTTCCCCCAATTTGGAATGTCCAATTATGGTTTTTTCTCCTCACCACAGCGAGTCCCCACACAGTTCCCATAAATCTGTTCTCATCAATTGCCAGACATAATGAGATCCCTGTAGGTTTCCCTTCCCCCACCACGGGAGCGTCAGAGCCAATGTGACGCCCCCTTCGGAGTCCCCAGCAAAATTCGCACAGCCCGGACCCAAAATGGCACCGTCCAAGCTTTGTGACTCATCCTGCGCTTTATTATTATTATTATTATTATTTATTTCTTAGCAGACGCCCTTATCCAGGGCAACTTACAATCGTAAGCAAATACATTTCAAGTGTTACAATACAATACAAGCTTTAACTGGATGAGCCACTTGGGGACCCCTGAATAAAGCAATTTTAAAATTAAAAACTAGCAAAGAGTTTTATACCATTAAAATGATTATATTACTTTTAAAAAATGTACTCCTAACCCCCACTTCCCAAAAAGAAATCACTATTTTTCCTTCCTAATCAGTTTTTCTTCTAAGTGATCAAGTCAGAGAAGAAGATATTAAGCACATACTGCACTGTTAGTATATGATAAAAATAAAAAAAAATTCTGTTCTCAAATAATTTAAAAGATATATTTTTAATGTATATTTTTTTTATTGCAATGAATGGGGGGGTGGTAATAATTAGTGGAATTCATAGTTTGTTAAAAGGAAAAACTATATTTTTTGCAGTGTAATTAATTACATTTATGGTATTGTTTGATACCATCTATATTGTGTAAGTATGTATGCATGTATGAACATATGTATAGTGTGCAAAAGAGCCATCTATTCATTTCTCCCTTTACAGCTAACAAAGGCACCCAGTCTTCCCATCCTGTTCAAAAAAGCTACAGCTAATGAAGATGAAGACAGAGTAGATATTGGCCGTGTGGCGAAAGCCAACTCTGCAGATACAGTGTACACTGGAGCAGCGAAAATGGTTAGTGCTGACAGTATCCACTCGTGTTAAAAAGTGTAATACACAGGGTGACTATAAATCATCCAGCCAATTTGCTAAAATGCCTTGCTAATGAAATTGAAGGATGTCATCAATCAAATATAGAGAACCCATGCATAAAATGAATGTTAGCAGTATTATCAGTTTCAAAGATATCATACAACAGACTCTTTGACTTGCGGTGAAGTGCTAGAATCTGGTGGTCCATCATTTTGGGTCTCCATTTGTGAACTTTCAGTTATCTGCTGTGTATAGTTTTTCCACACCATTAAAGATGCATCTAGGCGTCTAGTTTAAAGGTGGAATGAATAGCGTTGGTACATGACCCAACAACATTAACAACTGTTGTTATGTGTGCATATGTACTGCCTGGAAATTCTTACAAGAAAATCGCTGTGCTTGGTCCTAAGTATGCCTCATAATTAATTATTTCTATTTGTTAAAATTATTTATAGTGTCCAAAAACATCCTTAAAGTTAACCTTCCAAGTTCACATATATTTAAAAAGTTACAGCCCTCTAAACAGCAGCTGATACCAACGAACAAGATAGACCATTTCCAACAGAGATCTGCCGCTGTTTAGTTAATTTGCAATGAACCCCAGTAAATCTGTTCTCATCAATTGCCAGACATAATGAGATCCATGACACTTACTTAAATAGGCTAGTGTCAGTGCCAATGAGAAACCTGTTTGTCCTTACAGGACCAATTAGTAACAAACAGAGAATAATCAATTAACAATGGAATATTCTTTTTGGTATTGTGTTGAATGGCGGTGGGAGGGAAACATATTTGGTTTGCCCAAATTGACCAGCCATTATATCATTACCATTGCCTATGGAATGCACCTTGTTTTGCTTGTCCATTTGTTCTGGAGTTTTGGATCGGGACCAAACCTGCTCAGTTCATCTAGTCTAGCCCCAATACATTTTCAGGAAGTGTGGCCGGCTCAGGAAATCAGGAAAGTAGAGCTATGTATCAAGATGGGTTTGTGTCATTTCTATAAGGCAGATCATCTTTAAAGCATATTACATTATGAGGGGGCACAAAATGACTCTTCCTGGATGATTAATTTGAATACCAGCTTCTCTGTATTACCACCATTGCTGGGAAATGACTAATGCATAAGGGACCTCTCGTATTACCTGTTTTGACTATTTTTCAATTACAATGCCAGGTTTAACTGTGTTATATGAAGACAGCCTCTATGCTATAAAGCTCTAAATCCTATTAAAAGCTGTGTACAGCTATGGCCAAAGGTTTACAAAAGGATATCCCAAAAGTCTACCGGAAGCCATAATAGTAGTACAGCATTTCATGTTAGATTTTGAAAACTCACATTTTTCAAGGTTTGTCAGTTTTTCATTAAGTATGGAAAACTACAAAGCGATATGTAAATCAATATGTTAATGCGACATAATTCGGAAGGTTTCATTCGACTTTTAGAAGCAAAATGAGTTAATTCTATAGGGTGATGCAAAATTTTTGGCTATAGCTGTACATTTAGATGCAACACTTTATCTTTCTCATTTGATGGCCTAATGGCCACTTTGGCAACTTGAGCATCTGTGAGTTCCCCTACAGCCAGTGTTCCTGGGACAATAGTGCTTGCTTGTTTGATGTATTCATGATTGTATCTGATTTTTTGCTGTATTCCATACAGGACAGTACTTGCAGTATCAGCAGTACATGTACTGAAGATGGCAATTTTGAGAATGCCAGAGTCACTGGAGAAATTGAATTTTGCATTGTGTACAACTACAAGACCTCCTGCTTAGAAATCTGTATCAAAGCTTGTAAAAACCTGGCCTACGGGGATGAAAAGAAGAAGAAGTGCAGCCCGTAAGTCTGTTATGTGTATATTGTTGTGTGTAAACAATCCATTGCTCTTAAACCATAAATCATTGTGATAATTGTGTATTGCAGAAAGATGAGCCTGGGCAAATATAGTACATTCTGTTTTATTATTTTTGGATGCTATCTGCTCATATATCTCATAACATGGTGTTCCACAATAACCTGAATGCACCAAGTGATGATGTGTGTGTTTTTAATTATACAGATACATCAAAACCTACCTGCTTCCTGATAAGTCCCCTCAGAGTAAACTGAAAACAACAATTAAAAAGAACACAACACACCCCACTTTCAGTGAAACATTAAGGGTAAGAAAGCATGCAGATTTCCAACTGTGGAAACTAACTGAGGTCTGGATGTGGGTTGCCAGAGCAGGGCTTTAGTCAGGAATTAAAAACCTGTATTCACAATCATGAAGCCCATAACATGAGCTGTCCATTGGAACATTCAGATATACATTGCTGCTTAAAAGAATGACCAGTTATTTCCTTGCATTAACCTAACAGCTTTCTTTCAAGTACGTAACACAATTTTTCTGTGGCAGATAAATTGGGTACCTGGGTTAATATAAAAATTAAGTCAGCAAAACAAACATGAATGAATTTTAAACCCTTTAAATTAAAATGATATACAAAAACAAAGCATTACCTTAGTGTATACTCTGATCTGTTCAGTATTTAGATAAAGTTTCACAAAAATGATTGGTTGTTTGAATTTAAGCAGACATTGGAATATTATATAATACCATATTACAAAGTCTTGTCTAAAATCAATGCATTGCTCCCACACCTGCATTCCAGTACAACATCGATCGGTCTCAGCTGGAAACCCGATCCCTGCAGGTGTCTGTGTGGCACTCGGAGACTCTCAAACGCAAGGTCTTCCTGGGGGAGGTCATCATTCCTCTGGATTCCTGGAAGTTTGAAGAGGACTCCACACAGTCATACAACTGGTACCAACTGAACTCTAAGGTAAGCCGACTGCTTTCTTTCATAGTATTCTGTAAATCATAAATTGTGTTGCTGTCCAGTGGTACAGAAATTTGCACCTCAACTGTCGGATTCAGATAGCAATGTTTAAAGTAGTTTGTTAGAGTCAGATATTGATGTATGGTTTTGACAATGTTGGTGCTATCATGTACTAACAAATGCTAAAGCATTAGTGAGAGCTTCCAGATATTTTGTTGCTTAACATTTAACACAGATGCCCATAGTACAGTACAGTATAAAGTGGCTAAGTCTACAATGCTGGGGTCTGTAAGCAGTTGGATACTCAGCCAAGATGTGCTGTATGTGTATTATTGATAACCTTTGGCATGTACAGTAATTGAGGTAGTTCAAGCTAGAGGTGCTCAATTCAATATAGTATGTGAAGGTGTTCTTAATATTGCAAATATCTAAAGAGTTAAGAAAAAATCCTAAATAAAAAAGAAATTTCTTAATGAAATTAGGATTGAAGCATATATTTCTTAATAAAACCCTATGCTCAACCCAGCCATAATTGACTATTTCCTGTACTAAAATGTTCACTATCCTACAGTGCCGTGAAAAAGTATTTGCCCCCCGTCTGATTTTCTGCATTTTTGCACATTTTTCACATTGTACTTGGTCAGATTTTTTTATGGGTTGTAGTAGTATATAGAGGGAGTCTGAGAGAAAAAATGACACCAAAGTTTGGTGCTTCTTTCATTTGTTTGGTGTGCAAGGTAATCAAACATGCAATCTTCAGGTGTGAAAAAGTTATTGCCTCCCCTAGTTAACTCAACCCAATTAAAGGGATCATTAGGGTCAGCTGTTTGAGTACTTTACAACCAGGCCTGCCCAATATAAATCTGACTAACTTTGGCCATTACCATCAGAGTGAAGTTGTCAGCACACAGGTTCTAGAGGCACATCATGCCACGAACAAAATAAATTCCTAAAGACCTCCGGAAAAAAGTTTTTGATGCTTATCAGTCTGGAAAGGGTTACAAAGCCATTTCTAAGGCTCTGGGGCTCCACTGAACCACAGTCAGAGCCATATTGTCCAAATGGAGAAAGTTTGGGACAGTAGTGAATCTTCCCAGGAGTGGCCGTCCTGCCAAAATCTCTCCAAGAGCAAGGCGTAAAATCGCCCAGGAAGTCACAAACAACCCTAGAACAACATCGAGGGATCTGCAGGCCTCTCTCGCCTCGGCTAAGGTCAGTGTTCATGACTCCACCATCAGAAAGACACTGGTCAAAAATGGGATTCATGGCAGAGTAGCAAAGCTGAAAACATTGCTCACTAAGAAGAACATGAATGCTCATCTCAAGTTTGCCAAAAAGCACCTTGATGATCCTCAAGAGTTCTGGAACAATGTTCTATGGACAGATGAGTCAAAAGTGGAGTTTTTTGGCTGACGTGGGCCCTGTTATGTCTGCCGAAAACCAAACACTGCATTCCACAGTAAGAACCTCATACCAACGGTCAAACATGGTGGTGGTAGTGTCATGGTTTGGGGATGCTTTGCTGCATCAGGACCTGGGCGCCTTGCCATCATTGAAGGAACCATGAATTCTGCTCTGTATCAGAGAATTCTACAGGAGAATGTCAGGCCATCCGCCCGTGAGCTGAAGCTGAAGCGCAGCTGGGTCATGCAGCAAGACAATCCGAAACACACAAGCAAATCTACATCAGAATGGTTGAAGAACAAGAAATTAAAAGTTTTGGAATGGCCTAGTCAAAGTGCAGACCTAAACCCCATTGAGATGTTGTGGCAGGACCTGAAA
The DNA here is from genome assembly GCF_902713425.1 of Acipenser ruthenus. NCBI lineage: Eukaryota > Metazoa > Chordata > Actinopteri > Acipenseriformes > Acipenseridae > Acipenser > Acipenser ruthenus. The sequence goes on along the minus strand of NC_081193.1, from coordinate 40,596,558 downwards.
CGAGCAGTTCATGCTCGAAAACCCACAAATGTCACTGAGTTGAAGCAGTTCTGCATGGAGGAGTGGGCCAAAATTCCTCCTCGGCGCTGTGAGAGACTAATCAATAACTACAGGAAGTGTTTGGTTGCAGTTATTGCTGCTAAAGGTGGTGTAACCAGTTATTGAGTCTTAAGGGGGCGATTTAGTTTTTCACACGGGGGCATTGGGTGTTGCATAACTTTCTTTAATAAATAAATGAAATATGTGTCACATTTTTGTGTTAGGTTTTGGTTGAAGATCTGATAACATTCAGTGTCAAAAAATATGCAAAAATGCAGAAAATCAGACAGGGGGCAAATACTTTTTCACGGCACTGTACCTATAACAGCTGTTTTTGTGTTGTATTCAGCCTGACCAGTATGAAGATTGTGTACCAGTACAGTACAATGGGGAGCTCTGTATCAAGGTGAAATTTGTCTTACCATCGCTAAGCTCCAAAATCCAGACTCAACAGCTCTCAATGGAAGGTAGGAAATGAAAAAAAGAAAAAAAAAAAAGTGTATCATTGCCCCAAAACCCAATAGTATCAAGGGGATATAAAGAAATATTTTATTGAACACTTTACGTATTTGGATGTTTAAGGGCAATACTTAGTAGGACCAAACTAAATTAACTGATGCATGTTGAACTTGCAGTGGTACATTCTCCTAATGGATTGGTTGGGCTGAGTTTGATATAAGAAGACACACCAAGCACAGATTTGTTTTACACAGCGCTACCAATTTGAAAATTAACATGTGTCTCTGGTTAAGTGTCTTCAGGTACTGTGGAGTTATTGAACCATGTGTTTTATGTCTGTAAAATCAATAGGAAGCAGGCTACTTGATCACATAAGATACATCATATTTTCAGGCTACTGTGTATGGTTAAAAAAACAACTCTTCACATTTAATTTGATTCTCTGGAACTGAACTAGCAATAGTGTTAAAACCACTCTGTTTTATAAACCAATACTGTCCTAATCATTTCTCTAATCAGCATCTTAATGGAAACATGTTTTTTTGCAGATTTGCAGAACAAGATGACTATCCTCGGTCAACTCAAAGTTGTGATCATTGGAGCCAAAAACCTGCCATCTTTAAGGCCTGATGGTACTTTAAACTCATTTGTCAAAGTGTAAGTAAACAAAAATTGTGTGTAGTGTATGCACACTGTGGACCTACAGTGTGTTCTCACAGCTTTTAATTCCAAATTGCTTTTAGCACATTCATTTCTAAAAGGAAAAAAAAAACATTAATTGCAACTTGTGGTGATGGTTCCCTAGCATTTAAACAGATTGGCATGGGCTAAGGGAAAGCCTGTACCAGCGACCCACTCCTCTGTAAAATAAAAAGCATTTCATTGTATGGTTGTGATTATTATTGTCTCATTATTGTGTGTGTGTTACATTACTCCACATTCTGAATGTGTTGGGAGCAGCCAGTATGCACAGTCTGAGTTTCCCTTTGCGAATGTTTAAGCAGTGTCTTCTTTTAAAAGCCTGAGACTGTAACCTGTTACTTTTGTGTCAGTAAACAGAAGTGTGTGAATGCACTTGACTAGATTCCTCGTTAATGTTATTGTCTGCTTGTCTTCATGTGCCATTACCCATGTCATTGCAGCCTTTAACCTCTTATTTCTTGAATTCAGTTTGATCTTTGCTTTGTCAACACTGTGATATGTCTTGCTGAACAAGCAGTAGTTTTTATATGTGTCATTAAACAAGAATTGTCCTAGGCAAAGCCTAGCTTACAGCACTTTAAAACCCAGCAGAGTACAGTTTTTGATGACATGGTTTTTTTTTTTACGATAAAAACAATGGATATCATGGACCTGATCTTAAGGTTTCTTTTTGTGCAAGGTTCCTCTGAATCAAATATTCTTATGGAATATTGAGTTTAAATAGAGGGTTCTATATTTGCAGGACCTGTGTGGTTTTGTTTAGTGTCATGAAACAGCACTTAAGAAATGCTGAGGGAATAATTTCACTGTTTAGAAATCACATTTTTAATATTGAGTTAGATATGTGTAACAGGGTGGACTGTGCACCAAACAGTGACAATGCATGCCCAAAGCGAGCATCCTAACCACTGCACAAAAGACAGTTATACAGCCTTTAAACTCAACTGATCCTAAATTTCTGATTTACAGAATACGGCAGTACATCACACAACACTGCCCGTTATACTTTCTTCCTCTCTTAGAAGCTTAGGCTGAAATTTGGGGGAGGGATTATTCAATGATTGCTCTCTCATCAGAGCAGTTCCTCATGTTATATAAATCTCAGGTAAACTCACCTGGGCATTGTCATCACAATTCCTGTTGTAATCCTACAGCTGCACTGCCGATTAAAAAAAAAAAGTTTTCATTTGTGCAGCAGGCTCTTGCTTACATTGTTACATTTTTCTGTGCTTTGCGTGTGAGAAACTTTGTAGGAGCGGTTCACCTGGTTTGTCTTCGTGGGTTTTGTTTGGGGGACTCACCATGCCTCTCTCAGTTTTACAGTGCCCGCTTATGTTCCGCCATGCTCTGTGTTTTGTTGTGCTTTTACTTGTTTGTACAGTCCCGAGCCTGTCGCCTCAGCCCTGCTGACCCATCTAGGCTCCAGAATTGGTAGTAACATATTCATTGTTACTAAGGTGTGTCATTACCACCACGTCCCCTACGCTCACCACTGAGTTTTTTCTGTCTGCATTAATTATGGCAGCATGGATTTACGACATCTTCTCGTTCTGGCTTGCAATACTTCCCTATGCAATTTTGGCAATACATTATCTTACAAAATTTGACATTCCATTTCTTCTTCTGCCTGTCCAATGCTTTGCCCTCCACCTCTGAGTGAGCTCCAATAATGTCGCCCATAGTGATACGCACATTGAATCATGGGATTGATTGTCCTATCCTTTTTACCGTCACAGTCTTAAGTCGATATATATATATTTTTTATTATAATTTTTTGTTAGTTTGTTTCTATTTTGGGGGAATTTGTTTTCCTGCTACACCGTGTTGCTTTGTGCTTGCCGTTTATAACAGAAGTAAATCTCTCGGCAGCGCTCATTACCTGAGTTTGGTCAGTAATACCCTCGGCAGAGGTCAATACCTGAGTTTGGTCTGTAATGCCGTCGGCAGGGTCATTAACTGAATTTGGTTTATAATGGCAGTAGTACCCTTGGCAGCGGTCAATACCTGAGTTTCACCACCAGATCAGTTCCTCTTTCATAGGGCAGTGGCTTCTTCTCCCCTTAACAGGTGGGACCAGTGGCCAAATAGTCCATAATCACCACTCTCACCATACCATACAAGCAGTCATGATCCCAAGACTGAATTAATCTTGGTGGTTGGCTGAGAATCTGAGTCACGGCACCAGTTTAATTTGTTGGAGCCTGTGTGCGCACCAGCAGCCATGACCCAAGCAAGGCAGACTGTGCCTTAGCAACCTGAGCTACAATTCGAGTAAGAATAATAGGTGTATCATACGACATTTTTTATTGTGGTGCACCATGCCAGAAGGAATGAAGATGCTAATTCCAGGACTGCAACCATATGTAAACAAGCTTCAGGGGTAGATTGGAGTAGCTTAAAGCAGTTCATAATGCCGAAAAAGTACTGAAAGTTATTTCAAGTGATCCAGGAAGATAGGAAACAGCACAGAAAGGTCCAATACTTCTTACAGGTATTGTCATAGCTTATATGGATGTTATACGGGTTCTTTAAAGTAACATTTTATGACCAGGGTATGAACATCTTAATACTACCAAAACAAAAGACACATTGTCACTAATGAGATGTTGTTGAGTTGCTAATTAATCAACTTAATTGTTTAATTAATCAACTTAATCACTTTCCTGTTACTGTACATTACAGTGGAATCATGTTACACATTTTTTCAGAATGTACTTGTATTGGATTTGGAATGACTGCACTTAACTGCAGCTTCAAAACATTATTATATTATTATGCAGAATACACTATACTAAGAACACCTAAAATGTGTATGCGTTACATTATCAATACACACCTCCAGAGCTGAGTTTTGTATTCAGAGTTGCATGACAGAATTTAGGATTGCAAACAGTTCAAATGAATGGCTGATTGTGGATTTTCAACTGTTTTTTTAGTTAATTTTTTAGTCAAGATTAGTGAACGAGAGGTCATTGGGCCCATTAATGCTTGTCAGGTTCCTGATAGATGATTCATCCCGGATCTATGCCTACTCGGTTCTTTAGACATCACAAAGACATAGGAGCTCCATCAGGACTCGGTAACCCATTCCATACATATACTCACCACTCTCTGTGTAAAAAAGTGTCTTCTAGCCTCTGGAATGTACAGTATAAAAATAAGAAAAGCCCAATAAATACTGTATGAAAACATGGCCCAATATGAAAACATATTCAAAATGTATAATGCCTATGTCCTTTGTTTTCAGGTGCCTAATACTTCCAGACAATAGGCAGTTGAAACAGAAGACTCCAGTGCTTAAGAAGAAAGCTTGCCCACAGTGGAACCACCAGCTTGTGTTCAGCGATGTGCTTCTGTGTGAACTGCTGGACTCCTGTCTTGATATCACTGTCTGGGACCATGCTGCCTTTGGCGTCACCGACCGTTTCCTGGGGGGAGTCCGACTAGAGAGGGGTAAGACTATCCTGGTGGCAATAGAGAGTGACTGACTTGTGACCCTGTTTTTTTTAGGTTTATTCTTGTACTGGTACTTAGAGGTCTGTCACTGTTATATTAGCATATAGCTATCTGTGTAAGTATTCCATTATGCCATCATCTAATTCAGTATTTTTAAGGGGTTTCCACCTAATTTTCTGTTACATCTCTAAATTGTTAATACTGTCCTTTGGGCTGACTGATAAAGTTACATTTTCATATCTTAAAGTTTAAAGAACAAACTGGTATAATACCCTGGTAATAACATCTCTAAAATGTCATAATTTACACAAACACAAAAACCAAGAAATACTAAACAGTGTTACACAAATATCAATATGAGCTATATCTATCTATCTATATCTATATCTATATCTATATATATATATATATATATATATATAAAAATTTTTTGTCTATACATTAAACAGGGATACTGTCAACAGACTCCCGTGACATGGTGGAAGTCGCTTCTGGACAATCTTGGCAAAACATTCTGAGGAGACCAAACACTTGGAATGACACCACACTTACACTTCATCCAAATATGGAGTACATGATGAAAACCTAACAGGACCAGTTCCAAATGCATCTTTATGGATCCTTTCACCTATTTGTGCAATAGTAAGATACAGCTTGTAGAACATTAATATTGTTGGTCCTAAAATTGTAGGAGCCAGCGAAGAATATACTGTAGACCAAGACATGCTAGAGTCCTGTGTGGGTCCGATTTTTACGACCCACTTCCGACCCGGACCCGCTACTACAGGACCCAACCCGAACCCGCTGCAACACTGTCTTCTTACCCATGACCCGACCCGTTTTAATAAGACCTGCAACCCGACCTGAACCTGCAAGTGTTTGTCCTTTACCTACTGCCTGCGTCGACTGACTCTCTCACGCTCACATCCACACACAGATATCTCTACCATTCTCCATGGATTGAGTTTACACAATGGTCTGAATATATTTTAACATGAACTGTCTCTACTTAATTTACTATAAAATACCTGTCTATTCCTTTCGTGCCACCAGCTGAAAGGGAGCTACACCTGTGCTTCCACAGAGTTGTGTGGCTGTCGTTTACAAAAACATAATGACAGGTTTTACAAGCAACAAATCCAGTCACGTTTATTATTTTCATTCGTTATGATTCCAAACGAATTCCACACTTGTGATTTACCCTCAAACTATTATCCACTACATGATGTAAATCCTGCGCTATCTTTTGTTTCACCTCGTCCACAGGCATTTTTAATATCACCAAGCAGACGTGATAAAAAGATCTTGCGACGTGTCAAAAAAGCGAGAACAACAGTGCTTAGTCATCTGATCGCCTCCTGCTTTAGCTGGAAATACCGGTACATTCTAATTATTTGGGAAAGGGTTACAGACGAGTACGCTGAAAGGACAGAAAACGTTTTAGGTGATTCAAATTCAGACCCCCCAATTTTTTTTTTGGACCCGCACCCGAACCGCAAACCGTGAAAAAGTTCACATTCCAACCTGAACCCGACCCGCGAGTACCCGACCCGATGCAGGACTCTCTAAGACATGCTGTAATATTGTGTCTGAGCCCCCCTTTATTTTATGTTACTAACCTGAATGCTTATCACGCACCTGAAACCTATGCACGTATATTGCAAAACACATTAATACACAGACTACAATATAATGTATAGAACCACCACAGCTCTGAAAAGATAATATGCTGCTGAATAGCACACACGCATACATTTGACGTGCATTTACAGTGGAAGGTCAGTTGGAAAGTTGAAATGTCTGCATTTAACGGTTAGAATGTAAGAATGTACAGTAGGACTTTATTTACTCTTCAGTGTATTTTTCAATAGAAATTACAGTAATCTGAACAAGAATACAATTGTATTGTACAGTAGAGGTATAATTGGATACTCCACATGCCAAAGTGATGAGGGGCGATTAATTTTGACATGTACTGCTATGGCCAAAAGTTTTGCATCACCTAGAATTTAAGGATTGAGACAAAATAAAAATAAAATATTTATGAACATAGTTTAGGTGTTTTATTTATCATGTAAATCAAATAAACTACAAAATGATATTGCGAGTGTCTACCGGAAGCCATAGCAGTGCAGTATTTCATGTTAGATTTTGAAATGTCACATTTTTTCATTTGTCAGTTTTCATTAAGTATATGGAAAACTACCAAGCGGTATGTAATTCAATATGTTAACGTAACATTATTCAGCAGGTTTCATTTGACTTTATGAAGCAAAATTAGGTAATGAAAAACCCGTGGCCATAGCTGTAGGTATCCAAAACTTAATTGTATTGATTTTTAGTCTTTGTATACTATGTAAAAGTGAGGGGAGGTAGGTATTAGCCCTTGTAAATGAGACTGCATAATATTTAATAAGTTTAATATATTTTTAGTTACACCACATAGCAAAACAGAAATATATTGTATCAGTTGCATCTGGTCATAACTGTTAAATCTGTTACCTTTTTTTTTTTTTTTTTTTAAACATATTAAATTCTGTACCATCATCATAATAAATTGCTTTCACAAGATTCAACTAAAATGTCCTATTTTGGGATACGTTTTTCTATGAACCTATTACAAATATATTTTTTCCCCTGGGAATACATTAATTGTCCCATTAGGTGCACATGCATGGCTAAATAAAATGTTAGTCAAAGTCTAATTGATGACAAATCAGGCAGTGGTAGAAGATTCCTCAAATAAATTACACATTACAGCAGTGGGTGCCCCCCCCCAAAAAAAAAAAAAAAAAAAGTTCAACATGACCTAAATCTATCATTGCCATATGGCCAGGCAGACCATCCAAACTCAAGAAGTGGTTCTGGTGTTGCTTCTATCGATACCGGTGCCAACCAGCTGTCACACTGAAAGTAAGGTGTTCCATGTGGAAACTCTTCTCTAACAAATGGCCATACGCCGTTTAGGTCTTATCTTCAGAAAAGCGTGCTCAAAATTAGCTAAATCAGAGGCCAGTATATAGATTGAAAAATAATATTTCTGTTTATTACATTAAATTACAAACTAAATCAAGTTTTTTTCTCTTTTGCATTACTGTCAATATACAAGTCAAAGCACCTTATCACAAACTGTATCTAAAAAATAAAAAATAAATAAAAAAACACCATTATGAGCAATTGCAATAGGAACGACTAAGAATAATTGCAAACACCAAAAGAAAGAGAAAGAAAGAAAGAAAGAAAAAGCAGCAACAACTTACTCTATCAACATTGAAACCAGGGTTAGGAAAGTTAGCTCCACTCAAAACAGCAGATCACTAAACTAATCTGAAAGAGACTAATCTGTAGAGAATATATTTTGTATATTTCAGCAAAAGGAAAGCTGCAAAAAAAAAACAAAACAAACATATGTAATGCATATGAACTTAAATACTAACCTAAGACTTGATCAATGTAGTAGGGTTAATTTCACTTTCACATCTCAAAGACATTGTGCAGAAATATGTCCATATGTGCAGTTGTATTTATACAAAGCCATTGGTGATTATTATATGAAAAAGACAAAAACATAAGTTTTTTGCAGATCTTTATTGCCAAAAATGTTTTAATGAACACCTTAGTAAAAAGTGTACTCAGTTTCAATACAAACCAGCAAGTATGTAGTGGAGGAGCATTGCTGCCTGTTTACACTAAACAAAAACATTCTGTAACTACACATGTTGAATAAAAATAAAGAAAAGACAGACATGGTTATCTGAAATGTGTTAAAAGCAGTATAGAAAAAAAAAAACCCAGATACCTGAACACTATTAATTTCAACCCATTATTAACTGTAACCTTATTAAAACATGGTGATAGTCAGTGATAGTCTCCTTTGCATTACTCATCATTGTGTAGTGATTAGAAAAGGTGCAAAAAGACATGTGAAAAAAGTTGAGATTTTATATATATATATATATATATATATATATATATATATATATATATATATATATATATATCTCACTTCAATTGTGGAGTCTTACAAAATGCAGATGCCATTAGCTTTAAAACATTGTTTTGTTATAAATAACACATCTAGAAATGTTATTTGCTATAGATTAATTTATACAAAGAATTTCATGAAAGTTGAATTTTAAAAGTAAAAAAATGACATTTACAAATAGATCTTTCAACTAAGTCATCTTTAGAAACTAGACTCAACACAAACCTACATTATTTTGGTTGATATATAGTCGCAGGAACTTTATTACACAACTTTAACTGTTTCAATATACTATGTAGCAAAAATATACAAAACAAAATCAATTACCTTTTTTATTGGAATGACCAGTGTATAAATAATAAACCATTCAATATTATTGGTTATCCAGGAATATTAAACATGTGTATGGAAATGTGCTTTCAAATATAGAAAAAAAAAAAAAGTGCTGTTCTGCTAGTAATTTGAAATTGTTTTTATACTGTTTTCTCATCTTCATTTCTGAGTGGCCTCTGCAAAACATCTTTCATCTCTAAATTAATAATTCAGTTCTTGAAGTCAAAGGTCACAGCCTTCAGCTGTGGGCAAATTGTATATAATATACCATCGTATATGGTTTAAAACACTATGCAGCCCTGTACAAACAATGGGTTTAGTTTTGGCTTCAAAGCTCCCTTAGCTTATATGGCACGCTATTTGGCTACACGTATTCTATTGTAAACCAAGCACAAATCAAACTACAACGATCTTCCTTGTGTGTCTGTATTCCGTTATCCCTTGCAAAGGAATTCAGAAGTATATTTAAAACATTTTAGATTAATGGCAATTATGTGGTGAAAGGTAATTGGGCTACCAAAAAACTAAAATAATTGTGAAAGAAATAAATCTGATAAGTTTTGGCACTGGAATGTTATAAAATTAAAACACATTGTGCCTTTTAAATCAATCAACCAGTCAATCAATCAATCAATCTTCACACCTGTTATCACCAAACTGTATTGCGCTCTATATGAATCAGCAGTCCTCTGATATACTGTTGCTTGGTGAAAACCAGTGTTTTAATTTTTATTTATTTATTTTTTTACAATAATACTACAAGCTCCTACATTGACCACTCAGAAAGTCAAAAAAGGTGAGAGATCTGCATTTGGGACAGTGTACTGCAGTATGTACCTACAAGCCCACAGTGCAGCAAGGGATTTACAGAGCCTCAAACTCATCGATCCTCTGCTTGGTGTTGCCTTGTCGGATCTGCCTCAGTGTTTTGTACTTGTCACGGCCAACCCTCACGTTCTCAGTGTGGATCAGGTCATTGTGGGTCTTCTTACTATCATCTCTGGCCTGGGCCAGCTCTGAACTCAAAGCCTGGGGAAGACAGTGGGACAGAAATCCATTAAGAACTGAAACACTGCAGTTGGGGAGTGATTAGTGCTGGAACAAATAAACATTCAAACAAACACTATTTGAAATTTATTGAGGCAAACAAAAAAAATAATGTATTTAAAATTAGAATTTATTTAAAAAAATCCTGTACCAAAAATATATCAAGGAAAGAAAACAAAAAATGCAAAAAGAAACATTACACGGAAGTGTTTCTCTTTTGACCCTAGGACAGATTGGACCGATAACAAGAAAGGATTGAATGTTCTCTTTGTAAACGGCTGATGCTCTACAGTACAACAATTTAAAACTGCTTTGCATTTTCAATTTACATTTAATCTGTTCAGTAGACGGGTTGGGAGGCGACTGGAAGGCGGTACACTTCATCTGATCAGGGAATGGGATTATTGTTCTTACCATGAGCTGCTTCTGGACGCGCTCGTTCTTCTCGGCCTCAGTGATCCGGTTCTCCTCCTTGCGGTGGTCATCAATGCCCTCATACTGCAGCTCGGCGCTGTAGGTGCTATTGGTCTCCTCAACATCCTCCTGCTCATTGTCTTCCACAAACTCGTACACTGGGGGAGGGGGTGGTGGTGGAGGGGCTGTCATCACCATGTGCAGTTCCTCTTTGGTCTTTACCAAGTCCTTCTGGGCTTCCGTGGCCTGAGGAAAAGGATGGGGATAAAAGGTTCACATATTAGTAATAATAAAGGAAACCAGGTGTTTGGTTAATACCACCAATGCCAGCTCTAGACTGGCTTACTTCCCAAACTCACTGAAGCATTTTTTTTTCTTTTAAATAAATAAATCAAAGTTGTATGTTTCAAATTATCTTTCTGAAGTGAAGTTACTGTATATGAAATATAATGGCCCATAAAAAAAGGTTTAAGAAAAAAAGAATCCACTCAAAACTGTAAATTATATTTCTGTTAAGTAACTTGGTGTTGCACTGGGGCCTCAGAAACAGAAAACTCACTCTGTGCTGCCACTGGTCAGCTTCCTCCTCCTTACGCTTCTTGGACTCCTCCAGAAGTGCGATCTTGGCTGTATATTCTGCCAGCTCTGCAGCCTGTCACAAAACAGTTCCAATTTAATAGTGATACCAAAAAAAAGCACATTATGCACCACTGTATTGCAGCTGTGTCATAAAGTTACTTTTCTAAAATAGAAATGAACATTCAATATGAACAAGGCAGTTATAAAATAAAATCAAGTAAAAACAGAATGAATTAAATAGAAACCCCCTTAAATCCTTGTGTATCTTGTTCCACAAACTACAATTTGTTAGGATAAAATGCAACACAAGTCATGTTTCAGTCTTTTAAAAGAAGAAACTAGTCCTGGAAGCAGATGTATCAATGTATAACTTGCCAGCTGCTCCTGGCTCTTCATTTGGTCCTCAGCCTGCCTGGCCAGTTCTTCCTTGGCTAAAAGCGCAGCCTGGCGATCAGCCTCCAGACGCGCTGCCTCTTGTTCTGCCTTTCTTCTCTCATCCTCCAGCTGAATGGCTCTCCTCATCTGCTCTTGCAAATCTACAAGACCAAGAGTTAATCAGGAGGGGTCTGTGAAGTTAGGGCACAGCACCACCCCTCAAACTCTAGACCCATTACTATGACGAATCTCTTAAGAGAAATGTAGCACACAACCCTTTGAATATTATGACATGTGAACTATGATATTTTGTCCACAGCATAATGTCATACTGCTAAGATTTGTTTTCTCCCTGGCCATCCCTTACCAGTCGTTCCACCCCACTCCCCAACACCACCAACCCTTGTACTGCCCCACACTCTGCTTCCTATTTTCTTTTAATCCAGTTCCCCGGAAAGTATGAATACGGAGCCTTACCTCTCTCTGCTTTAATGGTCTTCTCTTGGAAGTGTTGCAGCCTCATCTCAAGCTCTCTCTTCTCTCGCTCCATCTGCTCCTTCTCCTTCTCAATGGTCTCCCTTTTCTTCTTCTCACTCTCCAGCTGTGCTCTGTAGATAAGAGCAGACCAGTGTTAACAAAGGCAGGGGAGGACAATAAAAGTGACATGCAGACAAACATGCACTCAGCAGATACTGTACTCCTTGAGGGACTGATGATTTTGGGGGTGGGGAGTGGATGGGTATCTGCACTACACAAGACTTCTGTGGCAATACACTGACAGACAGGTGGGAATTGGGAATTGACAACATATCAAGAAAAACTGATGGAAAAATATATATATTTTCAAATATTGTTATATTCGTGTATTCTGATTATTACAGTTTTAAGGAAGTTTCAAGTATAAACACAGATCTTTTAGATAAGCAGTTAATCGTTCTAGTTCTAAAGATCAGAAGTGCATTTAATTTTTTTTTTTTTTTAATGTTTTCTCTTGTGGCAGCCACAGTTACCACAAATACTTTTTAAACCAAGAAAGAAAGCATGGCAGGCGTTTTAAGAAATTCATACAGTACAGCAAAATTATGCTATGAAAATAGGACAATAATGCAATGTTATGCTTTCTCTACATAGTTCTTTTTTTCACTGAAAATACCCTAAAAAGCAGCTTTGCCCTATTTACATAAAGGGGACTAAACAAGATCAGGGATAAGGCAGGTCAGCTAGCAAGGATATTGCAACTTATACAGAATAGTACACATGAATTACTCTATAACCCCAGCCATGTAGGAGACCCACCTCTCCATCTGTTTGTAGTGCTTCTCATCACGGGCTTGTGCCTTCATCTGCTGCACCTCGATGGTGTCAGGCTTCCTGCGCCGCATATACAGCTCATGGTTCCCCATGCACAGCTGCAGGACGCGCTTGTTAATCCTCAGGCGTGGCGAATAGAACACAAAGTCCTGAAAACACACAACAAAGAGGTTTCCTATTGTCTGCCTCAAACTTTCATCAATAGTCAACCCTTTCAAAACCAGGCCTGTGGGATAGAAACAAACGATGCACCTTCTGCAAGCGCACTTTAAATATTGCCAGTGCTGACATTATGAATCATATAGGTCACAGGCTGAAATACAATAAGCCACTTTCCAAAAGGTACTGTATTGGAAAGACGAGAAGGTCTAAATACATACTTTCATCTGCAAACAGATGCTGATTGTAAAATCGGAAATTACTGAATCCAATAACCCAAAATGAATGACCCAAGGTAAAGTACTTTAATATATGTGCTTTTCATTTCCATCTACAACACTGTGGTTGTATGTCAGTAACAAACATCACCCAACATCTATATCCATTAAATAAGCATGTAAAAATGCAAAGTAACACAGAGAAGCAGGTTGCATCACTTATCTCTATAACTTGTGCTAAGAATATCCACACCAAAGGAGAAAATAAATCAAATACAATTGTAAAGACTACAGCACAAATCTCAACTTTGCCATCCTCTTTAGTTCTACATGCAACCTGTTTGGGGGTTTTGTTTATCTGATTGCCTTAAGCTACACTTGCTTTTTTCTCTGTTCTGTACTAGCACACTCCGTTTTGCTAGGTGACCTGATACTGCACTTCTGTAACTGTTAAGTCAATTTTTACTCACAGGAGAGAAGAAACAGATTTTGAATGGAATTACCTACTGCAGTTTACTATATTGAGTATTTAAGTCAAATCATTTTAAAATGTTTCAAAAATAATGTACACCAATTGCCAACCAGCCAAATGCTATAGCAACCAATCTTCGGTGAACCCTCGGCTCTACATTTGTTTAAAATTTGAATTTAACAACTATTTTTTGCTCAAGCTATCACCAACCCTCTTGGCATCAAAATACATATCCATAGTATGAGTAACAACCACATAAGGAATGATAACAAGGCACTCATTGTACTGCGGTTTGAGCCAGGTTATACTGGAACCTGAATTAGACAAACCACAGTTTAGGTAGTTTAGTGTAAAACTGAGGTGAGCCTTATTTAGCGGTCAGCAAAACACATCCAGTTCTCCCTTTATGCTTCACAAGTTTGTTTAATACTGAAGGTGCAGTTTTGTCAGTTATATTGATTAAAGGAACATAAAAAGGACATTGTGTACAGAAATAAAATCTTTATAGCACATATGCAAATGTAGTATTTTTAGTTTTGATAATACAGGATGTTTTTCTTTGGTTGCAACCCTAATGAGTGAGCAAGCAAGAGGGAATATTGGACCTTGTTGCAATGTACGGTATGTTCATAGGCACAACACAAGATTTCCATGGCAACATCAAAACACTGCACAGAGATTTCCTAGCTCTAGCAGTAATCTGACTAACTGAAAGCATAATTTTACATAAAAAGAAGAAAAAACTTCTTTTAAATAGTTAAAATTAAATAGTGTACAAACAAATAAATAAAAGCAGGGAAATGGTACAATACTGTAAGATGGGTAATTTGTGTTAGTTACCTTTTAACTTCTACAAGGAATGTGTGGGTTGTTTCCACTAGATTTTGACGTACACCATTCAATAGTCATGGGTCACCAAAACACTAATGTTGGTAACCAAATAAGGTCATGTTTTAAAATTTGACTGCAATAATAAAACCTGTTTTTCGGGCATAAAGACATTTTAGATACAAACCACTAAACTAGTATATGCATATTACTGTAGCGTATTAAAAATAATGACCTGTATCCTGGGCACTAGACTTGCTTTATAAGGATGTTGTACTTACTGGAGCCTTCTTGTCAATAGGTTTTATAATGAACTTCTTGTCATTGAAGGAGATGTTCCTAATTTCACTCCAGGGGAAACCAATCTTTGGAGTTAGTCTGAAATGATAAGTTACATGTTACACCTTCCATATTTTTTAAGCCCAAGCATGACATCTGAAATAGACTAAAACTGTATAGATCAGTTGATTAAAACACTGAAGTGTTTCAAGGCAACTCACACAGTGAGACACTCTTGATGAAACCACAAAATGCCAAAATTATTGATGGAATATACTGGGACAAGTTATCTATATCTTGTAAATGTAACATTTCAATGCCTGTGTACTTTGATGTTCCTGATATTGCCTGACAAGCTTGATCTGGGACGTTGCCAAAAGGATTACTTGATTCTCAAGTCTGTACAAGCATTAACTGTGCAACATGTTTACTTTAATGCAATTAACAGGTTAGATGCTTAAGTATTGTTTTCAAGAGAAGCCTGTGTCCCAGATTTTAATTGCATCAAATCCACAGGTGCTAGGCATTTTTCTTTATTAGTGCTATTCATTTTAGATAGAACCGTAGCATGGAGTTACATATGCCTATGTATTGTACGTAAACTGCACATTTAGAATTCAGAAAAATAATAAGTGGTGTAACTTATGATGTATGATATTGGAATTAGCAACTTCATCTTGGTGAGAAAGACAATAACCAAGACATTTCTTTAAAATTGGCTAATTACAGACTCCAATTAACACTAATCTTGGACTACCTTGTGTTATTTTAGATAAGGTATAGGTCCTGCATTCTCATTATGAAGCCATTATCCTAATATTAAAAAGTAATTTGTGTGTAATATTATATTTTATATACAGACGTGCTCAAATTTGTTGGTACCCCTCCACAAAAAACGAAGAATGCACAATTTTCTCTGAAATAACTTGAAACTGACAAAAGTTATTGGCATCCACCATTGTTTATTCCATATTTAATAGAAATCAGACTTTGCTTTTGATTTTTTATTCAACATAATATTGTAAATAATAAAACAAATGAAAATGGCATGGACAAAAATGATGGGACCGCTAACCTAATATTTTGTTGCACAACCTTAAGAGGCAATCACTGCAATCAAACGTTTTCTGTAGCTCTCAATGAGACTTCTGCACCTGTTAACAGGTAGTTTGGCCCACTCTTCCTGAGCAAACTGCTCCAGCTGTCTCAGGTTTGATGGGTGCCTTCTCCAGACTGCAAGTTTCAGCTCTTTCCATAGATGTTCGATAGGATTCAGATCAGGACTCATAGAAGGCCACTTCAGAATAGTCCAATGTTTTGTTCTTATCCATTCTTGGGTGCTTTTAGCTGTGTGTTTTGGGTCATTATCCTGTTGGAGGACCCATGACCTGCGACTGAGACAGAGCTTTCTGACACTGGGCAGTACGTTTCGCTCCAGAATGCCTTGATAGTCTTGAGATTTCATTGTGCCCTGCACAGATTCAAGGCACCCTGTGCCAGGCGCAGCAAAGCAGCCCCAAAACATAACCGAGCCTCCTCCATGTTTCACTGTAGGTATGGTGTTCTTTTCTTTGAAAGCTTCATTTTTTCGTCTGTGAACATAGAGCTGATGCGACTTGCCAAAAAGCTCCAGATTTGACCCATCTGTCCAAAGGACATTCTCCCAGAAGGATTGTGGCTTGTCAATATGCATTTTAGCAAATTCCAGTCTGTCTTTTTTATGTTTTTCTTTCAAAAGTGGAGTCCTCCTGGGTCTTCTTCCATGGAGCCCACTTTCGCTCAAAAAGCGACGGATGGTGCGATCAGAAACTGACGTACCTTCACCTTGGAGTTCAGCTTGTATCTCTTTGGCAGTTATCCTTGGTTCTTTTTCTACCATTCACACTATCCTTCTGTTCAATCTGGGGTCGATTTTCCTCTTGCGGCCGCGCCCAGGGAGGTTGGCTACAGTTCCATGGACCTTAAACTTCTTAATAATATTTGCAACTGTTGTCACAGGAACATCAAGCTGCTTGGAGATGGTCTTGTAGCCTTTACCTTTACCATGCTTGTCTATTATTTTCTTTCTGATCTCCTCAGACAACTCTCTCCTTTGCTTTCTCTGGTCCATGTTCAGTGTGGTGCACACAATGATACCAAACAGCACAGTGACTACTTTTCTCCATTTAAATAGGCTGAATGACTGATTACAAGATTGGAGACATGTTTGATACTAATTAAAGAAACTAATTAGTTTGAAATATCACTATAATCCAATTATTTATTATCTTTTCTAAGGGGTACCAACAAATGTGTCCAGGCCATTTTAGAATATTTTTGTAGAATAAGCAATAATTCATCTCTTTTCACAGCTTCTTTGCTTTATTCTATGACATACCAAAGGCATGCAAGTATACATGATAAAATAGCTTTTAATTTAATCACTTTTCAGGAGGAATGAAGCATTATTTCAATGAGCTGTAAGGGTACCAACAAATTTATATATAAAATCCAAGCAGCTGATTCCCGTTTCACTTGAAATAGTAAACTAGATCAATCAGCACCAAAGACCTGATTTCTGTGGAGAGCTCAACCCAAACAATCCAATAACCTGTTTGTGCAGCACAAGATATGAAATTTTTTTTACCTATTGTATGCAGGGTGATTCATAAACCAAACACATGAGAAAGTTGTGCCTGTACTGCCTGCAAAGGATTAATCAGTTTATTTCTCAGGAGGAGGAAGCACTTGTATGTAGCCACATAAGCTACAACCTAGAATGCTGCACAGCTTGAAAAACCAGTCTGTG
Organism: Acipenser ruthenus; assembly: GCF_902713425.1. Taxonomy (NCBI): domain Eukaryota; kingdom Metazoa; phylum Chordata; class Actinopteri; order Acipenseriformes; family Acipenseridae; genus Acipenser; species Acipenser ruthenus. Next base: position 40,579,114 of record NC_081193.1, on the reverse strand, counting down.
CATATCCATGGTTACAGCTCAGGTCACTGTAGGAGAGAAGCATTCAGCAGTCTAAAGAAGAGAACACCCTGTCCTTGCCACTCCCTTTCCTGAAGCAAGTACCTCAGCAGAAACTAAAAGAAGTAGTGCATACCAGTACCGTACCTGCACAGATATGTTGAAGATTTCTTTACTCCACCTACCAATTACTGAAACTAATGATTGCAGCACTTTAGTAACTATGTTGCCATACCTTGTGAATGGAAAATATTAATTCGTACATACTAAATCATTTCCCAACAATACATAAGGTAGGCTTTTTCCAGCAATGCAGATTGTATCTGTTGAAATTCCTGAAGCGCTGGTGCACAGGTATTTACAACTAAGCTGAGCGTTCAATTAGACCATTTACACTTTTTATCCATTTATTAATTGTATTTGGTTAAAGAAACAGGATGAGTAATTTCAAAAGACAAATTTCAGGTACTGCATAGGCCCATCACGTCAATAAAATTTCTAAGGGCAACCAATTACTGTGAACAAAATCCTAAAAGTCCTTGGTGATTTATTTTAACTTGGATTGGTGAATACTGTATGTAAAAACCAATGGTATTACTCCAAATTACACAAGTATTTTACCATTGTTGGCTCAACCTTTTTACATATGCTTTATCAACTGAATGCGTATCCTTTTTTCTCCTCTGGGGGGCAGTCTTGACAGGCAGGTCAGGCCCACCTTCACCCTCGGAATGACTCAATGTACACATCACAGGTAGGAGTGCAAGACCTGCCAAGCACATACTTGTAACTCCAAAAGATAATTGTGCAAGACCTGGTAGGTGAATACAGCATATTAGGGATGCGAATTCCGAATAGTTTCCTATTCGAATACATGGGGGCCAACATTTTAGTGTATTCGAATATCCGAAACAAAGACTAAAAAGGCAAATACGTATGTGTACTACAGCAGACAGCATAAAAAGTGTAAGCCGCTAAAGTTTAAGTTCACTCTCCGGAGGAACCGGCCGGGTTCACGAAGTATACAAACAATGTCCAAGACGAGATTTCTTTGTTCAAGTTACTTGCTTTATTCAATAACCTGCAAATAATTCAAAACAAGGAACATACCTGGTTGTACTTTTAATGGTCAGTGCAAATGTTGACATTACTCCTTCCACACTGTTTTCTTAGTCATTGCAGTGTTCTGCTTAGCATTTAGTATGTCTTTAAATTCAAAATAAAAGCTAAAGTAGCATTCTAATTTCAACGTTACTAACGTTAGGCTTCCATTTCAGCACTTGCTATATTCATTTGTTTACAAATTTTAAAGTTAGCTGGTGCCGTGATCCCGGAAACTGTTTCACGGCTGCCTAGCAACAGCGGCTGTGTGCAGTCATTACAAGGGAACTCAAGCAGGGGATCTACTAACATTATTCGAAAACAAGGCAACAGAATTGGCAACAATTTCAAACAGAATACGTTTACTGTAGAATTTTGCTGTTACAAGCATTGCATGATTAATTAGGGTCCTTAATATGTCAATCTCATTCACATGAATGCGCAGGTTTTAACACTGATTCTTAACACTTGTCAAGCGGTAGCATTCTACTTGTTGCCAACATACTTTTTTCATGTCGTCAAATATGCAGTATGCTATTCGAATAGTTTTTTTTTTTTTTGTTTAATTGTGTATTCGACTACACTGACCCATCTCTTCAGCATGTACAGGTTTAAAATGTCATAGGACAGGCTAAACCTGCCTCAGGACACCAGTTGCTAGCTATACTCTGAATCACTGGGTTACATCAGCCTCAAGCAAATTGTCACCCTACTTATTAATGTTACCCTATTATTATATGACAAGCACGTCAGAAACCATCGGTATCATGAAAAGGTATCCACGGCTTGTACACCTATATCCACAGCTTGTACACGTGAAAATGGTAGCGTGCAAAAAAGCTACAGACATGTACCTTCTTTATCCCCAGAATCCAATACTACATGTAAAATGTCACGTAACCATGGATAATTTTTGGCACTTATTTTGGAGGATAATTATGCAGACATGGCTCCATGTACAGAATAGATCTTTTAAATAAAATCATGAAAAGGAAGTACTCTTCATTCAATGGTACTATAATTTTTTTTTTTTTTTTTTTTTTTTAATTAATTAATAAATAAAAAAATAAATAAAATAATATCGAGTCACTTACTTGTCTTCCTTTTCATAGATATTCACTCCAAGGGCATCTACACCCAGCCAGAGGTCTGTTCCCTTCTTGTTTTTGATATCAAAATAGTTCACGCCATACATCTCCAAGTCTTGGGCAATCTTCAGGTACTCCAGCATGGCATCTTCCCTGTTAAAAGAGCACACTTTTTTTATTTAATGTGAAAAAATAAAAATAATACACCCACAACATGTTTGTATGAGGCTGTGATCATGTTAAATAGGCCTCTAACACAACGTACTTGAGCATTCCACGGTGTTCCTCATGCCAGACATGGATGCGTTCCTCCCACTGTTCTCTGGAGAGTGTGTGCTGTTCCAGAACACTAAATACAACAAAACAGTGAGGGTTAAAAGGGCATTTAAGTGTATTACAATTCAGACGAGGTCACAGACCTCATGCAAATACTGATTTAAAGTTAAACTTCCAGTGGCTGACACAACTAGATGTAAACCTACACTATAATGAATGTCTCCAAGGCTGCAGTAGTTACACTGACATTGTATGGGGTTCCAATTGTACAACCGACATCAACCACCCTACCCATAACAAACGGACATGCTGTCAAACATCATTTCAAGGTTCACGTAAAGTCTCATCGAATTTTGGTCGAGCAGTTCTGCAGTTGTTGCCTTCATCAGACCAACCAATTGCAGGCATGTTAGAACTCATTCCAAAAGGAGGTCACCATGACTGAGGGCCTGACACCCACAACAAAAGTTATGCCAATGAAGGTTTATCCGAATCGGTATAAAAGATACCGTTCAAAGTGACACAGAGACACACACAGTAACAACATCACTTACCGCTGAGGGAGGATACGTTCTGATGACAGATATCCAGGTTTATTACTTTCCATGGAGAAGTCTCCAAACTTGGCCTGGACTGCGTAGGAGCCCAGGAGAACAGCAGTTTCTGGTGGGCAGTAGACTTCATCACTGAGGATGCTTTCCTTCACCTGGAGGAAAAACAGCCTCCGTGTGACATCCTGGATCAATTCCTCAAACACGTCTTCAGGGAAGAATTTGGCACGAAACTTGAACTGCAGAGGATTTTCCTTTTTCACTTCCTGGGAAGAAACCTTTTTTGAAAAAAAAAAAAAAAAAGATGAAACGGGTATTAAAGAAGCCATATTTGAAAGAATAATATCCACCCAGGTTTGAATATCAGACTTAGCGGAAATACACAGACCATGTGTGCCTCCTGTCTGATTTTAATTTTTTAAATCCTTGACATATCTGGATATCCTTTAAAACATAATGTTAGATAAAGTACAACTACATGGTGAAAACATCAGCTACACAACTTAACCACACAAAATCAAGTTAAGAAAAGACCTGCATTGTAGTCCAAAATGAACTTTATTACAACATTGTTCTTGGCATCCAAATGAGTATTCTATTAAAGATTGTATTAGGAAATTGCTAATGCTTCTCCCTCAGACCACATTAAAATAGATATGACTTATCTTTACTATTTTTAGATCTCTGTATGCTGCTGATTAAGTTTGAATCGCATCTGTTTTTATTGTGACATTGTAAATTGTCTTTTATACATTGCAATTATCTTTATTGTTTTCCAGGACCCCTTTGTAAATGAAGCCTCGGTCTCAATGGGTAAATCTCCTGGTTAAATAAATAAACACATTAGCAACAACAAAGCATATTCAAAGCCTGGGAAAGTTTGTTGCAAGCAAACTTTCCCAGGAACTCTCTCAGATAAATACATCTTGTGTTATGCCCATGTGCATCATGCTGTAGCAATGCAGCTAATACGTGTACTACTTTAATGTGTGGTGTATCCCTTCTATACCACAAGTACTGTAAAACCTCAAACTTACAAACACCTTGGGAATGGAGGTTGTTCATAAGTCTGCAATGTCTAATTCTGAAAATGAGTTTTTAATAAACAGCCTTAAATCTAGTGAATAATACAAGGATACAGCACAGTAATGCAATACTCAGTTATAGTTTGAAAGGCTTTAAAATCGTACCATACATGAGAAGCAAGCAAAGTGTTCTCTTAGCCAAAGTGTGCTTTGAGACAGAGTTGACCATCAGACAATATGAATCAATAAATGCAAAGTTTTAAAATATTTTCTTTCAATTGAATGAGACACACGTTTGTGTTTCCCAGTTCTTCAAATTTCAGTACCCTTGCACTTTTAATTGGTTTCCGATTGCACTGTAGGAATGGTTGAGTGCTTGCACACTTCCAGCTAAAACGTGGGTTGTTCGGTTGACCAGTGAAGTTTGGTGGTCATACCTGAGGTTCTGCTGTACTATATAAGCAAAGACATCTTGCAATATTTCACATTTAACTGTACTGCAATAATAATGTACAGAAGAATTTAAGTTTTTTTTTTTTTGGTGAGCTAGACCTGTGTGGTATACCACAGTGTTGTGTATAATAAAAACTAGCCATGTGAACATCCCACAGCTGGAACACCTGAATGCAGAGGCCCTGCATACAATACATATGGGCGATTAATGGAAATTGCTAAACATAGTACAGAATTCTTGAATTTTGCTGCCAAGACAATTGAGATGAACTTCAAAGTACAGGTACACGAACTATGTCCCAGCAACTCATTATTTAAAACTACTATACTGTGCACATTGTAACATTCTCTTTGCAATCATTTTTTTAGAACACATTTTACATCCCCCGCATTCCATATTATATTGTGATCAAAAAAGCTCTGATAGAGCAAGGGCTTTCAAAAGGGCCAGAATGCTCTAGATAAACAGTTACACTGCACCCAGCCAGGGCCGCTGCTTCAGCACAAAGCATGTGCAGGACAAAATTGTCATAACTGCCATTTCACTGCTCATTTTGGAAGGTACAGTAAACTTCTAGGGTTTATTTATTTAATTAAAAAAAATACTTTTGGTCAGTCATAAAAACAAATGAATCAGTTAAAAAAAAACACAGTAGTCTCATCTCCGTAAACAAGACACACACTGTTATCCACCATATATCCTAATGGTAGGATGTGAACCTTTACCTTTTTATCCAGCTTCAGCCATGTCTGGTACCCTTTGCTGTCCACATACTGAAGTCCAAAGTACCACACTTCACGCAATCCAATGGTTTTAACCACCTGTAAAATAGAATTAAGACACACTGAATAAATCATATCTTACACATTTAAAATGATCAGAATTCAAGATAAGGACTGCTTTATTTAATATTGGCATTTGTCCAGGTCAGATTTGTAACGAGTCACCAAAATTGGGTCGTGAGTCGAACAACCAATCTGGCTTGAGTCACTTAGAGTCATTAGTTCTGACCAATGCTTAATTTGTAAAGAAAGAGGTGCCGGGGCTCAAGCAATGACAATAATACCATCCTTAAGAAGCGCATATTCAAAATCATAACACGTTTATTTGAGTATTGAATGTACTAGTGTTAGACGTTTACATTCACGTATTCTACATCATATACAAAGTAGTAGTGCGTGCAGAAAAATTAATTAAAGGCAGGACAAATAATAAATAGAAAAAAGCCTGTGTACATGTTTTGTTATGGTTTTGCATTAAATTGTTTAAAAAAACAAAAATTAAAAGGCATTCAGTTGACTCCAGAAGGACGACATGGATTAAAAAAAAAAAAAAAAAAAATCGCACCCCAACACGAACATTGGTTTGATCTACGGTCTACACTATTATCAGATGTGTCTGCAACAAAAGCTGCTGGTAGATTACAAAAACGATTAATTAAACTTAGGCTATGTAGTTGTTATCTTAGTATGTTTTTATTCTCTATTAATATAATTATATTCATTGAAAAAGGGGAGAGAGAACCAGGTCGTTATTTTTTATTGTTTTGGTTTAATAGAATATAGCAGGCTAATGTTTTTTATTGAAGTAGGCTACAATATTTTTTTTTCATTAAAAAGTTGTCGTCGTTCTTTGTTAAAATTCACCTTTCATATTTTGTTGTGTGCTACTCATTTAAATCAAACCAAGTAGTGTAAGAAGTATGTCGTTCATGACGTTTTTCAAATCAAGTAAGCTCAATGATGAAGTAAGTTCATCATTAAAAGTCCACGGTTTCTGCTTTGTTTTCGTCTTTCCATTTTAGTGACTTGGATTTCTCGATCTATTTATAAGCACATTTTGCCACTGTATAAAGACCCCTTTCTCTGTGCTCAATTGGGTTGGGTGTTTAGTAATGAATGATACCACAAAACAAAGAACATATCTAATATTTTTATAGACTTTGGTGGCATTTAATTTCATGTTGAGATATTACTTCATGGTAATATTACACATAGGAGACAAACAGAAAAATAAAGAAACTGAGGCAAAATTTTATATAATTCACAGGTAACAGAATCTGTACTACATCTCTCTCCTTAGTGTAAGCTGAGCTATGTTGTGTCTTTTTCCATTAAATGTCAACTAGACATTTTTAAGTAACAGATACTGTTTCACAAAAGCACAACACATAATAAAAAGGTGTCTGTTGGAGTCCTAATGGCATAACAAAACATAATACTGTACTGCAAAAAGTACAAAAACAAATTAATCTTTTAAACTTTCTCTCCAGTCACTTAATATACATACGACTAAGTTCAAGTTTTATGTATATGTATGTTAAAGTATAACACGTGACCGGAAAGAAAGAAAGAAAAGAAAAACGTTTTAAGCCTTAGTTAAAGTTTAACATAAACCTCTCGTTTCACAGACCCTGATTAGCACTGAGATTAGACTACCTAATATTAGTTTAGTTAAGCTTCCAAATATTTGTAGTTTATTAGTTTGCATTAGCTTAACAAATGTGTACTGTAAACAATGTTTTTTTTCAGTATTGGTTTTAAAGGAACACTTAAAAATAGCTACAAAGCACCGACTCCCTTAAGAGATATGTTGTCCAGAAATACATACAACCATACATACATTAAATAAAGAGAATAGTGAGCACCAAATACTTCCCAAATTATTTACTTTTCAAGCTTTCAAATTTGTACTTATTACAAACATTTTAGATGCATTCATTACCTTTGTTTGTGTGCTAGCAAAACCTGAAAAATAACTCCTAATCAATGCTTTTTCTGCCGTTTTGTTTAATTTGCCCTGGAATTTTTTTTTTTTTTTTTTTTAAATATCGAATATCGACTACCTACTCATTTTGGAAAAATACTGCTGTTGCATTGTGCATGAGATTTTAATTAATTCAGATTCTCATTTTAGCCATTGAAAAAAAATTAAAAACCTACTGGTATAAATTAGTGGCAGTTACCGTGCTTGTTTTGAATGCAGTTTATTCATATTGTCGCTTTAAATTACAGTGCTGGCGGGATGCAGCCTGCTTGTTTCTCTCCCTGTCGACTATAATTATTAAAACAGAACTCCACCACCGCAGGTACTTTTAGTGTACTCTCCATGCTGTTGTTTTGTTTTTTTCGTGTCTGTGATTTAACTCAAAAAATCACTACTTTCCTCAGGATTTTCTGTGATCAGTGATCAGAAATCTGTCTTTGGTTCCCACCTACATATTTTGATTCCGGGGCTCCCTGCTGCTTGTGACGTTACGATCACAGAACTGTGCTATAGGCTAGAAAGGGGTTTTCTATTTCCTTTGCAATTGTCTTAACAACCATGGCAGGAGCCTGTTTATGTGCAAAATGACAAGATGACTGTGTGTGTTAGAGAGGGGCTGCATGTATTGAAAATGAAATAAGTTTGTTATTGATTTTATCATAAAGACAATGACTCGAGTCAGATGGAGAGTCTTTTGAGCAGGGAGTCGAGTTGAGAGTCTTTTGAGCAGGGAGTCGAGTCGAGAGTCTTTTGAGCAGGGAGTCGAGTAGAGTCTTTTGAGCAGGGAGTCGAGTAGAGTCTTTTGAGCAGGGAGTCAAGTCGAGAGTCTTTTGAGCAGGGAGTCGAGTCGAGTCTTTGCTTGCAGGGACTCGAGTCATGAAAACCCAACAATAGTGCATTGAATTGTTAAAACACACAATTTGCTAACATTATAGAAACTGAAGAAAAAAAATGTGCCTGGCATTCAATATTACCATTTATACTATGTACTATAATAGTATTTAAGATGGTGCCAACAGCATAATATTGACAACAAAGAGATCCAGCAGTTAAAGGCTTATTTAGCCATAGCTGTTTAAATTACAAACCACTGAAACAACAATGAAGAAAATGATGTTACAAACTTTCCCAGGCTTTGAATAGGCTTTGTTGTTTCCTCATGTTTCCTCTTTTTATAAAAAAATGCCTTGAGAAGATCAGGTCTTTCGCTATACAATGATGGTTTGTAATGCAATTTCTGTAAATGCATCATACAATTTCTGTTCTCGTATTGAAAGCAGAAACTGCAATACTCTATGATGCAGAATTGTGACAGTTCTTTTTTCGAGGGTTCACAGATCACAGATTTCTGTCCACAGTAGTTCGTACAAACAGGTTTACATTTGTGTTTAACTTTACATATGTAAAAACACTTATGCCTAAAATATGAGGTTTACCACTAGGACACCAAAACTTCAGCACAAATTTAAAAGACTGAACTGTACAAATTCCTGTGTACACTGAATAGTAGTACTGTGCTGGATTAAAAGGATCTTGGTTAATAGAATGTCAAGAAACAACTTCACCTTTAACAAACAACTTCCCCACCTTATCAAAGCAGTACAGCCCATTTTCCTGCTGATAACAGGGCTGTTTCATACAAGGCCTGTATGAGTAAACACTGTAATCCATCCCTGCTTATCAGTTTGAGTTGTCTGGATTTACTAATATGTGTAAGTGAATTTAACTATTTACATGTCTCATAACTTCTAAGTGTATAAGGTAAAAAACATTACAAGTCCGGGAGGTGCTTAACACCATCTGCATCAATCATTATTTCTCACGCTTTAATTGAAAGTAGAGGAATTTTTAACAAGTAATGTTTACTCAGAATTAGATCTGTGAATACCAAGAAAACTATTGGTGTCCAAGTGGTTTGATACTCAGTAATCCATAACTTTAAATATTCAATTATGATATCAGAGATGTATAGCAGTACTTGCAGAAAATCTAAAACACATAGTTGAAAAATTGTTAAATTGTTTCTAGTGTTTATGCTCCAATTTGGGATCTGGGCACCCCTAACAAGCTGATCTTTATTCAGAAAGATTGTTCTTCTTGGTGATGCACTAACAGCCAGGCTGATTATCACCTTGCGGAGTTTGCTTTCTGTCCACCATTCATCAACGAGCAGAGATAAAAAATAAAACACACAACATTGTATTTTACAATGTTTTCTCAGGGCTGACCCTTTAGTATCCCAAAATTCAAGAGAAGACATTGCACAATGACAACTGCAATACCTGTATGTGCCCACACACAAACAAATACATTTATTGTTCTTTTAAAAATCAAAATGATAATCTTAAAACCTGCTGACTCTCATCCTATAGAAATCAAAGACATGTCACAACGCGTCATTGTGTGTGCTAAAAACTAGATTAACCAACCACTTGTATTTAATAAAGGCGTAAATATAACTATCACGATGGATACCCATGGAATGTTACACATTAAATCAGGTTACCTGATGAAAGCACAGCTATGGTTGATGCAAACTAAGAAAGAGGACGTAGTACGATTAGAATGAACTCAGATGACAGAAGATTCAAAAGGAAACATTATCAAATGTTTCAAGTAATGAAAGGAATTCCCCTTCTACACTGCATTACTTATTGCATACTCTTAAAGAAGCAGAAAAAATAAACGTACTACCTTCAAAGCAGAAAACAAAATAACTTTGTCCTTTTCACAGTGGAATCTTATCTAAAAAAGGATGGGTTGCTAACCTTCATAGTGCAGACAATCATGGACCAGAACTCAGTACAGTAGGCCACCATGACCTACACACTTACACTAAAGCTATTTTTTTAATTCATCAAAATGGGAAGGCCAGTTCTCTCTAGATAGATTGAAATGTATATAGAATGACATTCACCATCACCTGGAAAAGTAATATTTATTTTAAGCTTGGACAATTTTTATAACAGGCTTTTTTAAGTTCATGCATCAGGGGGCATTTGGAGACGAGCACTGTAGTTTAAAAACCAACTAGGTTCAGTTAAGCCACAAAAAATTACAATAATTAAAATCTTAAACTGAATTTAGATCCCTGCTTTCTTCGGTTACATGTTTGTGGTTACCATTAATCTATAGATCTTGTGAAATGGTGTAAACAAGAACTAGTACTGGTGTGTAAGGCAACTGACAATTTCAACGCCATAATACAGTGATTAAATTAAAACACTGGTCTCCAACCTGGCAGGTCCCAGCTGTCAATCCCTTTAACTCCTTCATCGTGACTAGGGTCTAAATGTGCTATATATTTCTCTGCACAACTTACAAATTGATCTGAATTAGTACCTGACTCTTAATACTTTCAATATATTCATATTCTACTCTCTGCCTTCTACTTCCATGACCACAGTCATTGTATTAAAGGGTATTGCTTTTTGTGTATTTTTTCATGAATGATCCATTATATGGACAATACATTCTATACTTTACATTTTTATAATAGAAGATCTTTCAAATTGATCGTTCAATTTGCCTTTTCTTGGGTAAGGTAATATTTTATCTAAAATCCATTCTTGCGAAAGGACTTTTACAGTGTGCCAATCCAAGAATCAGTCGATGCGATCACTCTTTGAAATAGCTGACATAAAAAGTAAGGCAGTGAACAGTTACTGCCACATACAGCACACATCTACATTTCTGATAACATGTTCAAGAGCTCATACCAGATCAAAGCCAAAGAATTAAAAGAAACCAACCTGGTCGAAGAGCTGTTTGCCGGTTGTGTTGGACTGGATGGCAAACTCCAGCTCTGCATCCATGCTGGTAACTCGAACATTGATCTGGCAAAAACAAATGCAAAAATATTAGGAGGAATATCTATTTAAAAACATTACATTTGAGGTGATATTTAACTCACCAGACTTATAACTCTACAATGTACAGCTTTGGCAAAAAGTTTCGCATCACCACATAGAATTAACAAATTTTGCTTCATAAAGTCGAATGCAACCTGCTGAATAATGTCGCGTTAACATATTGACTTACACATCGCTTTGTAGTTTTTCACACACTTAATGAAAAACTATATATATATAAAATAAATAAAACACACACACACACACACACGAAAAGGGCACAACTACAATTCCTTACTTTGTTCCAACCAGGTTTTACCCTAAATGTGGATTTACATTTAAGTATGTATTTATTTTACTTAATAAACGCCCCAAAACTTGCACATGAGTAACTCCATATCCACAGGATGCATGGTTCGAACCATTCACCTTTAACTAAAAGGAAGAGGAACATAGAAGCCAGTTCATTTTAATTATTATTATTAGCAGATACACTTATCCAGGACGACTTACAGTTGTTACAAAATATCACAATACAAAGTATCACATTAAGCTACAGTGAATTACAAGGGGGATAGTAGTTCATTAAACTTTAATACTACCAAACACAGGGTACAACTAGAGATTATTATTTTTGTATTTATGTCAACTCTCCAGGGTGTACGGTATTACCCCCTCCCCACAATTTTTGCTCAGAAACAGCTTGCAAATTTGCCAGACGTGGATATAAAAATGTGGATAGTGTTCCTAAAAAGATACATTTTACACAAACAGTTTTACTCCACGGTGCAAACTGCTACCATTATGCATAATTTCATTAAAGTTCAAGTTGAGAGACAAATTGTGAAGTTATGTGCCTTCATATTGCACACTTTACAATTCAGTTGCTTAGTGTTTTTAAAAAATAAGTTTCATAACCCATCATTTGAACTTTGGAACAATAAAGCAGTTCTTCTGTTTGGTAAGTAATATATCAACTTTTAAAATGAGGGGCAGCCCTATGTTGTAATAAAGAAATACAGTGAAACTAATATAGGGTACCACATTCGGACCAGAAAAAGGGTACTTTATAAGCAAGGTATGTTATATCCAACAATGCCTTTATTTCAATGCATATAGGGAAAGTGGTCTATTTGTAGAAACTGCAACAAATGCATATTATTATTATTATTAGTTTATTTAGCAGACGCCTTTATCCAAGGCGACTTAGAGACTAGGGTATGTGAACTATGCATCAGCTGCAGTCACTTACAACGTCTCACCCAAAAGACGGAACACAAGGAGGTTAAGTGACTTGCTCAAGGTCACACAGAGTCAAGTGAGTGAGCTGGGATTTGAACTGGGGACCTCCTGGTTTCAAGCCTTTTTCTTTAACCACTGGACCACATAGCCTCCATATTCAATGAATTTAAAACAATATTTTGTAGAAAAAGGGACAAAACTGTATTTAACAAATGTAAAACACTATTAATGAATGTATCCTTTTCAAGTAACTTATAAAACAGTACAGTATTAAGAAAACTGTTTTGATAGCCAGTTTCTGCACACAAATCGGACTGTTTCCACCCTTTAGAAATTTCACCGATATATATCTTTGAGAGGTTGATAAACGAGATCTCTTAACACTAGCCATGGTAACAGAACAGGTACCCAACAGCCACTTATAACAGATACTGCTTATATTAGGGTGAGCGTGACTTAGTTTTGTGACTTTGCTGTTGCATCATGTTTGTGGCACCGGCATTTTCAGTTCCGATCTCCCTATATCTATCTGGCCACATGTTGAGATTATGTTACACATACAAAATGCTTTAAAATAAACTTAATACCCTTTAAGCTTTCTGCAGACCCGTTTGGTAGTTAATTTGCCAATTGGAACATGATTGACATATTAGCTAGTTTTAAGCTTGTAGGTTTCAATATTTCTATTTTATTATGCAATCTTCAAACATTTAGAATAGAACATTTATGGAAGGGTTCTTACTGAGAGTGATTTGATTGCAAGTATTAAACACCTATAATACATACCGGGATTTTGATATTAGTACGTAATATCCGAGGAGTACACAGCAGCAGAGTACGTATTAAAGGATGTGTTTTGATAGTAAATCACTTGTTTGGGTCCTGAATCCACGGCTTACAATAGGTACCTTATATACTGGGTGTACGTTATTCCCAGGTACTGTATAGGTGAGTTCCACTGTATACAATGTTAACATTTTGCATAGAGAAAGACACCTGTGAATGTGAGAAGACTTTTAAAGCCTCAGTCATTTACATCTTAAGTATTAATTTATAACAAGTACCACCTGTAGTGTTCAGCAAGTCATTTAAATTAGCTTGGATTGCAATTCATACAATTAGCACCTTTTACACAGGTGGAAAAGATCACCTAGGACCAGACTGAGGTAACAGTTAGTGCTTGAGAAAAAGCACTGGAAGTATAAGAAGTTTCATTATCATACCATTAAAATCAAGGAGGGGAAATGTTATTGTCCAATACTTTGATTAACCATGTTTGTTTAATGCTTAGAAACATACGTTTCTGAATAATTTTATTATTTTTTAGTCTGCCATAAACTTCTCTGACTATATATTTCTGAAGCTGAAATTAAAACAAGCTACAGTACATTTGTGCATATCATTGCAAGACTTTGTAACCGGAGGAATCTTTAAGGAAAGTCTATGGAGTGAAAGTCCTATTTCTAATACAGTGGTTGAGCAATTAGGAAATGCCATATCACTGCATAATTATTTGAGGAATAACCTTTAACACAAAATGAAGACAACTATCTGCCTTCAATATTGCAGCAATCCTGGGGGAGTATAGCCTATGTACATACATGACTAATAAAAGGGGTAATTCGCTGAATTAGTCCTCGAATCATGGGCACTAGTTTCCCGTGGTTCATGGATTCAGTTTTAATAAACTGGGGGTGTTGGTTGGACTGCAAATCAGGAAGGGCCCTTGTTAATCCCTATGGTTAGCGTTCTATTATTGCATTGCTTTGGAAGTCACTCACAGGTGGAGCACACAAGGGTTGGTATGAGATTGAACATCATAGGGTGCTATACCTTTGACATCAATAAAGGTACAGGAAGTTAGGTTAAATCAGGAATTCCTTAAATATAGATTAAAATATCAGTAACATACTCTACATACTGTTGTCACTACAGAAAACCTTTTAAATCAATATTTCACTTTCAGATTCACTGTTTACCAGGCTGTTTATGGAAGTAAAATGTGGTGTACATGGGACATTATTACAATATGAAGCCCACAACAGATTAGAACAACTTCCTGCATATCAAACTTCTATTCTTCATGAATATCACATTTAATAACTCATGAGTTTATGCTTTGTGAATAGGGCACTAAATTAAACTTAAATGGTGGAGTGTTTCAAACCCTTGTTTTCACCCTTTTGTTCTGGGTTTACATGCACACTAGACCTGTCACTTGCCAGAAGTGAACATTTTGGAATCCATTTCAATACGTGGGAAATTTAACAGAAACAATCAATTAACATTGTTACACACGATTTTCTTTCTAGTATATTCATCACATTTTGGCAAAATGGCGTACATGCATAATATAATGCATTTGAATAGCCATTTCTCAACAGATAGGGAAAGCAAGAAAGAAACTGAGAAGCATAGCATAAAAGCATAACATACAGACAATGCGTCCCACTATACAACCCAGAATCAGGTTTTCATAACAACTTGTGCTAAAGAAGGTCCTTAGCACACTCCATCACAATTTACGTCCCTGTCGACACAGAGTCGTGGACTATAGAACTGACAATTAAGCCCAAGCGTTCCTGCCAGAATCACCTGACTAGAGAGACAATGTTGCAGATGCAGGGCTTAAAATAAATAAAAATAACTAAAAAGGATATACAATTGACAAAAACCACAAAGACCCCAAGATATTGCTATCAATAGCGGTCAGTTTTTTTCCTGAAAACGTACAGTAGTTCTAAAGCAATGATTTCCCCCAGCACATGCATGAATTTGATGCAAACGTCTCTATACAGAAATGTTCAGTAAGTTTAATCCATTATGTATCTGCATAAATGCAAGAAACCAAAACCTCTAAAGGCCTGATTTTCCCCATGTGCAAACTGTGGGCAAACTGCCCATCTAATTCATTTCCTATGGAGTGGGCAGTTTACCCACAGGGGAGAATACCTAGTCTATGCAGTTACATATTGTAAGGGGTAAATTGCTTGTTTAGCAAATGTGTTTTTAATAACCTAATGCATAATTCCAAGTCACACCTTTCTATAACTATTGACCCCTTGATTTCATCATGCCGACAATTCCTCTACAGGTGTCCCAACAATATCCACCATGGCAGAGAACCTCTTTTGGACAATTCCTTCAAAACAAAAGGAAGGTTTTGCTTCCTCCTCGAACACATACTGTCCTTACACATTCTGTTTCAACATTTTGGACCAAGTTTTAACCATCTTGAAAAATATCAAACATACCAATTCTTAAATTAAAGAGAATGGACCAGATATGTACAGTAACTGGAATCTCTGAAAATGAAATATTGCTCATAACATTTTAATCAACAAACACAGACATGATTTACATCTTAACATTCCAGACTATTATAGTATCACAATATACTAGTGTGTGTATATGTATGTAGGCATGTATGCATACGTACAAATATGGACTGGAGTTGGGGCATATAGTGGAACACTATTGTCTCCGAGGAGCATATACTGTCAGACAGGGGATTATATTGCCCTGAGGCTCATATTTCTCCATAGCTTCTCTAAGTCTCTGTTTTTGGAGTGGAGATTTTGCTGAAAGATAGCAGTAGATATTTTCATTACAACTTTTGTGTTTTTAGCATCTTTCTCTTTTAGAATTTGTTGGTGCTCACCTTCAGAAAGCTGAAGTAAATGCGTTACCACCATATTCTTTTCTTTGTGATGTGAAAAGTGAGCATGGGTCAGTCTTGGTCAGAGCTGTTGCTAAGAGAATTAAAATATGTGTACCATTGCTATGAATGACCACTGTTAAGGACTTTGATGGTGTTTAAACAAAAGCACAAGACATATTTTACAAGGTTAAAAAACTAAATATATTTTACATTAATTAAAATTGCTGAACTTAATTTTCCAAAAAGCAGAACATCTTTGACAATTATATTGTAGGAGAAAACCTGGTTTAGGATCGGAAATGTGTGCACGGAGCACATAAAACACAGTGTACGAAAACATTAATAGGATCTCTGAACTAATCTTCTCTGTTCAATAATAAAACTAACATTGCTGAAGACATTGATCATTGTGGATAAAAAGTTAGGGAGGATATGTGACGGATTACTGTACTTTCTTTGGGCAAGATGTTAATTAGTTCAGTAAATCAGCTAGATTTTGGCACCAATAATGATGTTGACACACAATACAGTTAAATGCATTTGGGGTGTGTTTGTAAACTCAATCTCAGAGTGTCAGAGCGCACTCTGACCATTCGGAAACTCCTGGAGTGCTCTGTGGTGGCGTTCAAAAACTCGGAGCGCTCGGAGCACACTCTGGCTGCTCCAACTTCAGGGCTGGATTCTCAGAGCGTTCATTTTCGACGAATGACCAGCTTGCATTTTCATCCTCACTGTCAGATTGAAAATCTTGTAAAACATTACCAAAAATGTTTTCAATCTTTGAGAAAACTTCTGTATTCTCGCTGACGACTTCCATTTTCAAACTGTTTTACGTTGTTCTGAAAACTAAAGAAAAAATTCACGCTCTGAATCAAACCCTTGGTTTGATTAACCTCCCAATACATTTTTTGTTTGTTTTTAAAAACTTTAATTTTGAGAATAAAAATTGAAACCATTCAAAGATATTTCTTTGTTCTTGGCGTGAATGCTGATGCAATATTTATTACTTCCCATCACTGTATTAATGTATATAAAACATACAAAACAATAAGGGGGTGGATGTGCTAATTTTCATACTTAACGTATACACACCCAAATGACTTTGGCAATACAGACCTCAAAGGACAGGTAAAGATAACATTTACCTTTATCAAGAACTATGTAATTAAATAACCACATCTCAAATTCCACACGGTTGCAGCATTTAGAATGAATGACTAGATTAGTTCCAGTGGCAATCAGTTACTCACATTTACTGAGGATTCTGTAACCTGACCTGTAATCCCTATTAAAGTAAATTAAAGTCAAGGTGTATAAAATAACTAAAACTAGAACAGTTCCATGGCTCACTGATACTTCAGGCCATTTTTGCAGTTTAACATATTTGCAATGACCTCAGTTTTGGTTAGAACCACTGAAATCTTGCCACACTTAAAATCTAATCCCAGAATCTACTTTAACCTTCATGCAGGTCTTAAAGCCTTAACCAAACACCATGTTATTTGGCTTTTGCAATGTGTTCACTGTAGCTATGGAAACACTTCCTAAAAATGCAGTGACCGCAGTAACCCAAGACTTTGAGTCTGAGACCAAGAAAGTGCAACGTGTTATTTCTCTACCTTTTAGAAGCGGCGTATGTTTCTTATTTTTCCCATCACACAGGTGTTAAACTCTGACTACCTTCATTGACATGTAGTTTATTGACTTGTTTGACCAAAGTGCAATGCTGACTTTTACAGCTGCATATTTATACTGGTAGATTGTTTGAATAAATACATGCACTGTTTCTCAGACGTTACAATTATAAACTATTACAGTGACAACAGCCACCTGTATACATTACTCCCTAAAAGGTTTAACGGTAACAAGTTATTGTATATCAGTAAATTATTCATTGGGACAAATGACAGAAAAAGGTGTGGGAACAAAAGAGCACTGAGCAGATAAGTGGATTAAAACCACACCTAACTATTCCTACTTTGTTAGTATGTTTGCTTTGCTATAAATATAGCAGAACTGACAAGAGGCTTGTGTAAAACTGCATAGCGGTAAAGTTTCTCTACACAGATAAAGTGCATTACTTCAGATTTGTAAAATAATTTAATACATTGTAACAAATTACACACAGTATATTATATACACACAATGTATTATTTTACTATCAAAGATTACCCCAGCTAATTTTAGGATAATGCTAATACTTCAGACTGCAGTAAAACAAATGGTGTCTGGAACATGTCAGCAGATCCAAATACCTCACCCATTTTTATTGGTAGACCCTTAAGCTTGTAAAGACCATTTTTCGGAACAATGTTGCACATATGACAAGCAAGAGGTTAGATTGGTATAATAAAAGTGATTGTATCTAACCAAGACACTACTTTTCATAAACACATTCCAATTCTTTAAATAAAAAAATAATAAAAAAAGTTAAAACAAACAAATGTATTTTTTATAAGTGGTAGCTGACACGCCTGTAAAATCACCTGAAACGGTAGTTTTGTGAGACGCAATCATGATGGCTGTACAATGCAAATTATAAAATTAGGAACTGAAGAGAGAGAAGTAGTCGGGTTTTACTGGCAAGACACCACATGCAATTGGCGATCTATGCTTCAAAAACTACAGGCACAAGTTGTGTGTCCCACTGATTTCCAGAAATTTTACTATCAGGAGTATTTTGCCTAGGGGATTAGTGTTTTTTTTTTTTGTCATGGAGAGCTGTCACATTGCACCAAGTGACTATCCTAACATGACAGTATATACAGATATATATTATATATATATATATATATATATATATATATATATATATATATATATATATATATATATATATATATAGATACACACACACATACATATATATATATGTATATATACATATATACACATACACATATTATAATATATATATATATATATATATATATATATATATATACACACACACACACACACACACACACACACACACACACACACACACACACACACACACACACATATATATATATAATCTAATTTTGATTTGTTATAGACTATTTTGGAAATAATGTTAATGAAGGCCCATATCATAGTCACTGGCCCACACATTAATATAAAAAAAAATACCAGCATTACCAATACCGACTACAGTCCGTGGTGACTGGGAAAATAGTAAAGTTAGAGTATGTATTTGAAGAAATTGATTAATTTTGGCTGGAAAGTCTCACATAACACCACCTCAAGTGTCTGTGGCTGACCTGAGGCCAATTTTCCACCTTTTTCTACTGTTTCTCCCAAAGCTTTATTTTTTGTCTGTTTAATTCAATTATATTCTCTCTTTCAACCAAAGTGAACTGAAGGTCAGCTTTCTCTTTAAAAAATTCTATTTAAAATTAAGTTATAGCTACACAAAGAAATGGCCAAAGAAATCAATGTACCTGAATGTACTTACTGGCTTTGGCATTTTCAGTTGTTTTCAAGGTTTCCTTCAGAAGCACTGCAATCTCTCCTTCCAATAGGTTTCTTTTCCCCCAAATCCTTTCCTAAATTAAAAGAAAGGTGCTTTACTTCAGAAACCGCTGTCAGAAGATTGTTGCTCCTTCAACCAACTGCTGCCTGTACACTTGGCTACTGAAAAAATAGTTGTGAATACAGAACCCCTGATTAGAAATGAGCCTCACCCTCCAAGCACAGGAGTCCAACTGCATGTGTAATAGCATTACTTAAAGGTCGTCCAGTCCCCACCCTTTTAGGTAAATACTTAACTCATCACCTTTATTAAAGGTGTGACCCTTGAACAGACAAAAGTTTACGTTCTCCTAACTGCATAGTCACTGATTAATACAAAGACTGACATTTTTATACTGCACCTTTACATTTTTCAACGACCCAATAACAATTAACTAAGTAACATTTACTGCTTGGCCATTCCTTCACAACTTTGGTATTTAAGTATTGCGTAAAAAAAAAAAGAAAAACACATTTAATTACAAAATTGTTATTTGTTGTTGTTGATGTTGTTATTATTTTATCCAATCCACTAAAACGGCACTATGTGCCAATCAAATTGCCATCTACCAAATCGTATCTTTAAAATCTACCTTGATTTAAAAATAAAAGCTTAGAAAATAAAAGGAATAGATTTTTGTGTAGATAGTGAACTGACAGCAAATACAATCGGTTTACCTAACCTTCAGCATTTATACTAGCCACAGCCCACAGTAATCCCTGTAACACCTGTTGACTGATTTCCTTTTAATTCTTATACAGTACAAACAATCTAGAAACATCGTCTATTTTGTTGGTCGATTGAATTTTACGTCGTGCTAAAAACACATACTTAAATGTAACTTTTCTTTTCTTACCCGTACAGGTGGGATTTACAGCAGTCAGACAGTACTAGCGTCCGTTTATCCCCTCCCTGAATTGAGTAATAATGCTGCAATATGGCTGCCCCTCTAACTCACACAGCTCTATTAATTTCATCACCCGCCTGTTCCTGTTTGTTACCGCTGCCGATGAGAATCGGTGACTACTCCAGCGACTCCTACCACCCTGAAATAAAACAGCAACAAGCACCGCCTGTGTCCACACGGGAATTATATACAACTAAAACAGTGGCTCTTTCATTGAGAAAAGAAAATTGACTGCACGCAGTCAGACCTGTCGGTTTCATATTCAATCCGTCTAAAAATATCTGCATACTGTATGGCAAGCCAAATTATCATTTAGAGATATCGCAAAACGATTTCAAGCTATCCTGAAATATTTTTTAAAAAAATCTTCAAATGCTATTTAAGTTATCTCTAAATGATAATATGGCTTGCCATAGAAATTGAATTTAAGATATCGGTAAATGATCATTTGGCTTAACATGTACGTTCAGACAGGAAACAACTTTGAGAATGTCTATTGATTTCACACTTACAACTATAACTATAAAGAAGAAGATATAAAAGTAGCAAGCTATAAACGAAGAATGTTATCATTCCATCCAAAAAAAAGTAAAGCTGTAATCCTACCCCTATTACAAATAAACACATATTTAAAGGTGTTTCTGTTGCAAGCTTTTTAAAAATAACCATGTGTTATTAATTGAAAGTTAAAATATTCAAAGGTATGACATTGGAAGTATTTTTTTTTTTTTACAGAGCTCAAACTTACTATCTGAAAGAATGTCGAAATGTCACATGATGACATATTGTACATGTAGTTTCCCCTGGCCTTCTGTATTTAGGGTGGTTAATTTAGTTGCTATGTGAAAAGTGCTACAGAGATAAGTTCTCATATCAGTATTTATTTATAAGACAGGATGTGTCAGATTTGATATCATCATATAGATTTGTATTTAAGCTTCACAAGCTATGGAAAATGAAAAAAAAATCTTATCTTCGAGGCAGAGAAATAACAGAATCCCTTTTGACATGAGCTATAGGTGCTGCTCTTATTTAGTTTAGTTCATAGAAATATAAGTGTGTCCACATAGCAAAACAACCACAGGCTTGGCAGTTTGGGAGTTCATATCCAATGCCATGTCACTCACCTTTCATACTAATTTAAAAGTACAAACAGATACCTTACATCCCTCTGTTCTATGTCAACTCAAACGCCATACTCAAGAGTATGATTGAACAGTGCCATAGGTGAGAGTTGCAAATGAAAAGCATTTGTGTTAGACTGCCTGCAAAAAAAGCTGCACATAGCTGCTGTATAATCATATATCAGACAAGAAAAGTGAGACACTCATTTTAAAGTATAGCTACTGTGGAAATACTGGTAGCAGTAACACTTGGATATTGGAGCATTCTTTAATGCAGGTTAGCAGGTTATCTAAAAAAAAAAACAGCACTGATTTAAATAAACTTCAGATCAATTAATAGTACATTTAAAGTGTTTTTAAAGGGTTAACAGATGTTTCAAAATCAATGTCTTACCTGTTAGCACTGTCACTGGCCAGCCTCTTCTTGTGTTGAGGCTCACTCTTATTTTTTTTTCAGGATACAAAGATTTGTCAAGTACAATGCAATCCATTCTACTGGTTTTTTTTTTTTACTTCCTTCCTTTTTTGTGTACTAGCCTTTGAAATATATCTTCATATTCTAAAGGTTTAAAAATACAAGCAAACCACCTGAAGATCTTCAACAGATGAAAAGGAGGACAGGTGATTATTACTAGTGCTAATAAGAGGTCATTTTATAATACCATTTACAAGATGATCATGCTTTAGTGCAACCTGTTCTTTTGTATTATAATTCTGTATTATATATATATATATATATATATATATATATATATATATATATATATATATATATATATATATATATATATATTAACAGTGAGTCCAAATGAATGATTTTGTATTGGCCTATTATGAGCTTTATATCTAGCTTATTATATTTGGCTTTATTAAGAAAAGAAAATCGATGGTTTATTTATGTCTAACAGAAGGGGTCTTATACCAAAAGCTGCAGTGTAACATCACTTTACCAATTCAACCTCCCACTTTCCTTGACCATAACATAGAATCCCTGGATTGTAACCTATATTGTGCTGAGGTAAACACAATGTATCAATACTATCAATTAATGTACTTTTATGTGTCCCCATAAAAAAAAAATACTATAGTTTCCTATTATATATTATAGCAACTACTGCAGTTTACTGCAGAAAACCTACGTGTTTTTTGATTGTACTATTGTATTTTTTAACCTAATTGGTTAGTAAAGTAAGCTTAGCTCGTGAATAGTATAATAAAATGCATGCACTTGAGGTGGGGCAAATAGGGCTGATACAGTTTATCTGGTTATTAGACTTCTAAGTTACACTTGCGTCATTCACCTGCACTTTTTTGTCACGCTGTGTTCTTTACAAGGTCGACTACAAATGCAAACTTAATAAGCCTCACTAGCACAACAAACAAAAGGGATCATAGCAACAGAGATTGTGAACCGCTAGCGAATAAGCGGTCGCAGGACTAATGCATATGGATATTTACACAGATACAATGTAGTGTTTCTAATTGCATTACGTGGGTACGTGGTACAAGTCATACCTTTCACATAGCTATATCAGCAGCGGTCGTAGATACTCCCACGGCAGCCCAATGGAACTTCAGTCAGTGGAAGCTCGAACTGGCTGGGGAGGGTGTCGTACCAGAAAAGGTTGACCAATAGGAGAACGCGATTAAAATAGAACCATATATATATGCTTCAGGCGCTCCTGTAGAGCAATATAATAAACGTTCCTCCTTCAGGTTTGTGAGTAGTATACGTGTATTATAACTTACCTTCTTCGCCTAGTGTTTCAGCTGTATTGAGGAAGGCATGGAACCACAGCACGTCTGTGCTTGCGTGTCTGCTCTTTTTTATATTTAAAATGAATAAACAAAGATGTGAAGTGAGTCCTGCTTTTATTCTTAATACTTAAAAACAGTGCCAACAGTCTTTGGCAAACAGTGGAAAGTGGAAAGCAGTCTTCCGGATTTCTTTTTTTTTTTCTTTGCTACTGTATAGGCTACTATCACACATGGCAGAGTCTTCTGAAAGTCTTGATTTTTTTTTTTTTTTTTTACCTGAGGGAATACAAAATGGTATAGTTTTTAATTGGTCCTATGTCCCATATAAAATCAATTGAACCACAATTAGCTTTTTGAAAATAATATCTATGCACTTAAAGGTGTAGTAAACCCAGGATTTAAAAATGTTTTTCTTACCTACTGTGCAAGTCCCTTATTTTTTGGTCTATTCCCACTTTCCATACTTCTATACATATAAATATATATAAGTGCCTATTGAAAGTCTACACCCCCTTGAACTTTTTTCCCATTTTGTTGTGTCAGTGCCTCAGAGTTTCATGCATTTAAATGAGGATTTTTTTCCACTTATCTACACACCATACTCCACAGTTAAGGGGGAAAAAGTTTTTATTGAGGAAAAATTATAATTGGATAAGTCTTCGCCCACCTGATTTAATATTTGGTGGAAGCACCTTTGGAAGCAATTACAGCTGTGAGTCTGTTGGGATAGGTCTCTACCAACTTTGCACACCTAGATTTGACAATATTTGACCATCCCATACTAAAAAGATATATATTTTAAATATATTTTTGTAAACATATTATTCATATAAAACTCATAGTCGTTGATAAAATATATGGAAAAATATATATATTATGCATGTAACGTTATATAAAATATATTTAACATATTACAAAATTGGCCTGTTTTCATCATATGTAAAATATATTTACAATGTATTTGCTTAAACATATGTAAAATATATTTAAAATATAATTTCAGGTAACAATATATCAATTATATTGTCCATGTATTTTTTAGAAATGTATTATTCAATATATTTACTAAACATGTATTATATAATGTATTCACAATATATTACATAATGTAAAGTGCCTGGACACACACCATATTTTGCATGTGTTCCACCAAACAGATATGAAGCAAATAAATAAGAAAGGAATGGAATTCCGCAATTTCACTTAAAAATAACTACTATCTTTAAACATAACAGAATATATCAACATTTTGTAAAAATTCAGTGTATATAAAACACTCAAGTACAAAAATGAAAAGCTTTCAACATATGCTAAATGGCTGTTTGCATTACAACAGGTGTTTGGGCTGCTTCTCTGTAGACCTGCTAACATTGTTCTTCTGAAACTGCTGCTTCCAATTAAAAATTTATTAATAGCTATGGAATTGTTGCTGAAAATAGAGCTAAAAAAAAACACACTAATAAACTGGAAATACATTTTTACAATTTAATTATTTTTTTTCATATTGGTGGGCATACAGTTTAAATTTAAGGTGACTTAAAATATGAACAGCCTATTGTGTCCTTGATTGTTATTGACCTCTCTCTTTTTTTCTTCTTCTAAATACTAGGCTTAGCCCAGTTATCTTTTATGAGGTATCTGTAACACTTCGGTATCTGCAGAAAGATTGATTAACGACCATATTTGTTCCATCAAGAATAAATTTATTTACCGAATTCAAATCACAGTGTCTGTATTTTTATCTGCTGTACATGGATAAACTTATGAAGCCTTCTTGTGTTAAATTTAGTGCTGCCTGACCGTCGCAGTCTCCCATTATATGCAATATATAAATATATTGTTTGAAAACACTGCATACACTTTTAAATATATTAATGTGAATATATTTATTTACAACATATTTTACAATGTATTTTGAATAGAATTTTGAAAAATACAATGTATAAATGTGAATATGTTGATTTACAAAATACATTTATAGTATATTATAAATATATTTAAGCAACATGTCATGTTTAAAAATATATATTATAAATACATTTCAGGTTTAAAAAATATATAATGGCATATATTAAAAATATATTTATTTTCCAAAATAAATATATTTTGTATTTTACAAAACTGTTCAAGCTCTGTCGAGTTCCTTGGGGAGCGTTATGGACAGCAATCTCCAGTGTAGCTTTGGCTGTGTGATATGGGTCGTTGTCATGCTGACAGGTGAACTTCCGTCCCAGTATCAGCTTTCTTGCAGAGGGCAGCAGGTTTTCCTCAAGGACTTCTCTGTACTTTGCTCCATTCATTTTCCCTTCTATCCTGACAAGTGCCCCATTCCCTGCCAATGAGTAACATCCCCATAACATGATGCTGCTACCACCATGCTTCAGAGTAGGGATGGTGTTCTTTGGATGATGCACTGTGTCCGGTTTGCGCCAAGCATAACGCTTTGCATTTAGGCCAAAAAGTTCAATTTTAGTTTCGTCAGACCACAAAACTTTTTGCCACATGGCTACAGAATCTCCTGAGTGTTTTTTTTTTTGCATACTTCGAATGGGATTCAAGGTGGGCTTTCTTGAGTAATGGCTTCCTTCTTGCCACCCTACCATACAGGCCAGATTTGTGGAGTGCTTGGGATATTGTTGTCACATGCACACTTTGACCAGTCTTGGTAATAAAAGCCTGTAGCTCTTGCAAAGTTGCCATTGGCCTCTTGGTAGCCTCTCTGATCAGTCTCCTTCTTGCTCGGTCATCCAGTTTGGAGGGACGGCCTGATCTAGGCAGAGTCTTGGTGGTGCCATACGCCTTCCACTTCTTAATAATCGTCTTGACCATGCTCCAAGGGATATTCAAGACCTTCGATATTTTTTTATACCCATCCCCTGATCTGTGCCTTTCAACAACTTTGTCCCGGAGTTATTTTGAAAGTGCCTTGGTGCTCATGGTTGAGTCTTTCCTTTGAAATGCACTACCCAGCAGAGGGAACCTACAGGAACTGCTGAATTTATCCTGAAATCACGTGAATCACTACAATTTAACACAGGTGGAGGCCACTTAACTTGGTGTGTGATTTTGGATGCGATTGGTTAGACCTGAGCTAATTTAGGATTGCTATTACAAGGGGGTTGGACACTTGTCCAACCAAGCTATTTCAGTTTTTATTTTTAATTAATTTTCTACAAATTTCTAGACATTTTCTATAATTTCTAACAAGTTAGAAAAACGCACCAGCCGTTTAAAGGGGTGATATCAAACATAAAAGCCCAAGTTAGAAGAAGCAATTAGGCGAATCTTGTCAAGCATCAAGCAAATAGGCACAATTGGAAAGTTGCTGGGGCCCAAGATTCACACAATTCTTGCTTCTAACTTGGCGCCTTTTTTTGATCGCTTCGCTCCACTTGAAATACACAGTGGCGCAGCGGGCTAAGGTCGTGTGCTCTTCAAGAACGTCATGTTGCAAGTTCAAACCACTTGAAATGCTCTTTGTATGACTTGAAGTGACTGAGACACACACTCACACACTGAGACACACTCACACACACTGTGTGTGTTGTAGTGTGTGTGTTTCTCAGTGTATGTGTCTCGGTGTGTGTGTGTATCAGTGTGTGTGTGTCTCAGAGTGTTTTTGTCTCTGAGTGTTTGTGTCTCAGTGTATGTGTGTCTCAGTGTGTGTGTGTGTTTCTCAGTGTGTGTGTGTATGTGTCATTGTGTGTGTGTCTCAGTGTATGTGTGTCTCAGTGTGTGTGTGTCAGTTTGTGTGTGTGCCTCAGTGTGTGTGTGTGGGTGCGTGTGTCTCAGTATGTGTGTATGTATCTCAGTGTGTGTGTCTCAGTGTGTGTGTGTGTGTCTCAGTGTGTGTGTATCTCAGTGTGTGTGTGTGTCTCAGTGTGTATGTGTGTGCCTCAGAGTGTGTGTGTGTGTGTGTGTGTGTGTGTGTCTCAGTCACTTCAAGTCATACAAAGAGCATTTCAATTGGAGCGATAAAGTGGAGCGAAGCGATCAAAAAAAGGCGCCAAGTTAGAAGCAAGAATTGTGTGAATCTTGGGCCCCAGCAACTTTCCAATTGTGCCTATTTGCTTGATGCTTGACAAGATTCGCCTAATTGCTTCTCCTAACTTGGGCTTTTGTGTTTGATATCACCCCTTTAAATGGCTGATGCATTTTTCTAACTTGTTTTTTTACATTGACAATGTTTTTGTTATAGATATCACTTCTTTTTTACTTCATCAAATAATGAATAAAGCGGGGGCAAGATATTTGAGAATGTGTATGGTAAATAGACAGACAGACATTACAAGAGAGTAATAAGTAGAGTAATATAAGAGAAATGAGAAAAGATTTGAAAGTAAAATAATGGTAGAAGGGACTTTTGGACAGTATTGAAAGTGTAAACATTATATTCTTATAGTTGCATGAGAGGTGAAAACAATATGTCTATTTTGGTAGGTATTGATATATTGATATTTACGTAGGTACAAAACTACAATGTTATAAATGGTTCAAAAGGTACATATGCATGTCCGTGCTAAAGGGTAGTATACTAACACATTTTAATGCTGGATAAAAACCTTATTCTCCTTGATATAGTGGTTAGGCTAAGGCATTTGTAAAGCATTAGATCTCTTCATAAAAGGCCATATACATTTTCTTTGCATTTCTTGACCATGGTTTGACTTCAATAAGTGCATCATTTGCATGCACCATTTTCCAGTAGCACCCACAGCAAGAACAGACACATAGTGTCCTGAAGTAACACCCTGTCCTTGGTGTATGAATGGAATCTAATTGGTAATTCCTGTTGTCCACAGTAATTGTGCTCTTCTGCACAGCAGTAAACTTAGCATTATGTCACTTTGTAACGGTCCAGTCTGGTTTGGTTTCCCAAAGCATAAGTTGGACTGCAATCAGTCTCCGTGCTGATTGAATAAGTTCACGTTTCATGATTGGAGAAATTTTGCATTGCCTACATTTGCTACCAGGAATCCTTGCCCATTTGTCATTTCTATAAATTAGTTCTTCCAAACACATGGAATCCGTACCAGCAGGTACATGTAGAGGATAAATATACAACACCTCTCGGTTTGATGAGCAGTAGTAACATATAGTACATAGAATGCCATGACTTATTGTGACTGAAACCATGCAAGATACTTCAGGACAAATTTCAGACAATTTGGTGAGAAACTCTGCAACATCTTGCTGCTCACCTCTATTGAAAGGTTCTGACAAATATCCACAGTAGTTAGAGACGCAGTGGATGGCAAGTGATCCTATTTGTGAACAAAGCTCCTGATAGCCTCTTGTTGACTGTGTTTTAATGAATCCTTCAGAGGTTGCAAGTGAAGAAGGCACTGCAATGTTGCATTTGCATAGCATGAGGTGAAATTGGGGTTGCTCAAGCCTCTGAATGGATGTGTAAGTGCAATGTTCTCTTAGAAGACTGAGGCTTTTTTTGTTCCTGAACATTAATGATGGCTCGGTGAATGAAATGCGCATGATCTTTTCCCTTGTTTCCCTTGTGCGTTAGTCTCCTTCAAGCTTTTCAACTTCGGACAATAAATCCCTGTCAGCCGATGGTACTCTTCAACTGCAGTTTGACATGCATAGATGCAGGTGGGGTCAAAGTTGATAAGGTGGATACCGCTTAAGGAAGTAACTGTGGAAAGTGCAATGAAACTTTGTCCATAGGAGAAAATGGAGTTACCACGATCCATCCTAACTGTTTTTAGAGTCATCCCCTGACATTTGTGAATGGTGATTGCATGAGCACCAATGACTGGGAACTGCTCTCGAACAATGTAGACTCTATCCATGATTTCAAACTTTGAGCATAAATGTTGAAAGGTATGGGTGACACCATTGTTAAATGTGATGGTTATGGTTTTGAGCATACTTGTGTTTTTTCAGATAGTAGGAAATTGATGAGACCAGTGGCAATGCCAATGTTCTTGCGAATTTGCTTAATACAAATGCAAATGTGATACATTTACTACCAAACTAAATACAAATGCAAATATGTGACTGTGGCAGGATGGCTTGCGTGACGTTGCGGACCAGGAAGTAACTGAACCAAAACAGTGGATGGGCGGGTGAAGCTGAATGCTACGGCACTCAGCGTGTTTAATAAATCAAATAAACAAAACAAAAGATTTAAACCAACAACAAAACACAAAACAAAAAGGCACAAGGGCCAAACGAATAAATAAATACTGTTTAGCAGTCGTTTTTAAATGTAGTTATTTCTCCTCGCTCTCTCTCTCTCTCCGCTCCCCGTACTCTCCTCTGTACACTCCACCCCGAGTGCAGAGAGCTGCAGGTTTATATATTCTGGCCGAGGGGTTAACTAGCTGTTAATTATCTTATTACCCCTCGGCCACAGTCTGCACGCGTTTGGTAAGGATGCGTGACTGTCAGCTAGTTAAATAATCAGTAGCTGATCAGCCACGCATCCTCACAGGTTTTTAAATTATAAATAATAATAAATACGCGACGCTGTTATCCGCGCCGCAAACAATAATACAAATAATAATAAATAGGGGCGGGACACTCTGCCAGTGACAAATGCTAAATGGACTTCAAATACTTTCCCATACAACAAATGTTAATTTATTAACATGAATTTGGCAGAGGCCTTTATCCAAGGTGACATACAAGGAAAGCGGTTTATATAATAACAACATAAACACAGTAATCACGTAGTTCAAAATAATTAACAGGTATGTACCAATATAGGAAGCAAGTTACATAAAACAGTGTTTCCAAATCTTGGTCCTGAGGACCCAGTGTTTGCTGATTTGTGTTCCAACTGAGCTTTAAATTATGAATTGAACCCTCAATTGAATGAATAAAATGTCTAATCAGAGCATTTGAATTATTTATAGAAATGGCTGACTGCACAGGCCTCAATTAACACTAATCTAGGACTACCTAATGTTAACTCAGGTAAAGTAGTCCAAGATTAGTGCTGATCAGGGTTTGTGAAAGCAGCCAGAAGAGTTGGATATTTCAAGTTATGTCTAACATTGCATTAAGTCACTAATTGTTAGTTCAACTGGGGATCAATTTAATAATTGAGAACTCAGTTGGAACACAAACAGCAGACACAGTGGGCCCGCAGGACCAGGTTTGTGAATAACTGACATCAATGATGAGATATATGTATATATTTATATATGTGTGCATTGCACAATTATTATTTTTACTTGTTTTGTTTGTTATGTTTAATAAACATGAAGTTTTCAAAAGTGTCCTTTAGTTTGCATCTTTCAGGTTAATCAACTTTACCAGCAATACTGAAAAGTCTCTCTACTTTATTATGAGCATTATTATTGAAAAGTGTTTAAAATTGAAATATTTTTGAAGCTTTCCCATGATTTTAAATTCAAATGCAAATTCTTATATTTCAGAATATACAAATACCAAGTCAAATGCAAATAGTTCAGCAGATTGCATTTAAATGATTATTTATTTTTTTAGCAGACACCCTTATCCAGGGCAACTTACAATTGTCACAATTATATCACATTATGTTTACATACAATTACCAATTTATCCAGTTGTTTATACTGAATCTAGGTAAAATACCTTGCTGAAGGGTACAACAGCAGTGTCCCTCACCCGGGATTGAACCCACAACCCTCCGGTCAAGAGTCCAGGTATAATGAGGTATAAACACTGCTGTTTAGGAATAGAGCACTTTTTTTTACTATACACACATTCCATTTACATACAAACGTTTCACACGTCTGTGGTTTTAGAGACGAGGCTGAAGTTGGCTTCTTATTCGCCATCTTCTTATTCGCCATCTTCTCATTCACTCAGCTTCTTATTCGCTGGCTTTTAGTGCATAAATGTATTTGTCTACGTTGAAGAAGTAGCCTTGAATTTAACTGGTTAAATCACTTTGGGCCACCGATTTCTCTGCCGGTTCCTGACAAGGGGCAACCCCTCTGCAAGCCCCACTTGTATTTAGCCCGGCCCAACGTGGTTTACAAGGGAAGAACAGCGGGTAAATATGCCACATATTCCAATCGCTCAGATTCTTATTCGCTCTTTATGTATCTACTTTGAATAAGTAGCCTTGCATTTAACGGGTTAAATCACGTTGGGCCGCCGATTTCTTTGCAGGTACCCAGCATGGGGCACCCGCTCTGCAAGCTACACCTGTATTTAGCCTGGCCAAACGTGGTTTACCGGGGCAGAACAGCGAGTACACTTCCCACATATGCCAATCGCTCAGCTTCTTATTTCATCTTTATGTATCTATGTTGAATAAGTAGCCTTACATTTAATGGGTTAAATCACGTTGGGCCACCGATTTCTCTGCAGGGACCTGGCGAGGGGCACCCCCTCTGTAAGCTACACCTGTATTTAGCCCAGCCCAACATGGTTTACTAGGGCAGAACAGAGGGCAAACATGCCGCATATGCCAATTGCACAGCTTCTTCGCTGGAAAAAGCCTGACATTTAAAGGGTTAAATCACCTTGTGCCGCCGATTTCTGTACTTATTCAACGTAGATACATAAAGAGTGAATAGGAAGCTGAGCAATTGGCATATATGGCATGATTGCCTGCTGTTCTTCCCCAGTAAACCAAGTTGGGCCGGGTTAAATACAA
Organism: Acipenser ruthenus; assembly: GCF_902713425.1. Lineage (NCBI taxonomy): Eukaryota > Metazoa > Chordata > Actinopteri > Acipenseriformes > Acipenseridae > Acipenser > Acipenser ruthenus. The sequence continues at coordinate 40,547,206 of NC_081193.1, read as the reverse complement.
GTGGGGCTTGCAGAGGGGTTGCCCCTCGTCAGGGACCGGCAGAGAAATCAGTGGCCCAACGTGATTTAACCTGTTAAATGCAAGGCTACTTATTCAACATAGATACATAAAGAGCAAATAAGAAGCTGAGCGATTGGCATATGTAGCAAGTGTACCCGCTGTTCTGCCCCAGTAAACCACGTTGGGCCATGTTAAATACAGGTGTAGCTTGCTGAGGAGGTGCCCTTCGCTGGGTACCTGCAGAGAAATCAGTGGCCCAACACGATTTAACCTGTTAAATGCTAGGCTACTTATTCAACGTAGATACATAAAGAGCGAATAGGAAGCTGAGCGATTGGCATATATGGCATGTTTACCTGCTGTTCTGCCCCAATAAACCACATTAGGCCAGCCTAAATACAGGTGTAGCTTACAGAGGGGGTGCCCCTCGCCAGGTACCTGCAGAGAAATCGGCGGCCCAACGTGATTTAACCCCTTAAATGCAAGGCTACCTATTCAACATAGATACATAAAGAGCAAATAAGAAGCTGAGCGATTGGCATATGTAGCATGTTTGCCCTCTGTTCTGCCCCAGTAAACCATGTTGGGTCGGGCTAAATACAGGTGTAGCTTGCAGAGGGGGTGCTCCTCACTGGGTACCTGTAGAGAAATCAGCAATCCAACATGATTTAACCTGTTAAATGCAAAGTTACTTATTCAACGTAGATACATAAATAGCGAATCAGAAGCTGAGCAATTGGCATATGTGGCATATTTACCCGCTGTTCTTCCCCAGTAAACCACGTTGGGCCAGGGTAACAAGTGGGGCTTGCAGAGGGTTGCCCCTTGTCAGGTACCGGCAGAGCAATCAGCGGCCAAACGTGATTTAACCCATTAAATGCAAGGCTACTTATTCAGCGTAGACAAATACATTTATGCATTTAAAAGCTTGCGAATAAGAAGCTGGCGAATAAGCCAACTTCAGCCTCGTGTTTTACAGTGTAAATGTATGAAAAGATGACAGACGTAGCCATAATACAGTCAAATTTAATGTCACTTCTGTTAATGCTTATTCTCATCAAATTGAAATGTCCCCGCCCGAATATAATGCATGCTGTGACTTTGATGTTTTGTTTTTAAAATGTATTAATGTTCAATGCATTGCTGAGTTAGTTGCGCTCAATTATCAGGTGGTGTCTGGAATGATCCAAGTACAATTAAAACAGCGGGTGGAGGAGTGAAATAAATATATTTATAACGTCTCTTATGCAATTATTTCAATAGCGATTAATACCCTTTGCGGTCCATTTCAATAAATTAAAAGTAAATCAGCTCATTTTTGCTGTTTAATCTACTATTTATTAATAATACAAGTAAAACTTCAAAGAAAAGTTTGCAGTATCTGGTATTGCCAGGCAGTCTCCCATCCAAGTACCAACCAAACAAGCATATAATTACCCATTTATACAGTCGGGTTTTTTACTGGACCAATCTAGATAAAGCAGCAATGTGTCCCCCACATGTGATTGAACCCAGTCAAGAACAAAGTTCTCTAACCGCTACTCCACAGATGCTGCAAGCGACGGATCACTAAGTGTCTCGTTGTGTAAGGCCACGGAAAATTCACGATTTCACGTATATGACTGCCTACCATGAAAAATGTAAATATTGGTGATTTCTGACTGAGGTATGAAATCAGATTACGAAACATGTCAAAAATTGCACTCTGTTTTTTGTTCAATTCCACCAAACGCCGTGGATGCAGCACGAGCAGTTTCTGCATGGACAGGTTTTTACACAACAAAGACAAAGCACGAGTGTTGAAACTGCAACAAGATGCACGATTATTATTATTATTATTATTGTTATTTATTTAGTACAGCAGCAGTGTCCCCCACCTGCGTCCAGAGCCCTAACCACTACTCCACACTGCTGCCCATGCTGGCTTTTAACAAATAACTAGTTTTCTGCTCACGGGCCAGATAATTTGTGTGTGCGTGTGCGTGTGGGTGCGTGCGTGTGAGTGTGTGTCGGCGCGTGTCTGTCTGCCTGTCTGTCTGTGTGTGTGTGTGTGCGCGCGCGCGCGTGTGTCTGTCTGTCTGTCTGTCTGTCTGTCTGCCTGTGTGTGTGTGAGCCCGCTCGCGTGTGAGCATGCTTGCGTGCGCGTAATATATAATTTAGTGTGTGTAAAAAAAAACGGGTTTGTCACTTGCGTTAAAATCCTGTTTTTAATATTTTGTTTTTCAAAGTCAGCATAACGCTATACAACACAGTCCGTTTAATTACTGTATACAAGTTTTAAATGTTTACAAAACTCGACAATGTTGCCGAATTTGTCATTCAAACTTGTTTAGTTTTCATCAGTTTTGTCTGCTTGTTACTTTTCTCAGGCAACACATTTAAATAACCATTGTTTATTACATTTTAAAAGATTGTTTTAAACGTTACAATGTACATGTTGACTCAGTAGCTACCATTAAATATTTCAACCTCGGCGACTTTCTTTGATGCGCTATTAATTATAGGCAACTTACTTTTTTCTTTTACATGAAACTTGTACTTTTTATATAGGTATATAAATGTCAATTGCTGTGCATAAACGCATCAGCCAAATCAATTAATATGACGTAGTTTTCTAGCTTGCTATTTATTAATTTATTTATACATTTATGATATAAACATGTATTCATTTCTACATTTATTTATTTAAACATATTTATTTCTAAATGTATTTATTCATCTATGCATTTATTTAAATCATTTATTTATTTCTACCAAATAAATAATTCCTTTATTTATTTTTAATTAAACGAGGAACTACAATTTATCAGAGATCAGAGATTTAGACAAGGAAGCTACATGCCACTCTTGTGTGCAATTCCATTCTATGGTATCTACCATAACAAACAGGAAACTAGAAATTTTGAGACAGGAAATCGAAGCTGGTCAGGCTTGGATTTAAGCTTAAAAAATGAATGCATTTCAACAACTGCGCAGTGGGCTAAGGTCGTGTGCTCTTCAAGAACGTCATGTTGCAAGTTCAAACCACTTGTTTAATACAAATGGTGTGGATATCAAACTGCTTACGCCCTGTATGTTTTGACGTTGACCAACTAGATGTCCAGTTATTTAGCTTTTCTGTTTGAATAGTCGCTACACACCCTTAAAAAGACGGAAGGGGAAGAAGGAGAATAACAATTTTACCTTAGTTTGACGACTTATATCTCATTGTGTATAAGAGGTATGTACGTTTTTTTCACATTTGAGGTAAGAAATACTAGTACAGACGGTAATTCTAAGTGATTTAGTTTTGCTGCTGCAACATGGTAAAAACAGCCAAACTCTTTGAGCTGTATAGAGACTCGGTAGTTTCAAACAAGTTTTTCTAACTTGTATGAGGAACTACCGTTCCTCTCTCTCCCTCTCCCTCTCCCTCTCTCTCTCTCTCTCTCTCTCTCTATATATATATATATATAGAATTACATTTTGTACAATCCCTTGTGTCTTCCCTGGACTGATCCATAATTGCATATTAGCAGTGTGTACCCCAAGGCCCAATTAGGCTATTTGTATCAGGAACTTTTTACAGCCTGAGTTATCAAACATATCTTAAGAACAGGGACATACAGTAACAATGTATCATAAACTGCTTACTTGTGATAATAAGAACAGCAGAACTGTAAAAGGTCAAGAAAATTATAAAATCATTTATCTACACATATCTACCTTCCTATACTAATTGCTGACAGCTATGTTGGTTGTTTTATCTGAACTTCCTGCATTTAACCTTTTCTGTCAGTAGCACATTGTGATGTGTTTATTTGATATCCTTTTGTTTTAAATTGCTATAGTACATAAGAAATGTGTTCTGACCAGAAACTTATTTATTCACAGGGCAGGTACATCATAGACGTTTATGCCGTATTGTATTGTATGTCACATAAATTATGCTACAATCTTCAACCTTTATGATTAACAGCAAAGAAGACCATTAGTGCCAACAGCATGTGTTTTGTTGAGATGTCCACTAGGAACTAACTGCGCGGACATGACCAATCTTGGCTGGACTTGAAGAGCAACCTAGAGTTAAAAGACATTTTGTGGTGGAACTTCCCAAGCTTCTACTGTTTACTTTTAGTGCCTGGAGCTCACTCTGCTGTCAATATGCCCTTCATTAACACCCGATACACATTTAGTACAAGTAGTAAATTGATATTTTCTTGCTGTTAGAACTTTGTTAATTTACTCCTAGTAATTTACCTACATATTGCATATTGAAGGGAATATTTCTTAGGTCAGTATGCCCTTACACTGTTTACTGCTGATCCAAATCCATTCAACAACTGGCCATTAATCACTGTTAGCTTGACATGAAGAAGCCAAAATAAACCTTTAATATTTTTCTCAGTTGAATTAAGATGAAAAAAAGACAAAACATGTACCATGTTTGCTAAAAGGATAATCAGCATACAAGAAACCTTAATTTAAAATGTTTAATGCAATAAAACAGCAAAAAAAAAAAAAAAAAAAAAAATATATATATATATATATATATATATATATATATATAACATTAGGATTAAACCTCCAGTTGTCATTAGACGATACCCTTCAAGCACCATTTGTAAAATATACAGGGAACTAAACATTATAATGTGTCTGAGTGGTCGGGAGGCGGGTCTTGGGGGAACGATTGGCCAATATAAATAACATGCTGGGATTCCCTCTGTCTTGCCCGTGTAGGAGAAAAGCCAGCAGGATGCTGGTTTTGGGAGCCGGAGTAAGGCAAAGAACCCAAGAGAACCAAAGAAACAAAATGTGGATGGTTTGCTGAAAGCTGTGGGGCATGTTGTAAAGGAAAATGGCAAGAAAGACAGCGGAGGGGTACTGCCGTGAGGCAGCACAATTCCACGTACCCAGACTGACAGTCGCTGGGACTTATATCCAATAGTTAGCTCCAGGTAAAACTTGGGCAACCCTGTTCTAGTATAGCGAGGGGAGAACAAACTGGCGCCTTGCGGACTAGCAGAGGCTGATACTGCTGGTTTATTTGTAGTTTTGAAATTACAGTATTTGTTTTCTTGTGTTTTTTTCGCCTGTGGATTTCTGGATTATTATTTCCATAATAGAAGCTGTCTCCACACCCTGGACAGGAATACCATTGTTGGTAAACCTCCCTGGTGCATTCCTGGTGCCATACCACCGGGATACAGAACAGAATAAATCTGCCAGCCTGAGCGGCGTTTACAATTACAAACACTCTGTCTCACGTGGTGTTAGCCGTGGGATTCACTGGTTCTGCTTATACACGGCAGTACCATACATGGAGAGGCGGAATGGACACGGAACAGGTCGCCACAATGATGGATCTCCTGCGCCAAACCTTGACGGTGGCCATGCAGGGAGGTGCAAGGTCTGTGGGACCTGATCCGAGACTACAGCGGCCGACTAAGATGACAATTAGAACCGTCCCAAAGCTTATCTGGACGTCTTCAAGGCCCTGGCACTCTCGGCCCGGTGGCCCCAGGTGACGGGGGAAGCACAGGCAGTGGCAAGAACTGTCCCTGGCCAGGATGATGGATTACCCCACTTTAAAAGCTGCTATCCTCACTCGGGTGGGGGCTACTCCAGAGGGATTTCGAAGAAAGTTTCGGGAAGAGGTCTTTTCGACGGAGGAACAGGCTGGTAGAGAGGATCTAGCTTTATAAAACAAGGCATCCCGCTCCAGGAACCGGCTACACTACGCAACCCTCACTGTACATTACTCCCTCTGATCACTATCCCCTAAACTAACCTACTGATGAGCTGGTATTCATACGACGACTGCTGCTGCTTCATATGGCTTTGGCTGGGCATTGCCTTCAAAAGCACAAAGACACACAATAAACCCATTTCCCCATACAAATTATACCAACACTAATTTACACATGTGCAGGTTAATCGCCCTGCTACAATGGTACACAAACCCAAGCTCTCTTGGATTCAGGGTGTTCTCAGTCCCTAATACAAGAAGGGTTAATCTCACCGGGGCATAAAGAAATAACGGGGGCATTCATGGGGATATGCGTACTTATCCAAAGGTTATTTTAAATTAAAAGAATTGGCCAGCAGGTTGCGCGAATACAAGTGGGTTTGTGTCCTTGCATGCTGGTTCCTGTCATTCTGGGGCGGGACTGCGAGCAGTTCAAAAACTGTCTGGCTGCTGTGACTGCCCCGTCTTCCCTATTGGCTAAGAAAGAGGAAGTAATTGGAGAGATCTTCGCCTTTCGTGATCCAGCGTGGTTTTGCTATAGATTTAAACCATGAAAAACTAAACGGGAACGCCGGGCTGCTAAGACAATGGAGGGGTCTGAGAAGTTTCAGGTGGGGGCGATTGGTGAAAGTTCCGGGGGGAGCCAGGGTTTAGCATGGCTGTCTCTGCTCAGGACTGACCTGATCCCGAGTTGGAAGCCATGGGAGCTGATTTTTTGGCTCGCTCCCGTGACTTCTGCCTCGAGCAAGGGCATGATGATGTTCTGGGCAGGCTTTGACCAAGCCGCTGTGATTAGAGCCCAGACGCGCCGCCACGTACCCTCACTTTGAAATGAATCAAGATCTCTTGTATCATGTTGAACAAATACCCTCAGCCTTTTAGAAAGGACTTATTGCAGTTGGCTCACGCTATTCCCGTCGGGTCATTTGGGGAGGGATAAAACCAAAGCGAGGCTGGTGACATGGTTCTATTGGCTGGGGCTGGATGGGGATGTGCAGCGTTTTTGCAAACACTGCAAGGAATGCCATATGGCCAGCCCTAAAGCCATTCCACAGGCCCCACTGGTGCCGTTGCCACTAGATGAAGCTCAGTTTGAGCGTATTGGGTATAGTCGAACCGCTAGAAAGGAGTGCAGCGGGACACACACCTATTGGTTATTTTGGATTACGATATGCGTTATCTGGAAGCCATTCCCCTCCGCTCTGTGGCATATAAATCTGTTGCCAATGAGCTAGTGAAGGTTTTCTCTTGGGTGGGGATCCCCAAGGAAATGCTGACCGACCAAGGAACCAACTTTATGTCCCGGCTGGCCCGTGAAACATGTAAACTATTGGGGATTAAATCTATCAGGACCTTGGTTTACCACCCTCAGACTGCCTCACCCCTTGTTCGCTGTATTTTTCACATACCTCTTCATCTTGTTTGTTTATGGCCATGTTATCTCTGTGGTGCCGGGGCTATGTGTATTGCTCACATCTGCCCCTTTTTTTTTGGCTTCTCTTAGCTCCTATCGGTCTCACTCGGCCATTGAATGGTTTTCTCGGCTTTTTCCGGAGAAAAAACGACTAGAGACCTGTGTTTTATGTCTTTTTGATGATGTCGGACAGGAAAGGGAAAATTGTAATGTCGGACCTGGTCCGACATAGGACCGCAAAGGGTTAACCCTTTGAGTAGTATGAACATACCGATACGTTCACTGCTCTGTGGTCCCTAGGGAGTACGAACGTACCGGTACGTTCTGCAACTTTAAACTTGAATTACTGAGCCTACAAAACTCCGAGACTACATTCTCCACTCCTGAACACTCAACCCTGTGCAGCCCAACAGGTCCTTATAGTGGTGACCGAGGTATTAACTAGCTATCAATTATCCTGTTAACCCCTCAGTCACATTTTGCACAGGTTTAACAATTCTGCGTGACTGTCAGCTAATTAAATAATCAGTAGCTGACAGTCACGCATTCTCACAAGGTATTGAAAAACACAAAACAATAACAAACAATGGCGGATGGCACCTTGCTCATCCTGCCAAACATAATACATAATAATAATAAAACAAAAACAAAATACAAATCATAATATGCACAGGGGCAGGGAATACAGTGTCACAGTCCTCTATAGTGGAGAAAGTCAATGCTGTTGGTGTTACCAGGAGGACAGTCAACCAGGTAATGAAAAAGTGGCAGGACCTGCGGCGATGAACAAAAGCAAAACTCGCAACGTAGCAGGAACAGGAGAAGGGCCGCCAGTCACATCACAGCAGACACCGCTGTAGAGGCAAGCAGAGAGGACAATCCACCCCAAACAAAGTGACCCTGGGTTTGAATATGCGTGGTCTTCTCTGTCTTGTCCTTCTCCTCCGAAGGTTTTCCTGCCTGTCCTCAACAAGAGCCAAGTGTAAAATTCTTCAGATAACGTCAATCAAAAAGAGTTTATTCAGGAATCAAAACACAAACAAGAGCAAAGCAAATCAAATGTGATACATCAGTGATCTCACACACAAGTCTCACTTGGTGTTCTGAGTTGGCATCAGTGTAGATGTTATTTTCTTCTGAGCTGACCTTTCATGGCATCAGAGGTGTTGTTTTTTTTCTGAGCTGGCATGGCACAGAGATGTTAGTTTCTGAGCTGGCATCAGTGCAGATGTTTCTGAGCTGAGCAAAGAAATTACTTCGTTCAGCACAGATATACAGCTAGCTTACGTAATTTGTTATTTCTCTAGCATGGTGTGAGACAAAGCACATTAGTAGTTAACATCTGTGTTTCTTCTTCACTTCACCATGGTCAGCAGAAAACAAGAAGTTACATTTAAGAGTAGTGGTGCAATCGGCACCCTAATTTCATATTCAATTATCGTATAGACATTTATGCATTGACGTTTTATTTTTCAAAATTTAACAGAAGATCCAATAACTAAAAACACTGTTGTGCATAATAGTTAAACAAATAAGCACAACTTATATTCAAATTAGTACACTTCCGATTATAAAAAAAAAAAAAGGACTTGAGTTTTTAACAACTGAAAATAATGTGCGTGCGTCCACATCAGAGGTCCCTTTAACATTGTAATAATTTCTATCTGAACTATGGTTTTTCATTATTGTTAACATTTCATGTCCAAAAGCAAAGCAAAACATTTGAATGAATCTCACAAATTCTGACTAATTTAACTATCATACTAAATTCAGCTTCTTTTTATATAATATTGCCATATAATCCAAATACAACATGCTTTGAAACAAAAGACGGTCATCAGTAGATTTAATAGATTAAAAAAAAAATGTATTGCCTTAGGCCTACTTCTGATTTGGCTTGTCCAACGCAAATGTAGAGGCTAAAGTGTGTATCCTAGCAACGAGCTAATCTACCGTACTAGTACTAAAAGAAGTGCACTCTCACACACTCAAGGTTTTAATGCAAACCGGCAAAAGGAGACTTCAAACTGGGTCCTAATTTGATGCATTGATTCACCAATATGTAATCAAAGCTTGGGAAATTCAAGGACAGCTGATCAATAATAGATGCATTGATTAATTGTTGCACCTCTATTTAAGAGTTTGCTAAATTCTGACAGCCAGCAAAGTGCTGTACCCATGCATCACAAGGTCGAACGACAAGACTGGTGATTGCAAACTGCTGATGTACACCAGTTGTGTACAGCTTAATTTTAAAAGTTCATTTACCCTGCGTTGATTCAGAGCTTACATTAAACAGGAAAATAACACTATGTTTACTTACAGTTTCAATGATTTCTTTACTATTTAAAGGGCACATAAGCAAGGGGTTTCATAATGGAAAGGAACAAACGGCTGATGAAACAATAAGAACTTGTGCAATTTAACTGGAAAAACCTAGTGTTCCATTATAATGTGTTATTAGGCATTCCATGACACTTTACCTAAAGTTACAGCATGTCACTTTTAACAAAAGTGGTTTTAGAACCAGTTTTAATTGGTTTAATTATGGTTTGTACATAGGCTTAAAACACCTTAGTAAGCAGAAACAAGTGCTATCATCACAGCTGCACTCTGAGTTATGAAAAGCTAATTACGCCCTACAAGGCTAGTGCAATATATAGGCAAGGGTTTCAAAAGCCTTACACAAGCATCGCCACACCAAGAAGTGTACCACAGCAGCCATCCTGAGGCCAATGACAGGTCTCTGCAGGTGTGTGCTTTTATACAGCTCTTAATTACTGGCTATTACAATGGTTTGCATCTTGTCAGAAAAGGTGCGGGAGAGCCAGCAATTGCCCGAGTGCAAAGCGAAATCCTTACATCTCATTATAATGTTTGCGCCCGCTTAGTATTCCAGATCCCCGCTCAATTCCAATGCTCTATTCTTCATTTGAATACATTTCAATATCATTTAAATTGATTAATGATGGCAAAGTGCTAATTTGATAGTGGGTACAGAGCATCAGGTGAAAACTATTCTTTACATACGTCCCATTTTTAGTGACCGCTAAAGTCCCATTTTATGCCAGCAATATGGGTGTTTTGCAGCCGCAAATCACTTTGCATGTATCCTTACATCTGCCCCTATATGTGGCAAGGAGTTAATTCTTTTGTTGTAACTACTGAGAAACACCTTCAGCACCAAGCTACATTTTCAAGCTGAAACAAAAAAATCCTGCAGGAAACACCATTAGATTTGTTTCTTTATTTTTTATACTAGTAATATGCATCAAGAAATCAGTAACAACAACAAGGATATTGTTTATTCTTGTGTTGCATCTAAATCACTTCATTTAATATGACGTATTGTTGTGAGGTGCTAAAGATCAGTGCCACATCTTTGTATTACATTATTACAAAAGCAAACACAATTTGACAAACGTTTTATTATTATTTAAATGGATGCATATAATGTCAATGTACGGTCACAAATACAACACAAATACAAATTTAATAACTGTATTCTTTCCTAATTTTGAGGATCAGTTGTTATTTTCTTTACTCTCTTTCTCCCCAAAATGAAACTCCTGTAAAGAAGAACGTACTTGTTAAGATGACATACATTCATTTTTGATCTCCATTGTAATATTTACCATAATGGCAGCCTTTATTATTTTTCCCATGCAAAATAATACTGTATCTGTTGCCTCCTTTTTTTTCTTGCTTTTCATGTAACTCAAAATAAGAGGTCATAAATATTAATGATGAAGGGCAAACATTACAATTCTGGTATGGTGCATTATATGACAAATTGAATCTTTCTACCATTCACTTTCATTGGGATTCCAAATAGTGTTATCCTGCAATAACAGGACATGGTACAGTTTCGATAAACAAACATCACAAAGGCTCCCCTTCACAGCAAAGCCCAACTTTCCACAGAATGACCTATTCCACTGAACACTAATAACTGACTTAAATTTAAATTTTTTTTATTAAAACATTAGTCCAAAGTAACATATATCAGCTTGTACACTCAATGAACCCTGGAGTTATTAATTTTTTTGCCTCTAACTAAGACAAGAAATATTGTTAATTATAAAGATATAGACATTTACTGTCTTTAAATAGTACCCCAATTTGAATGGCACACTAATAAAAAAGGGGAAGGAATGCTGCATATTAGAAGGACGCATTTTTTTTTCTGCAGCTTATTTTCGGCTTGATATTGGATGCCACTCCTGACAAAAAAATATGTATTCAATGCTTCTTATTGTATTTCTATAGTAAAGTTTTTAGTTGTACAGTTAAAGAGGGAATGGGAGCAATTTGTTAGAACTGCTGTGTTTCAAGAAAAAGCATTACAAATAAAATGGGTAAACAGGTACAAAACAACAATATGTTCTAAGTAACAAGCAATTACTTTATTTTACTGTGCTACATGCTTTGAATGGTAACTGTTTTGCCTGACAAGATTTTTTTTTTAACACTTTACCCATCATTACCTCTCATTATTTTGAAGCATGGTTCGTTTGTTCCATCTTCTCAAAGACATCTAACCTCTGCTTAACCACCTCACGGATCAACACTAAAAGAAGAAAAACAGTTTTGTTAAATGTGAAGAGTCAGAATGTTGGTATTGTCCTACAACAAGGCAACATCACTTTGCACTAATGACAGAAATAACAATAAACAAAGTCAAATTAATAACTGAATATATTGGATGATTGTGCTAGTATTTTTTCTGGTGCTAGTTCCACTGTTATGTCCTACTCCAGTGCACAGTTAACTTACTATTTTACTGAGTTTACCACATAGTAGAACTGTAATTTTAGACTACAGATGTACTTTTAAATTAATGTTATGTATTGCAAAATGTATTTGTAGCTTATCCTTTCTCTTTTAACATTCTGTTTTCTTTTTAAGGAGTTGTTGTAACTGTAAAATAAATTATGTAAAGATAAAAGTAGTCCAGAAAACTTTTGCTCCTTCATAAAATAACTGGAACACTTGCTTTAAATCATGCGTTACTAAAGAATACTAAAAGTCTGATTTGGTAGATTATCATGAAATAAAAAACAATGTCACAAGGTGGCGCTGATGTGCTAGTCAAATGTATCAGTCTGTACACTTCAGCTTTGTTACCAACAATATTCTAATATGTTTAATAAAACCTCACTTCCATTGTCCAATAAAAATGGCCAGTTTTACCATTATCTCAACACTTGTTTAAGTGTGCATTTTAGATCACTATAGGGGGATACTTTCAAAGTGTTTACTCCCATTTTTAATGAACTCCAATTAGGAAGAAAATTCCATGTTAATGATGAACATACAAATTGAGAGTGCTTGGTTGTTCGGTTCTCATTTTGTAAAATGAACAGTTGTTTTACTGGAGTAAACACTTTGTAAATATAGTATGATCAATTCTTTCTTGTAAAGTGTTTCTCACTATCACAAAACTAAAGTGCGTGTGCGTTTCCTAGGCTTTGTTTTTTTAAGCATGGAACCTGTTATAGAAAAAGTAGTTCCTCTAAACCCCAATACAAGTACAATTACTAATTCCTCATCTTCAAGCATGTGTGTGTTCTGTGTCTAAGCAAGATGGCCATACGTAATGAGACTATATAACCCAAGACGTGGCTGTGAAAAAGATCCCACTTCCCACTTACTGGGTTTAGAAAATTTAAAGCAATAACTACATAATGGTTACTTACTATCCAGCATTGTTCTGCCAAATACCCTCTTATCCAAAGTCTTCTCTACCTCTGTCATTAGCCAAGGCATGAATTCTGTTTCCACATCTGTGACAGGGAAAAATAAAATGTTTACAATTAATATTATACAATTGTATTATATTATGACATTACTACAGCTGGACTTTGCTAACCTCCAATCAAGATTCTGTATGCTAGATTTTTCATTTTATGAAATTTACCATTTTAAGATTAAGAACTTTTGTACAAACCTCTCTCAACTGAGTCGTAGAAATAACCATTATCCTGCAATGAACTGTAAACAGAGGGAAGGAGGTCAGCCAGATAGTGTTGTGCGAATGCTCGTGCTGCAATCTTCTTGGCACTTTCCTTTTCCAACCGTAGAACCTCCCTCTGTTGCTTCATGCGGTGTTCCTTTAAAGTAAAGAAAGCGAACACAAGCTAAATATACTACTGTATATAACACAGGTCACGGTGCACCACAGTAAACATATCGCTTGATTCAATTACAGCCAATCACACTTGAACAAAAAACATTTTTATAGAAAAACAGCGTTGGGCCTAAGTGAACTGGAAGCTAGTAACCCAACCCATTTTCTGTAATAACAAAGAGCAGACCTAAAATTCAGTGAAGAAAAGTCTTATTTTGGATCAGAAGAATCCATACCAGATTTCAGAATAACAAAAGTGAGAGTATCAATTTTCAATGAATTTAAATCTCTCCAACAAATACCTTCTCCTCTCTGCGTCTTCGCTCTTGCTCCTCAAGTCTCTGTACTTCCACCAGCTCAGCGTTGCGCAGCTCTTCAAAAGCCCGCTGCTGAGCACGAAGGCTAGCTAACTCCTCTTCCTCCATGACCTCCAGCAGGGCCTGTTCAATCGTTTTTCCAGTCAGCACCTCCAAGATGGGATTGACTTCGACGTCAAAGTCAAAAAGCTGAAGGGAAAGAATATGTGAATGACAGCTTAAGTAAATAGCCACTTGTTTTAAGAAGCTTGGGGTTTCATTACAATTGGTATAATGTTTGAAACACAAGTTTACTGACCTATGTTTAAAAATTACATATGTTTACAATAATTATTACTAAATGTGTCACAGAACTTCCTGCAGTGTTTAAAAGAAACACTACTTCAGCACTGGTTTATCCCATGTAGCACAGCCATATACTTTTGAACATAATCCTGATGGCTTTCATAATTTTATTCACACAGTGATCAACTAGAAATACATTATTCAATTTTTCCTCTTGTAGCGTTCATGAGAAGAAGAAATCATAGTGTATTGCTGCTCCTGTCTGCAACAACGCTAGTCCCTAATTGAAACAAAGACAAAACAGCATTGCAGGATGGAGAGAAATCTGGACACGCTACAATGCTTATAACAGACATTCATTCTTCTTCTGGCGAAGAGAAACATGTTCCCCAAGTGATTTATGTGTGAATAAAAATATTAAAACATTGGTTATTATGTATGACAACATACTGTAATTTTGCTGTACAGACACAGGAATAAGTAAACGTAAAGCAACATGTCTTTTGTACCCATTTAAGTGTGTTCTGTAACCTTTTCAAATACCACTATCGTGAAAATTACAGATATATTAGAATCCATACTAAAGATTACAGTAATATATTGCTTATTTAGGACCATGTCCTAAATAAGCAAGGGTATGCCATACCTCTCCCTCCAATATCTGTGTTGCAACATCCTTCCCTGTCTTTGCTGGTATAAAGAGAGGTGTTGCCGGTCTGTCCAGGAATGCATCTGTCTGACATTGCACATCACTCTCCTCAATACGGTCACTCAGTTCTTCAAGGTACAATTCTGAGTAAAAGAAACCAAATTAGAAACAAAAGGCTAATTTTAGTTTCAAATTTAAACTACAGAACACAATGAAATACAAAGTGATCCACACTAGCAATAAGTAAGAACGACAATATTTTCATTTTGGTGAGCTGTTATGTTTACAAATGTCAGCAGGTAGAATTGCTGAGGAATATTCTATTGAGAGAATTAAAAATGTACCATTCTCTTTCCAGATACAGTAAGGGGTTTTGTTGTAAACCCACATTAACGTTTGAAATTTGGACTATAAACTACTTTACTTACTATATTATTACAAATATACAGTCCACTTGCAACTGTTGGACATTTAAAAGTAGGAAATTACTCAGTAAATACTTGTACAAGTATTTCAGCACATTCTTTATATTTAGAAAACTACTGGATTGCTGAATTTTATTGTGGCAAACAGTCTCGCGCAATTGTATTTATTATAAATGACATTCTATTTTTAGATACAATCTATTAATACAATCTGCACGAGACTCGATATAGATTTTCTTGGTATTTTTAGAAATATAATTTCTAGATAACAAAACATAAAAAACACCTAAAAATGCAAATACAGCTGTTTGTGAAAAATTAGGTTATTAGTGAAACACTGAGCTCTGGGACAAAGACACACTGGATCTGCTATAGATTGCTATGGCATTTGCCAAGCATAAACAAAGCAGTCTTTACTGATCACTGTACCTGTCTGAACATCAATATGTTTTCGGCCCTCCACAGGCTCAGGAGTTCTGGGTCGAAGTTGTTCTTTAGCTCGTTTCCTGGCAACTGCTCTCCTCCTTGCCTCCTGCATTCTCTGAATCTCTATAGGGTCAGTTTGTGCTGACTGTGAACAATCACAAATACAAATAATAAAACAAAGGTTCAAGGGTAACAACACAAAGGTTAAATTGAGCTAGCTTCTTTATTATTTAAATGCTCAACAAGAACATTTACATATAAAATATTTGTGAATCAAGAGGTAAGACATTTGATCTGATCTTACTAAAATAATAATAGACCCCAAGTCACATCGTGTTAAAGGATAAACGTTGTCCATGTCTAACAGATTGACTGTACAAAGCATTATAAGCTGGGCAGCAGTGTGGAGTAGTGATTAGGGCTCTGAACTCTTGACTGGAGGGTTGTGGGTTCAATCCTAGGTGGAGGACACTGCTGCTGTACCCTTGAGCAAGGTACTTTACCTAGATTTCTCCAGTAAAAACCCAACTGTATAAATGGGTAATTGTATGTAAAAATAATGTGTAAAAAATAATGTAATTGTATGTAAAAATAATGTGATTTCTTGTAACAATTGGAAGTCGCCCTGGATCTGGGTGTCTGCTAAGGGTGTCTGCTAAGAAATAAATAATAATAATAATAATAATAATAATAATAATAATAATAATAAGAAGAAGAAGTCATGTGCCCATTGTAACCTATTAGCAGCAACTAAACTTCCACTAAGAGTGTGGATCCCACACTCAGAATGTCAATGACAAAGCATTCTAGATGTTTAAACCACAACAGGTTCTATATAGCACTAGAAGACTGGCTCTACCTCCTCTTCGCTCCCCTGCCTCCAGAGCCCGCTCCTTTTCCACACTTGCTCCGCAGTGGTGGAATGACCTTCCTATAGATGTCAGGACTGCCCAGTCCCTGACCACATTCCGGCGCCTCCTTAAGACTCACCTCTTCAAACAGCACCTGTAGAACTCCTCTGTTTGTATCCTGGGACACTATCACCCTTCATTTAAATGTGCTTTATTTTGCTCTTATCTGCCCCTATTTTACTGCATTTAATCCTGTACTTCAGAATACTGTAATCTGCCAAGTGTTTAACCTGTAGTATTTTGTATTTAATCATATCCTGATGTAACTATCACTATTATCTGCTGTATTATTGAATTGTGGTTTGTCACACTTGAACAAAAGTTATTGTATTTCTTGCTCTTATTGTATTACTTGTATTGTAACACTTGAAATGTATTCGCTTACGATTGTAAGTCGCCCTGGATAAGGGCGTCTGCTAAGAAATAAATAATAATAATAATAATAATAATAATAATAATAATAATAATAATAATAATAATAAATAAACATATTAAGTGTGTTATCAGGTTTTCATATGTTTTTTTTTTCTTTTAGATTTAATAACTTATAATATGTTTATAAGTGTGTGGTGGCTTTCTCTAATCAAGTTGAGAGTGTAGTTTCTCTTGCACTCTTTGTAATTGCCTGACAAAGCAAATGGTGTGTGAGAAATACACTTTCAATTTAATTAGAGGTAGCCACTGAACACTGATACATTAAATTTAAGCAAATGCTCTTTTCAAAATGTCCGCTCTAGTGCACTGGGGTTTGAGATCTGTCCTCTAAATCGCTGCAGGAACAGTGATTAAAAACAATAAAAAAAATAACAAGTGCTCTAGTTTTTCTATTCTGTACCACATCATGGATCATTAATGCTGTGTTACCTGTTTGCCAATGTTTGCAATAATCTCTACACTATCAGTGCACCTGAGTTGACATTTTAAAAACAGCTTTGAAACAGACTTTAAAGTTATAAATGTAAAAAGTTGTCAGGATGTTAACACTGGCGGCGTTTACATGCACAAGTCTTGACAGTTTTCCTCACGACGTGTTTGCCGTACATTTCAGGAAATGCGTTGTTATGCAGTTCTGATTTAGGAAAAAAAATGGCCATACCAATGCAGATTACTCAATTCATAGTCATTTAGGGGAGGGGATATTTAAATGTCTGTGTCTGCTTACTAAGTAGGAAAATGATGCCTCTGAATATCGTGAGGAGAGCTAAACATTGAAGATAAACATTTAACAAGAGAAATGAATTCACTTGTTGTCGCGCACATTCTGAATTACGCCGCACATTAGCTACTTGTTTGTCTGGTTACCTTAGTTTTTCATTTTTTGATGTAGTGCTTTATATGTGGTAAGTTAGAAAATAAACCCTTTTATGTTTAATTGTTCATTTAAATACGGCGTTTCGGCTGTGCAGATGTTTGATATGATGTGCTTGAATAAAACTTTTGAGTTGTATCTGTTAGTTTGTTTTTCATTTTAATATTGATGATGTTTAAAATGTACCGTGATAATGACTGCCGTTGGCGGTTGTAGGTTCTAGTGTTAAAGTAGTCCATAAATGTACATTTTGTGTGTGTATGTGTGTGCATGTGTTTTGTACGGCCTTCCTGCTGGAGATTACGTGAGATTAAGTCAGAAAAACGGGATCTTGACTGCTGAAATCTCGTGAGCCACAAGCATGATTCCTGCTCCTGTTTACATGGGTTTTTACAGTTATTTTTATCGTGAGAAAGCGATTGACCCTGCCCTTAAAGTCGTGCTGCCAAAAGGACGTCCTTTTGCTGTTTCATGATGTATTCACGTGACAACGTCACAACAGTCATGACTGTAGTCGATTTTCACGTGCATGTAAACAAAGCCAATGAAAATAAAATTACAAAATTATGTTATTTAAACAGTTGTAGCAATAGGTGGGGATGTATAACACTATATTTTTCAGAACCCCGCTACTTACTCTTTAAGCTATGGAAATTTGTACTGAAAGAAGTCGTTATGAATTCATGCAAGTTTTAAGGAAAGGTATTAATTAATATGTTACCAGGTTTTCATTAATTTTCACGAAGTGGTCTTAGAATAACATACACACACTTTTTTTTTTTTTTTTTTTTTTTACCAAAAGGTGGCTGTGTAACAAGAGGACATTCAATCTTTAGTGCCCTCGGGTACCCAGTTTGCTTGAGCCAAATTCAGTGTCTACTTGCATTGGAAGTTAATAAGGGTTCCAAATATTACAGTCCTTTTGTCCTAAAATCCTCAAGGTTAAAACACTCACAGTTTAATTTAGTGACCTTGACTTTAGTTATCATTTAAGTAAAATCATTGTCTATCCACTTGACCCTATTCTGGGTGCAAATGTAGATGCATTGGTAAATATGGAATTGTTTTTTGCTCTTTTCAGATTGTTCCTAAATCCTCAAACTAGGGTGATAAGATAGATAATATACTTACAATTGGCAATATGTTCTGTGCATAAGTGTTTCCTCGCACAACTCGCCTGTCATACATGATATTCCCATACTGTGCTTGTTCCTCATTTCTGTATTACAGAACATAAAAAGCAAATCATTGAAGAAAAAGCCTTATCATACAATAGTGAAACATAATTGAGCAAAATACTGTTATTGAGAATGCAATAATGATAACATCATTTAATATTTGGATAAGATCAAACAGTGCAATGCACAGAGGGCAAGATTTAATAAGCTTTTGCTTGGGTGCAAAATTTTTTACAGAAATCTAAGAAAACATGCTTCTTTTTATGTCTGCAATGAATGGAACCTTTTTAGAAAATGATCTTCAAATAGGTAGCTGATGATCATTAAATTAACTTTCATCCACAGCTTGTACTAGAACAGCTCACAACTGTCCCATGCAAAGTTTAACCAGTCAGTTGGCAATGTGTATATATTGAGTGTGCAATTCAAGTTTTGGCCTTGGCAGTAAAATGCACACTAATATTTCTTCTTGTTCTGTATGTAGCTCTTATTTAATCATTCTAGGCAGGCAAATCTAGACCAGTGATTCAGCCCATACAGTCTAGATGGTGCGAGTCCTAATTTCCTATTAATACCCCATTAAAGTCAAATAAATGGCAGTTTTTAGGATAAACGCCATCTGTGTGATAATTTTCCAATATAAGTCACAGGTCGAGAAATTATATTTAAAAAAATAAATAAAAAAAGCAATAATATGCTAACCAATTGAAAGAATATAAATATTAAATGAACCTGTGAACCAAGCAGAATGTCATTTTGTATAATATCAAGGACTGCTTCCCTCTATGCACAGTTAACTTGATAACAGTGAACTAAAAGACTGGCCATATAGGAATAATCATTATCCTTTTGCTTTTACTCTACATGAATAAACACTGGATGCTTGGTGGTGGCACCTAAATATTATTTAGTAATATTTAGTAACTTGCAAGGCTTTAATATACTGACATTTTCCTGTAGTTCCTCATATACTTTAGGCATATCTCAAAACAACATTCTTAAGAAAATGTTCACCCATATATGATGAACTTAATGATGTCACACCATTCTAAATCCATGGATACAGTTATAACAAACAATTATGTCACTGCTGTATGTTGCAATGAATGAAATGAAACTTGATGTCCCTTCACTATGCAATGGGTAGAAAGCAATAAGATTCTCACAATACAGCACATATTTTTGGTATAACTGTACAGTAGTTATTAGAAAATGTGATGCCTTAAATTAGTATATCTGAATCATGTATTTGTAGGCTATACGAAGCTGAAGCAAATATTTGATTTGGTACATTTTGCTCAACTGGTTCCCTATTAACTGCATATTTCTATCAATATAGCATGCTATCCGACCAAAATACGCACACACTTACTGCTCTGCCACGGGGTCTCTGTATTTATTCCGGTTTTGTAGAGCTCTGGGTCGACTAGAAAATGTGTAGGTACCGGTCGCCTCCTTTTGGGGCTGTAAAATAGACGTCATGTTAACAATAATATAACTTTAAACTAAAACTACAAATGTAAATGAAACGTGCCAGAAGTAAAAACACAACGATGTCCAAGTTGTTTTGTCACAGTCTGCCTTGATGTTAGTTACGTTCCAGTCCCTAGCAACCGTATCCAGCATAAACACTGTTGCAGCGTTTCAAAACGCCACTTCCGCTTGGCAAGATACACAGGGATAAACAAACAAATCCACATAAATAAATAAACACAATCAGCGACAAAAGAAAAATGTATAAAGAAATACAAGATCTTGGAGGTATATTACAACACATGTGGTGATACATTGTTTTAAAGGTATTATAGCAAAAAAAAAAATCCTAAATGTTTTGTTTAATAAGTAAACGTATGTGTCCTGCGTGTAAATATAACATTGGGTGCGTTCACAGAGATCACTCTGCGCAGATACTGTGCAGAATCTGACCACTTTAGCCAATGGGTGCGTTCACGGAGATCGTTCTTAGAAGATCATTGGCTAAACTGGTCAGATTCTGCACAGAATCTGCGCACAATTATCTCTGTGAAGCACCCATTTTCTTAAAAGAGAACTGCACCATACATTTTTTGCATATTTTACTGATTAGAGGAGAAACCTCAAAATGGAGTGAGGTAATCAGTTGTGTACCACAGGGATCAATATTGGGTCCTCTGCTATTCCTAATCTACATTACTGGCTTAGATTCTGGTATAGTAAGCAAACTTGTTAAATTTGCAGATGACTCAAAAATAGGAGGAGTGGCACACATTATTGCAGCAGCAAAGGTCATTCAAAATGATCCAGACAGCATTCAGAACTGGGCAGACACATTGCAAATGACATTTAATAGAGAAAAGTGTAAGGTACTGCATGCAGGCAATAAAAATGTGCATTATAAATATCATATGGGTGATACTGAAATTGAAGAAGGAATCTATGAAAAAGACCTAGGAGTTTATGTTGATTCAGAAATGTCTTTATCTAGACAATGTGGGGAAGCTATGAAAAAAGGCCAACAAGATGCTTGGATATATTGTGAAAAGTGTTGAATTTAAATCAAGGAAAGTAATGTTAAAACTTTACAATGCATTAGTAAGACCTCATCTAGAATACTGTGTTCAGTTCTGGTCACCTAACTACAAAAAAGATATTGCTGCTCTAGAAAGAGTGCAAAGAGGAGCGACCAGAATTATTCTGGGTTTAAAAGGCATGTCATATGCAGACAGGCTTAAAGAATTTAATCTATTCAGTCTTGAGCAAAAAAGACTACGCAGCGATCTGATTCAAGCATTCAAAATTCTAAAAAGGTATTGACAATGTCAACCCAAGGGACTTTTTTCGATGTGAAAATAGGAAGTACTTTTTTTACATAGAGAACTGAGGGTCTGGAACCAACTCCCCAGTAATGTTGTTGAAGCTGACACACTGAGATCTTTCAAGAAGCTGCTTGATGAGATTCTGGGATCAATAAGCTACTAACAACCAAACGAGCAAGATGGGCCGAATGGCCTCCTCTCGTTTGTAAACTTTCGTATGTTCTTATGTTCTTATAAGCTCTGCCTTATCAACCAATTAAAAAACGAGAGATGTGGACAGGCGCGTCCCCATAAATCTTTCACATGGTACACACAACTGAACTACATTACCAACATCCCATCTCATGCAGACAACAATTGAGCATCACCATGCTGTGAAGTGTTTCAGCCATCAGAGTGCTGCATTTTTGTTCTGAATTTCCCTTTCTAAAAATGAACACAGCATGCTGCCATTGAGATAGAACAGCAACTACACAGGACAGCCAAATAGTCCACAACAATAAAGCTACAAATAAACCTATTTGAAATACAGACTTAAACTAGGGGGGAAACTAGCTCACAAATCTTTTATGCTGGTTCAATTTCTAATCATTTTACTCTCACAATCACTGCAACTAATCATTACTCATCCTAAGCATGGCATTGTAACATATATATATATATTTTTTTTCTGTTACACTTGACAACACAGGCAGTTCAAAAAATAAAACACCAATAATAATATAAGGATAAACTCTCGTGGCAAGATAATGACAATAGCAAAGGTGGAGTGTCCATGGCACAAAAGCCCGCGATACAATTACATGCTTTTTATTGCATACTTTGGCAGACCTGTCAACTCTCCCGTATTTTGGACCCTTCTCCCAGACACCTCCCGGGACCAATTTTCTCCTGTATTCTACTGTGATACCCCTTTATGTCAGCAAACCTTTAATGTCTACAACATTCGTAGCAGATGTGTGATTACTGCAATTCCGGGAGGTATGACACAGGCCCGGTTTTTGGGATGGAACCGCATAACAGTCTAGCGTTTTGATTGGTCCATGTCTGTCACATGAATATGTCGTCACACGAGTGGAAAAGCGTGCAGGCATTTTTAACATTGTGATCAGATAGAGAGAGTGATCTGCGTTCCACAACCTTACCATTACAATATAATGTGGTATTACACTGTACTGATATTACAAACTATGAGGAATTACTTTATATAAATTATCATGTTATGCACGAATGTAAGAATTGGCTTTCTGTGGTGGTGTACTTTTTTCTTTCAAGTAGCAAATATCTATAATCGTCTTTGCGATATATTTTAATATAAAATGTATACGCTATTGCAGTTTTGTTAGAGGATACATTAGTTTATCTCTAATGTAATCACAGTTTTACATATAGACTGCCCCTGTTTTCATTTACGTCGCAAATTCTGGGCCGATTTGGTTTGCAGATAACGTCCCAAATTATGTGCCGCTTTGGTTTTTAGATAACGTCACAAATTCTGGGCCGCTTTGGTTTTTAGATAACGTCCCAAATTCTGGGCCGCTTTGGTTTTTAGATAACGTCCCAAATTCTGGGTAGCCTTGGTTTTTAGATAAGCATTTTCGAATTCAGCCCAGTTTTGGGGACTCAGCTGACAGCCGAGTTTCTAAGTCATCCATGCACAGTTTACCATAAACTGGATCGTGAATTCATTTGAGAGTAACCCTTAGTATATGAATCAAAGTTAATGTATTTTAAAGGAGTCGTTTTCCTTTATTAAAGGCTAATATTAAAACACATTTTTGGGAAGGAACATGGTATTCTGAAAAAAGGACATCTCATTTTCTTATGTAACGTCCATCAATATATTGCAGTGTT
Organism: Acipenser ruthenus; assembly: GCF_902713425.1. Lineage (NCBI taxonomy): Eukaryota > Metazoa > Chordata > Actinopteri > Acipenseriformes > Acipenseridae > Acipenser > Acipenser ruthenus. The sequence goes on along the minus strand of NC_081193.1, from coordinate 40,523,782 downwards.
TCAGGTTCTTTTTGGACAGAAATGAGACTGCAACTGTGAGTAGATGAAGGCCGTTTATTTTGACAATAATTAAATAATCACAAAATAAAATCATAAAGTGAGGGTAAGGAGACTGGGAGCCGAAAGTGAAAATAAATGATTGTAGTAATTTTTCTTTTACCCTTTTCTTTTACGCTTGGAGGGATCGACAGGGGCCCCGAATTGGACCTTCGTACCGATTTTCAAGTCTCGGGGACCCCCGGAACCCGAGATACAGCACCCTGAAAAATGTCTATGGGAAATCCCATTATAAAACCCCTTTGGGTCAACGCCCACCATCTGGCGGTGGGGTGGCGTTTGAACCCGTGGCCGATGTCTTTCTGTAGCTAAGACTCTTGTGCACGCAAAGAGTGCCCTTCTGAGTTCGTTGGCCCAGAGGTCGTGGAGATACGGGTACGATAAGAGACCACCCCCTTCCCTATGGCAAATCCCATTATAAAAACACCATCGGGGCAAGGCTCGGCCAATGGTGGTCGTGGGTTGTACGAGCTCGAAGGAGCCCATTTTCTTTAGCTAAGACTGTTGTGCATCTAAAGAGAGTACTAGCGAGTTTGTTGGCCCAGGATTTGTGGACTCATGGGGTACGACAGGAGGACCCCCCACCCCCTACCCCCGACCGTGATTTCCTATAGCAAAATACATACAAAAAATGTTAATTATATGTAAGACCTGAAATGTGCACATTTTGTAGTGTATTTATGCAACAGAAGCACCCATTTAAGTCCATTCCAAGTGTTTTGTGATCACGGTATCAGCTTGAGTGTATCGGAGCAGAGTTTTGCACCAAAAGCGAGCAGAGGCGAAAAAAAGCACTATATACCCTATTGTTTAAAATATCACTTTGCAGTGCAAATTTGAGGAACGCAACCACTTAGCAACTTGTAAATTGGTACTGCAATTTAAAGGCCTGTAGTGTCAGACTGGTAGTCCCTAACTGATTCAAGTGTTTTTGGAATGATTCCTGCAAAGACTGATTTATAAGAAAAAAGTGAGATTGACAAACAGCATTTTGCTTTATATGCAGAAACGGGCAACTACAAGAGGGTGTCAAACAAGCTGTGAATGTCCCAGGAGGCTACAGAGTACCTCTGGGTATGAATCCAGATGCTCGCAGTACCTGTTCTTCGATGTCCGAAACCATTGTATCGCTGTACAACTGTATACCCTATAAATATCACTTTTTACTGTGTATTTGAGGAACACAACCAATTACAAACTTCATTTGAATTGCTGTGCTATCAGAATATCAGTGTATAACTTTGCTGGGTATTGCAGTGTATGCTGGGTATCAAAAGTCCTTCACTTTTACAAAAGGCGGTCAAAATTTAAAAAAAGGCTGTCAAAGTTACAAAAAAATAGGTGTGCTCCTAATCCAATACTCATCTTTTTAATTCTGTGCATCCAAATACTTGTACTTAAAATTTTTAAGAATTAAGCCTACCATTTGTTGTTCTGTCCTAAACCAGCAGTTTGTCACCCAAATGTATTAAATAAACGGGGGGGGGGGGGGGGGGGGGGTCATCAGATTATTCTTTAGTATTAATAGGATATATTTTCTAACACTTTAGTATTATTTGTTTATTTAGCAGACGCCTTTATCCAAGGCGACTTACAGAGACTAGGGTGTGTGAACAGAGAAACAGCTGCAGAGTCACTTAAAATTACATCTCACCGAAAGGATGGAGCACAAGGAGGTTAAGTGACTTGCTCAGGGTCAATCAATGAGTCAGTGGCTGAGGTGGGATTTGAACCGCGGACCTCCTGGTTACAAGCCCTTTTCTTTAACCACTGGACCACACAGCCTCCTAAATTCTCCATTTTATTGTAACTGATGTACCGTTCAGTTGAGCGAAAATTGTAAAGGGGTACTCGAGCTGAAACCTCCAGATAGAAGGGGTACAGTTTCAAAAAAAGGTTGAAAACCCCTGACCTACAGTATAAACTATCAGGAATAGATAAGGGAAATGTTGACTAATACAATACAATAGGATTTATTTGAAGTTGTTGAAGGGCACTGGTCTCTTAAACCCAGAAGCTCTGATAAACCCCTACGCCTCACTATGTATTGATAAAAAACTGACCTGAATTCGAAAATGCAGAATTTAGGACGTTATCTAAAAACCAGAGCAGCCCAGAAATTGGGATGTTATCAGAGCGGCCCAGAATTTGGGACGTTATCTAAAAACCAAAGCGGCCCAGAATTTGGGACGTTGTCTGCAAACCAAATCGGCCCAGAATTTGGGACGTTATCTAAAAACCAAAGCGGCCCAGAATTTGGGACGTTATCTGCAAACCAAATCGGCCCAGAATTTGGGACGTTATCTAAAAACTAAAGCGGCCCAGAATTTGGGACGTTATCTAAAAACCAAAGCGGCACATAATTTGGGACGTGAATGAAAACATGGGCAGTCTATATGTACAACTGTGATTACATTATATCTAAACTAATACATCCTCTAACAAAACTAATAGTGTGGAAGACATATATTTGATATTAAAATATATCGCGTAAACGATTATAGATATATGCTAAAAAGTACACCATTACAGAAAGCCAAAAATTACATTTGTGCATAACATGATAATTCATATAAAATAATTACCCACAGTTTGTTATATCAGTACAGCGTAATACCACATTATATTTTAATGGTAAGGTTGTGGAAAGCAGATCACTCTCTCTCTCTCTGCTTACAATGTTAAAAATGCCTGCACGCTTTTCCACTTGTGTGACGACATATTCATGTGACAGACATGGACCAATCACAACGCGAGAATGTTATGCGGTTCCATCCCAAAAACCGGGCCTGTCCTGTGGCAAGCATGCATTCAGTGCGCGAGGCAAGTTCACATACTTAGCCATGATTTCAGTTTACAAAAGCTCCCGTATTTTGAAAACTCAATGTTGACAGGTATGCTTTGGGGCACTTGATTTATTATAATCAGTTACAGCCGTTTATAGTAGCTTTGAGAAGTAGCACATATGGCCATTTCCCTTCCCTTGTTTTTTTGTAATGCTTTTGGTTTGCCACTAAATTTTATTTTGTTTTTGTGAAGTCTGTTTGTTTACCATAGTAAATTGAACTTTCATATTTGTGTCACGTTAAATACCCGTCTTTGCTTCCATATACCGTAATGTTGTTGAGTTACGCTTTTAGTAAAAGTTTCAGTACATTTATATCACTCAACGTCTTTTTTCGTGTGGCAGCTTTTTCCTGATTTTCAACAAACACGTTTCTGTTTTCATCAGTAACATTTTGAAATCTGGTCGTCATTTTCATTAACTGACAGTTTGTGTGCTGTTGTGAAGTCCGTTTGGGTCTGGGAGTAACTTACCCTCTAATTTTAACACTGGGAGAGTAAAATGTATTTTCAGGGGGTAAGCAGCATTACCTTGAGTAATCTTGATAAATACTGTACAATCTTGAATGTTAATGGGGTAGGCATAAAAAAGAGCCTTTCATTTTAACTGTAATGTTACTTTTAACTAATATTCAAAAACTTAATATTTATATTAAAAAAAAATCAGAGACAAAAAAACAGCTATTCTTATTCACTTTATTGACCACAGCCAATACGCCTTTGAAGATAAGGACAGAAAGCACATTAAATTATTAAACTCAGTGAACATGTTAAAATGTCAATATAAAGCCATACAGATAAATACAATAAGGACATGCATTAATACGTTATAAAACAGTTCATAATAGGCACCTCTTTTGTTAGCGGTTGCCTCTGACGATGGTTCCAGTTGGGATTGTAGCTGGACTGGGGTGTTTACACTTCAACCTGTGCAGCTCTGAATTTTTCTTATTCTTACTGTGATTGGCTGCAAAGACAACATGACTAGCCAGAGATTGGATAATGTTTTGTTGGGTTTTAATTGTGCAGTTTGGGTGCGTTGTTAAATTCATCGGTGCTCTGCATCGTTGAGTCGGAAGTGACATCACTTGGTGATAATTATTTTATATGGATTACATACTAATGAAAATATATTGTGCACCATATATTTTCAACATATAAAATAACTATATGGATTACAGACTAAAATATATTTTAAATATATCCCATATATTTTAAATATACAAACAAGGGGCCAATTTCTGTATATGAAAAATATAAGGATCATACTTTTCTACCATATATTAAAAATATATGTTTTTTCCATAAGGGACTGGCCTTGAAGGCAGGCTGTTCAGCAGCCTCAGGAACAGGAAAACACATAAGATAGATTGGCTCAGCAGAGCCCATGACAGGCTCTGCGAAGCAGCAGTCGTGTAGGAGGAAAGGCTCTTGCGCTGAAGAACCTGGAAAAGGAATGATAGGATAGGGAGCTGTAAATAGAGCCCAGTCTCAGTTTGAGGAAGATAAAGAGCAGGAGCTGCTAAAGAATAGAGTGTGTGGTCCCCTCTGACTCACGCGGTGAGAACCCCCCCTCTGCGGAGGCGTAGATGGTTGTGGCCATTGAGGTCGGGAAAGTGAGCCTCACTTACCCCTAAAGGTTGGACCCCCGGCTCCCCACACCTGTGGGACAAACAATAGATCACGTGCCAGTGCATAACATAAAAGGAGGAAAAGACATACTAGACAAACAAAAGGGATTTTTTTGACAAAAGAAAGGGTAGAGTGGAATTATGTGTTTACCTGCCGCACAGTGGAGAGGAGCCACCCCCCCATTGAATATGTCATGAGGAAAGCCTTCTTGCTGTAGATATATCTAGACATGGAGGTGTAGGGACATAATGGAGAATTCATCTTTGACAGCTGTATAAATTGACCCTGACAAAGTTGATTGGTCTTAGAGATGCAGAGCATAATTAGGAAATGAGAATCTGGAACTAAGGAGATGTCGTTGGAATGGATGCCGAGAGAAAGGAAGCTGGAAAGGGAAGGGACTGTATATCCGGAGCATCTGAGGAATCAAAAAAAGCAGTTAAGCCAATGACTTCCATGAGGAGATTGTTGAAGGGGATGAAACAGCCTTTCCGCAAGGTTGATATGAGCGTCTGTAGAATATCCGAGGATATAGGAAGTCGAGATGGGGAAGTAGGAGGAGAGCTCTTAGGTATGCCACAGAGTGTCAGGCGGATTGCTGGAATGGCCAGAAGAATCGGAGAGGACACTGACATGAGATGGTAATGGAACTGAATTCCAGAGATGTAAGATTTGATTGTGGAAGCGGAGAGGTGTAGATTGTATTGTGCGTGGATGATAAAGGCTAGGATCCAGTCTTGATTAAATGGAACTGGCTGAATTTGTTTTTCTGCACAGAAGGAGGAGAAAGAAGACCAGGTTATAGAGTAGGATGATCTTGTTGATGGGGCTAGTGCAGTGGACATGTAATTTCTAGCAGATTGGAGAAGATTGAAGACAGGAGAGCTCACAGGAATACTAGGTGCTGGCATTCTGGAACTGGAGAGATGTTGGAAATGCTGTGGGAACCAACTGCTGAAATCTGGCGATTTTCTATGATATTGAGGCAAGAGTGGAAAGAGAAAGATGATGGATGGAAGTAGGAGCTTGAGATCCGACTACTAATGCAGAAGCCAGTTTGTATATCAGAAGATCTGCTGTAGGAGCTACAGCTGGGAGCCTGGGGGGAGGAGCTGTGGTTAATGCTGCGGTGATAGAGGATGAAGGAATGGCGACTGTTGTTGATAAAGCGAGAACATGGTTATCAATATCATCAAGCCTGGTGTTAATGGAGGAGATGGCATCTGCTACTGGCTGCATCAGAGTTCTCATATCTTCTCATAAAAATTCCTGACGAATATCAGCGGCTGGTTGTGAGATGGGAGCTGCCTGGTGTGCGGCTGCTCTATGAGTTGAAGCAGGGACGGGAGCAGGGGACGGAGGATTGCTTAGTGGGACTGCAGGCAGACTGAACAGTGGCAAACAGGCTGGGAGGAATGATAGGCTCAGCTGAAACAGCCTGGCAATAAAAACTGAGAAAAAGAGCAAGCCGATCCAAACCAGACGGAATAATGATGCCTTTTTTACAAAGGGCTTTGTGCAGTTTGGTGAATGGCGTCTCTATAATGAAGCAGTAATGGATTGTTGGAGCAGGTCCGCTTGGAGCGGCGCAGCTCCTGGGTTTGCGGAGTTGCTGTAGAAGCTCATCTGTAATTTGCAGCATATGCAGTGCTCCATGTGTTTCCATGTGTTTCCAAACAAGGTACAGTACAGTAGGCTACTTTTATTGACCAAACAAGAGCATGGCTTGTACAGTGTATTAAACTGCCCCCACTCCCCAGTCTTATCAAGAGTGTCACGTCACTAATATGAATTTGGTCATTTCACTGATTTGATTACCTGGGGAGAGTGGGGATAGTTAGAATAAAGGTTTTTTTTTTATTATTACAACTGAAACTAATAACAGCATGAAAAAAATAAATTAAAAGTCTTGTCTATGTGAGTATATTACATTTGTCTAACACTGTAGTTGGAAGCAGTTTCTTTTTTTCTTTTTGCTGAGATTGTGGTAATAAATGGAGAGTTCAGGTGCAGAATAGAACTGCAGTGCTTGACCGCAGGATGTTTTGTCAACAGTCTGTTGATAACAGCAAGTATATCTCTTATGAATGTAAAAAACACATTTTAGAAATCATATTTCTTAATGTAATTTTTATGTATCATACTTTATAGTATAATCTGTGATACAAGATTCTGGCCAAGTATTTACATAAAGTTCTGATTATGAGCACTGACCATACTAAAGGTAACGGATAAATGTAAGCCCTTAGGTCATATATGGTTTTAATAGAGCGTCAAAGATGTTTACCAGGGACTGTAAAAAAAAAAAAAAACTTGATTGATTATCCAAACCTTGAATTTGTAATATGAGCTAAAACTGTGACAGAGTGTCCATCTCCCAGAAACCTGATCTCTCTGATGAATAAGCTTTACTTAAAGCTTCTGTAATAGCAAATCTACAAAGCATGCATGTGATCTACAAAGCATGCATGTGATATGCATTTTTCACTTCCTTAAAAAAGGCACTTCTGTATTTATGAATTTGATTCAGAAATAGTTAGAATCACGTGTGATAACCTCACTGATGTTCATTGAGAAGCAGAACTACAGGGTAATTCTATAAATCAAACTGTAAACACAATATCTCACTTGCAGTGTGTCTGTCACATGAGTGAGTTGGACATCACAAGATCTTATACATTTGTACAGTGAACGTGGAGCAGTGCATGCAGTCACTTTATAAAATATGTTGATTTCTGTGGAGGACTGTGGAAAGGGGACTTTACCCATTATAAGAGTATTCTGTTTTGTATTAAACATGCCCAAGAACTGACATTTAGATGTGAAGATGACTATGGTATGTTTGTGAAATAAAGAGACAGAAGGCACTGTGGTTATGATGATGTGTGGCAATGGTGCTGTGTGGTTATTTTTGCACAGGAAATAATGTTTTGTTGACATTGAAAACGTTTATTATTGTTTTTCAGCATTAGAAAAGTACAGGACTGCAGTGGTGAGCAATCCATTGCAAAAGCAGGGCAGATAGCCACAACTCGTCACTTACTCCTGCAAATGCCTTTCATGCTTATGATGATTACAGGAGTGGGCTGGTCAAATCAGCTTTACATTTTCACACACCACACCTTTAAAACTGTCATCATCAGACTATGTTAATTAGGTAACACTTTATATGAAGGTGCTGCTTATTAATGTTTTATAAATGTTTTATAAATATATAATTTATGCGTAATAACTATGTTATATAGTGTTAATAAAGCATTATAGATGCTTTATATACATGCGATAGCCATATACAGAATTACAATTTTATAAAGGGGACGGTTTTTGGCTAATCTACTTTTGGGATGTTTGATGTAATTTTGTCTATTGCTATTGCATGGTTATAAACCATCTATAATGCTTTATTAACACTCTATAACATAGTTATTCAGCATATAGTATAGGTTTATAAAACATTAATAAGCAGCACAGTCATATACAGTGTTACCGATGATTATAATACATGTGATGGTGGAAGTTTTGTGAGGTGGCCCATGCATTTAGGAAATTAATAAAATCCAACAATTACCCTTTTCATTTCATCCCCCGTATTCACCATACCTGACACACAGACCCTGGCGAATCACCTGTTCATGATGTGTTTTGCCTGAGCAGATGACAGTCTTCAAAGGAGAGATAACTTATGCTTTAAATCCTTTCTTTCTAATAAGCACTAGAAACATTATCAATGGTACACCTTTCTTGTGGTGAAGATCTTTTGGTTCTTTACTTGTTGTTAAAATTGATATATGAAAATATTTTAAATATACAGGTATTTGTAAAGAATGGAGCTAAGGACAATTAAGGAGGGCATTTAGTTAACTTTAGGCTTTAGGAAAATGCAAGTTGTGCATCCATATATATTTTGATTTATTGCTTTTATTATGTTTTCTAGATGCAGCGTGTGAGAGGGGAAGGGGGTTGTCAGAACATTCCACTACTGTTTAAATTCACAGTTCTGGTCAGATTCGTGAATTATGAATCAGAACTGTCAATTACGTCTTTCTTTAAATGTTTTAGCATAGATTATAGAGGCTCACCATAATCTATATAGCCTGTATTCTGCCACAGTTTAAGAGACACATTCATTCTAAGATCATAGTTGTAGCAATGATGTTGTGTTAAAGTGTTAAATCTAAACTGTTTGCATAGTAGATTTAATTTTATCATTGGTAAACAATATCCTGCCTCAAAGGAAGTTGCTTTTGTCCTCCATTATGTTAAGAAAGAAACAGAGGAAGCCACAAGCATATAGAGGCTAAGGTGAAATACCTTGACAATTTTTCATCTGCACAATACACGTTGTTTTTCAGCTACAATGTGAAGTACGGTAGTTATTACAGCACAATTAAACAATAGGTGCAGTTCAAATAATCTGCAGTCTAGCAGTATCCGGAAACTGTTCTCCTTTGACCCAGCAGTGTCATACTCTCCACATTGTACTACTTTAATTTACTACTGCTGTTTGACATGATACATTGCATCTACAAAAATGGAACCAGATTTTAAGTGTGTCACCCAAGTATGCTTTGCCAAAAGAGCCACAGTCTGGAACTGTCTGGTGTTTTAAATTTTAAATTTTATCCGTTTGTACCTGCTTTTTTTTAGCAATTTGAGTCCTGGAGGGCACATCTCCTACAATGAATACATAATTAAATACTTAATAACCTGGATGCAGGTGTAATTGTTTTAATTAAACAATTCAGTGCTGAGTTGGGACAAAGACCTGTCGCTGAATGCTTTAAGGGAAGCTGCAGTATCAAACAAGTGGACATTCTAGTCTATAAATATACTAAAAATATTTCTAAATTCAGCACAATTGAGTGTTTAATAGTTAAGGATAATATTCTGGTGTAAACAACTCCTAACCATGAATTACAAACCAGAACTGTCAACTACGTTAGCCATAATCTATATTCCGTAAACACTGCCTGGCCACTTTATTTGGACTTCCTAAGTGGATTTGGCATCGCCCTGAATTGAAGAAGCAAATTAGGCTGATCAATTATCACTATAAAGATGTGAGAGCAGCACAATTTCAATCAGTCTACCAGAAAACCGGGAAAGTGGATGCCAAGAGTGACAGCTGTGGTCGCAAATACTGATGAGTAGAGGGAAAAGAAAGTTACAAATTCAAAAGGGAACAGAGTACCCTGGACTAAATGGCACTACAGTTTATTCCCAGGGTTAGGTGGAAGTCGGCCGTCTAGAAAGGGGGCAGAGCTACGGTACACAAACTCAATGACCCGGATGGGAAATGGCGTGGCATCCGCAGATTGGAGGAGCGGATGCGCTTGTTGACCAAGGGGTCATGGATGACGTTATAAAAAGGGGACATAGTGATGTGATCTGCTCCTTTGTTAATAGTTATATTGAATGACCAGAAGGAGAACCTGTGTTCTGAAACAAGTGTTTTGTTTGTCGTTAATAATACTGTTTGTAATTATTTGGACGGCTAACCCCGATCCGGGGTTGTTGCCAAAGGCCAGCAGTTTTTGTTTGCACTAAGAACTGTATTCACCACAAGCACTAGAGCATGCACCGTGGACTGGTGTTTGTGTTTCTGTATGTGTTACGTGTGGGTGAACTAAAAACGGGACTCTTATTATTTCAGGGCCAACCTGCGGATTACAAATAAGCAATACACACCGCTGTATTGTTTCATTACCATTGTTATTATTTACTGTTGTTTTGCCATCAGACAATTGGATCTAAAACCATTAAACAACATTGCATCTGGATTATAAGTGTCTGTCTGTTTATTAATCACTGTTGCATTACCTTCACCTGCACACAGTTAACCACTTTGCCACAAGTTCCCAAAGAGATATTTTGTTTTTTGCTCTACTTGTTTCCTCGGAATATGAACTAAGCTACTCATGAAATGTTTACTTCCGAGGTTACCTTATATAGTTTGTTTCCTATGTGCAAAAGGATTTTCAAATGTCATTGGTGGGGTGGGAATACTGCTTCAACTAATTTATCCTACGACTCATGAATTAAAAATTAACTTGGAGGTATAAAATGAAACTGATCAATACAGGTATTGCAGAGCACCATGGCTGAAAACTGATGAAGACGTAGGATTCTAAAGCTCTGTGCCAGACATCTTCCACGTATGATCCCAAGGCTGTCTGGATTGGGAACAGTGGATGCTTTGCCTTTGTTTCGGGAGCTTGAACCTCCAAACATCCTCTACCAGAAAAATTGCTCTGCGTGTCGCTGAAAAGTTCAGGTTGCCCCAAGTAATGACGATGATTGATGCTATTCCCATCAAAGCACCACAGCACTGTCTGTAAGATTACCTCAACAGGAAGTACGGGGCATCTTTCAGTATGGCTCAAATACAATAGATTTAGACTTTTGCATACATTTCACATCCTTTTTATGATAGTAATCTATATTTCCCTTTCATTCAGGAAATACAGCATATATGGGATCAGGGTGTGCCCTTGTATCTAGTCGGTGATGCTGCATACCCCCTACTACCATGGCTTATGAAACCCTGACAGCTGCTGAGGCTGTCAACAGCATTCAACAGCACGCTTGGGCAAATATGGGTGGTGACTGAACAGACGTTTGGGCATTTGAAAGGGAGGTGGCGGATACTGCTGAAACGGACTGAAGTGAGGCATGAGTTTGTTCCCAAAATTGCCACTGCCTGCTGTATCCTGCACAACCTGTGTCAACAACAAAATTAGGTGTTCAGGAATCAGTGGCTGTGCGCCTGTGAGACAGACAGGTGGAATGTTACCTCAGCCGCCAGTTTCAATTGGACACCAGCGATCTGAGTAGGCTTGTGCTGTCAGACACGCTCTTCTTTCTTTATTTTAAGTTTTGTTGGATTTACTGTTGTGTTAAATATTAATGATGTAAACAAAAAAAACACAATCAATGTGTTCATTTGCAATTTTATTTTGACATTATTTATTTATACATGTTACTGTCATGGGGTACGTCCTCCTCCCCTGGTATGGACGCCTCTCTTTGGAGGGCGGCCTGGATGGTGCATAAATTGTCCCCTAATGGAGGGGGCTTCTTGGCTTCTGCCAAGAGAGGCAACAACTGGGTCAATGCCAACGTCAACCATAGGTGTGTTGGATGTCGCAGCCACAGCAATGCTCTGCAGGAACTCAGAGAACATCCCCACGATTTCCTGATGTTGCTGCTGCTGCTGTGTCATCCACCTCGACCAGTCACACTGACGGTGACGCTCTGCCTGCTGGAACAGGACCTGTTGCTGTTATATCTGGTGTCGCATACATCTCATCTCCAGTAGGCTCGACTGCCTATACTGTGGGGGGGTTAAAATATATAGCAAAATAAATAAATACAAATAACAATAGAACCTCACCGCCTCCTTCTGCCACATCAGATTGTGAATGTGCTGTCTCATCCATCGATTCCTCATCCCCAGTTGCCTCCTCTGGCTGCTCCACATCTGTGGCATCTGAATCCGGGTTTTCACTCACCAGTTCAGCTTGTCTAGCTCTACTTGAGGAGGTTGTGGCTGCTGAAGTGGTAGCACTGGTGGAGGGTTCAGTAATAAAATGAAAAGTATCACAATTACTTTGATGTAGCAAAGTTTTTGAATGTACATGTAAAATGCAACAAGATGTTACCTTTATCAAGGCAGCAGGATGGCTCTTCAGATGCAGCACGCTGCAACTGCCACTGGACGCTGCCCGAATAAACAGTCCATGTCTTCCCAGAACCGAAACCGAGACTGCCCTGCTTCTCCCAGACGGCACCTCCTTGCTCGTTCCTGCAGGTAGGACTGCTTAAGTGTTTTAAATTTGTCCCTAGCTTGTGGGACTGTGCGGTGTATTCCCTATTCTGAGAGGGCATCAACAACTTGTTGATATATTGGTTTGTTGCACCATTTGGGGCGATCGAGCTGCCTCAAAACATCCAGTTCACCAACTATATTTATCAGCACCAGGGTTTCCTCCTCACTCCAGTGAACTTGAATGGAGGGCGGACATGCGTTGTCTTTGGACATAACTAGGATCAAAATCAAGGGAATTCAATACAGACATTCAGGCAGCTCACTTGCTATTTGTGTTTAACTTTAACGTAGATTTTACATCAAGGGTATTCTCAAACAGTTGCTTTAATACTATAACAAGTGCAGAATGCAGTTCATGGTACATTTGTAAGTGTTATACAAAACTGTAAACCCACTTAAGATATACAGCATGACAGGCACACAGCAACAAACAATAATAAAAAAAAGCTGCCCACATTATCATTATGGTGAAATATACCACTGCTAACCATAAAACCACCCATCAGTCACTTACTTTTTGCCTTCTGGAACAAACAGTAACAACTGACCTGTTCCCTTTCAATATTTATAGTGATGTCAAACAAGCTCATTTACATTGTCATGTGAAATTTGGGTTTCCATGTGAAAATGGGCGTGGTTTCCAGTGTTTTTCATCATTTACACGAGTAAATGGGATTTACCCTATCCCTCTCTTTGGCCGTTTTTTGCGGCCCCAAACCTGATTCTCACGATTAATTCTCCCAAACGTGCACATGCATCGCCACTTCATTGGTAAATAGCCCCGCATGGAAACTGGCCCATTGACATTTAGCAAGCGAACCAGACTCGGTGCGTTTGCCAAACGGACCGAGTCCACCTCTTTAGGTGGACCCGGTACAGTTTGTTTCCCAAGCGGTCTTTGTTGTTCACACTTCACACCAAACATACCGAACCGTACTGAGTGCTACCCAAACCCTCTAAATGGACCCAGTGTGAACACACCCTAAGACTATTGAATACTGGAGGAAAGTGATGTCATCAGAAGAGTCACGGTTCAACCTTTTTTGCACGGATGGGAGAGCTCAACCCCTCTTGTATGGTTTCTGTTGTTCAGGCTTCTGCTGGCCTGTGATGGGGTGGGGCATATTTCCCTGGAATACCCAGGGTTCATTTATTACTCGAATGTCATAGTTTACCTCAGCATTGTAACGCATCAAGTAAATTTGTTCCCTGAAGGCAATAATCTTGCATTTTGTACTACAATTAAGATAAACAAATTATAATATCATAGAAACAATATTATTGCAATAATGTTGAGTTAAAATGTTAAATCTATCCAGGGGTGTTAAACTCCAGTCCTCGAGGGCCTCTGGGTCTTCTCGTTTTCATTCCAACTTAAGCTCTCAATTAACTTAATTGATCCAATTATTTATTTAGACCAGTTATGTAATTGAGAGCTCAGGTGGAATGAAAGCAAGAAGACACTGCAGCCCTCCAGGAACTGAGTTTGACACCCCTGGTCTAAACCGTATGCGTAGTACCGGTATATTTAATTGTATCTTTGGTCACATTTTTTAAAATTCAAAGAATATCCTACCACAAAGGAAGCTGTTAGCTTTGGCCTCGTTTAAGAAAGGAACAGTGCAAGCCACAATGATATAGAGACAAAGGTGAAATGCTTAGACAGAAAGATTTTTATTTTTCATGTGCAAATAAATCTTACCATATTTTTCATCTAGAATGTAGTTATTATAGTACAACTAAACAGTAGGTGCAGTTAAATGAATCTGCAATCTAACAGTACCCATACATTATTCTTACCTTTGCTGTTCTCCTTGGAACCAGTAGTGTTAATATTCTCCACATTGTACTACTTTCATTTACTACAATTATTTTACCTTGCATCTACAAAAAGGGAACCAGATTTTAAGTGTATCAGACAGTAGAGCAGAGATTCAAAAGTAACCTGTACCAAAGGAACCACAGTCTGGAACTGCCTGGAGTTTAAAATGCAGGCATATTTACCTGTTTATGTTTCTGCTTTATTGGCAATTGATGCCCACAAGGGCAATTCCACTTTTGGTGTTGCTGATCTAATAAAAAATGTGACTACTTAAGAACCTGGATGGAGGATTAATTGCACTGGTATACCTATGTTCTGGACTATATGGTAGTTTTTCCACTCAATCTGTGTTGGATTCCATGTTATTTCCTCTACCTGCCAGATTAATTTATTTTTCCTGAACAATTGGAAGTCCAGCTTTTTAGTGCCTTGAAGTTTAGTAGTTGCACTTTGTAGGTATGTGTACTGTAGTTGCAGGCATACACTCCCTCCTAGATGCTAAACAAACACTTCCTATCTGTGTGTCACACTTACAAATGTTACACTTAATATCTGAAGTCACTGTACTCATCTTTTTCTCTGTGTTGGTCACCTGGATGAAAATACCTCTTCAGAACCAGTAGCTGTCTTGATATGCTTCTTTACTTATTTAGCTCCAAGCATTTAAAAATCATCATTGTAACAAAGTGTTGAGCTAACACAGGAAGTCTAATTCTGCTGCTGATGAAAAAGGAGATAGTATGGTTACCCAGTAGGAAGGTCAAATTTCAAAGAAAAACCAAGCGTGCACTTGTGATCAGCGCTGGTTTCCTCTTTCCTATACAGTTCAAATTCTGTTCTCAAATGGAGTCAAAGCTATGTATCAGGCCATGCTTTCAAAATGTTCTCGTTCAAGTAGAAATAGGAAGAATCTCTGACACCTAAAATGCACCATTTACATTATCTATACCACATTCCAATTTGATGCAGGGTGCCAAAGAATGTAGTGGTTAGCCACAGCTATTTTCAATACTGTACCTGTAGCCTACACTACAGGTTTCAAAATGACTAAACTGTAATGTTGTTGGTAAACTAACCTTTATTAAGTGCATTCTTTAAGAACGGCCTACACTGCAGAGATTCACCAATCTCGGAACAGAGGAAAATAATATTATGTATACATTTCAAAATACAGATGCTTTAACTACAATGTAGTAGTTTTTGATACCTGCACTTAATATCTAGTCCTATGGTAGAACGAATAAATGTGGAAAATACATTTTGTTAATATATTTATTTCAATCACTAGGCTAACTTCGCAATTACATAAATGCAAGTTAGAATGCTAGTTAAATTACAATACATAGTACAAAGTACAGTGCATTTTGAATTGCACCAATACTATTATTACACTCCACGCTTATAATACAGGTATGGACAAAAGTTCACCTTATCACCTTATAGAATAAACAAAGTCAAATGAAACCTGCGGTACATTAACATATTGAATTACATACTGCTTTGTAGTTTCCCAGAAATTTACCGAAAAACTGACAAAAATGTGACATTTCGAAATCTAATATAAAAAGATATTGTACTACTATTATGGCTTCTGGTAGACTTTTGTGATATAATTGTGTAGTTTGTTTGATTACATGATATTAAATAAAAGTGAATATTTTCATATACTTTTTTTTTTTTTAATTATGTCTACATCAAGCACACACAAAATACCTTTAAAAAGTGTTTTAAAAAGTGCTTTATTGTAGTGGAAACAAAATCAGAAATTGTATTTGACAGTTCAATATATACAGTAAATATATAAAGATACATTATGCTATAAAAATAAAAGTTAGCACAACATTAATATGTTAATGTATAGTACAAATATAGATATATAGCTAATTTAATTTTGTACATAGCTTTTCTGTATGTATACAGAACACGTGCTGTATAAAGTTTACTTTTACTAATCGACTAGTTACAGGTAGCTTTTAATGTGGAAACAGACATTGAGTCTGCAGATGCTGACAAATATATAAATATATTTATTCCATTGCTCCCAGTCTATGTTGGCTGGGGTGTGTCTATATAAGTACAATACACAAATATTTACACATGTACAGTAAACAAACATCATATTTACACATAGGATTCCTTAGCATATGAAATATCCTCAAAAAAGGGTTGGCTACACCTATGTTGCACCCAATCATGCCTAGTTCTTGATATGGATTCAGACATGGCTCTGTGACGGAATACTGTTGATTTTTCACTTAACGTATCGCTGTCATTAATATTGTCTCTCTCCTTGTAGCCAAATGTACTATTAGTTATGGGATTCAAGAGGTTCTCTGTTACTGAATATGATCTGGTCTTTCTATCTGTTGACAGTCTGTTTCTAGCATCTTGCACTGTCATGGACCTATATTCAGAGGGAGCAGGAGGAGTTTGGCTCCAAATAGCTTGTTCATAAGATGGGGGCTGGCCCGGTTTTTTACTGTCTACTTGCTGAAAAACCTCCTCAGTTGAAATTGATGTTGTATGAGCTCTGGGCTGTGGTTCTGCTGCTTCATTTTGAGAGTCTTCCTGAAGAGTGTCACATGAGAACTGGCTTTCTTTCTGAGAGTCTTTCTTTAGGCTGCTCCTGTTGAAGCTAGTTGTTCCCCAGCTTTTTGTTTTGAATAAGGGCTTCTTGTCATTCCTTATAGAAAAGGACAGAGAGTGTTTCTTCAGTTCTTTGTCATGTTTCCAACTGTCATCAGTAGCTCTGGCAGAGAAAGACTGATGCCTGGCAAAGAAAGACCTTTTGGGGCTAGATGGGGAGGCCAGAGGAGAGCTGGTAAAGACAGAGTTGTCAGAAACATTGGAAAAAGTGCTTTCCAGGGAGCAGGTTGAAGAAGCGTTAGAGGAAGGAGCTGTTGGCATTTCCTTTTGCAAATTGTTGCTCAGCTTCAGATTTGCAGGCTTGTTGTCCCTGAAACACTGTGTCACAAAACAATCGTCCGAGTTTTGCGTTTTAAGTTGCTGGTCTTCAAAGCTTAGGTCCTCTGAGAAGTCACCTTGGCTCCGAGTCAGCTTTTGACATTTTATACCAACTGAAGGGTTATGAGCCAAAATGTTAGGCTCTGAGCACCTCCTATTTATCCTTTTTGTGAATATTTCAAAAATGTCAGAAGGAGAGTTCTTTTCATAAGTTGAAGACATTTGTCCATTTTCAGTTAGTTCCAGACTGCAGCCAGTGTCTTTTTGTTGCTTTGTGCCTAGGCTCTGAGAGTCTCCATCAACATCTGGGTCTGTGCTGTCGTATGCAGAGTCATGTTGGTGGGATGATGATGTATCTAAGGCAAAATGAGAATAAGAGTTATTTGAGAATAGTTTAATGTGACTCTCTGAAAGATCATGGCCTATAAAAAACAATGTTTACATCCATCCACCTAACATTTGATTTACACATACCTGAGCTATCAATCAGTTCCTCTTCATATGGCTCACCAAGCAAAGATGTGATGTTATCTCCAAATATTTCACAACAGTTCTCAATTAGAAACTGTGTCAAAGTTGTAATCTGTAAAAAAAAAAAAGTAAGAATTGTAGTGATATACATATGTTATTTACTTATTACCTCTTGTCACTAAAGTAGAAGTAGACTGATGATAAAAAAGAATGTTACAAATAAGTGTACTGACCTAGTTCAATAATTTATAAACTACTGACACTAAAACCCATTGTTATTTATTGTATATATTAGCTGTGTCTTATAACTGGACACGTTTCTAAAAAATATATTTCATCACACTTTGCTACCGCTAGTGATACATAATATGAAAGTAACATTCTAAACTTTTACATATCACTATTACTTGGTGCTAATATTGTCTACTTTCTGCTGTCACACAAGACTTTTAAACAGTATAAATATATATTTAGATTTTCTCCTAACTATATAATACTGCAGTGCATTTCCTATCTGCATTTATGAATACAGCCTACTATAAAGAACTGTAGTACTCACCTTTTCAGTCATCTCTTTTTGCACTTCAAGAGATAGTGTGCTGTCAGGCAAAAGCATGTTTGGTGCAATGCAAACAGCAAGGTTTTTGACATCCATCTTGTTAATCTCGGAGTTCTTGCTGATGTGGTGAAGCACACAAAGGAAGTGTTGCAGTAGGAGAATGTTAGGCCTCGGGAGCTTCTCTACCACCCTGAAAAAAGGAAAAGCACAATATATAATCTGCCCTGCCTTCTCAACTTCTTCTTTCACAAAATCACCAAATAATACAGAAGTACCTTTCAGTACTTCCTTAAATAACTTGTAAATTCCATTCAAAAGCCCCTGTTCTAAAATCGATTCAAATAATACATCAGCATCTACAATATACGTACAATCCGTCTCCCTGCTAAAAAACATATACAATTGTATACTACATTGTATACGACATTGCTAATGTGATTTACCAAGTACCCTCAGAGAGGTATTAACTTCCTAAATAGTGTTCTAGATTATAATTGTCCTTATACAGTATTTTAATAGTTACATAACATTATGCATATATATTTAGTCAACTTACAGTTTTAGGTTGTGGTATCTCTCATTAATATTGTCCAACTCCATTGATGCCATCCAGGGAAGATAAAGTTCAGTCAACAGCAGGCTGTCTGGAATGTGCCTCAGGAAATCCTGGAAACACATTAAAATGTATGTAACTCTTTAGAACAGCAGAAACCTACTGTGGGGATGATCACAGCACAGTATCTTGTATTTTGTTGTGCACCTAGCTAGCAGACAATTGTTACAGGTGTGCCCTAAAACTTCCCGATTTTGTTGAGATAGGGATGAATGAAACTAAATGAAGTATTACCTTGAAGACAGCAGCTAGAAGAATAATGGGTCTTGTGTCCATGTCGACCGCTGTTCCAGCATTTAGCTGTTCCTTGATCTCCTTGCACATCTTTGCGTTTGCAGCTTTTCTGAAAATCCCTTCAGTGGAGGTCCCTTTCTTCAACAAGAGTGTAAGAATATCCTACAAAAAAAGGGAGTTTGTTTAGAGAATTTGAATTTTGGTTTACTAAGGATGTTAATGCAGTAATATTTTCTGGAAACAAGTATTATCAGTCTAATAACATCTAATCAATAATGTAATATCTTGGTTGTTTTTTGTTTTTTTGTTTTTACTATAGTTACAGTAAGTAGAGAAGCACACAGTTGTGATTTGTTAGCAAAAATAAGGAAATCCAAATGCAGTATTTACCATGATGGGCTTTGGAAGTTTCTCGTCTTCATCACAGACCATGGACAAAGGCTGTCCGAATAACTGGGTCTTCATTTCTGGGTCTGAACGAGTGGTGGATTCAGACTGTGTGGAACTCCTCTTCATGAGAAAATGCCAAGACAACACTTTCTTACTCTTCTTGTTGCCTTCTGATGTGTAAAATAGATAGAAAAATATATTTTTTTTAACTCACTACAGTACATTCAATTATTTTTCAGTTTCTATGAAGTTTCCAATAAATACATCACACTGTTTTCCATGTATATTTTACATACAGTCTACAGCATAATACAATCCATCTTTTAAAAGAAACTAGAAATCTATCTAACTTTATACAAAACAGCATTTGAAAGCTAAAAACGTGTATTTATCTTTAAATATTACTATGCTAGAGGATTTACCACAAATGTAGTTACAGTTAGGATTTCATCATTTCAAACTCACCAATCAGATGACATGTTCCATCTTCACTGTCACATGGTGTTGACAAGTGGTAAGTTTTGGCATCACCCTGGAAACAAACATAGCTGTTAGTTGAACGGTCGGAGCTGCACACCACATACAGTAAACTAAGATTTGTGTAACCTAATGGGATAGACATTTTTAAACCTGATTGATGTTGTTTACAAATACTTCTCTCTCCAAAGTCAACCATGACTGCAAATGTCCAAAAATGTAATCCTTTAAAAATGTTAATGTGGTATGCTATGTTAAAAGTATAGGAAGCATAATAAAATACAGATAAAAGGCAAAGGAAATGCACGGGAAACTACAGAATTAGAATGCACACTGACAAAGGTAAGAATTCCATGTCAACAGTGATTTTTGTATCTATATTTCTGCTCAGCATGTAACTCGCTGTATTGAACACTGGATTAGACAAGCCTCAACCCAGAAGCTATGCAGGCAGATGCCTCCCACTGGCTGCATGATATGTTAGCAAACACAATCATTTTTAAATAGGTATGTAGGTATTGAAAACAAACTAGTGAAGATGGAAAAACTGCTTTTCATTGCACCAATAATTTAAAATAAAACTTACATCCAAAGCAGACTCGATGAAGGAATCCATATTACCTCCTGATAGTGTTTTAGACTAAAAAGGAAACAAAACATTATTAATTGAGTCTATAATGTGATGCAGTAAAGAGCAAGCAAATGTTATAATTAACAAATCAATGAAAGTTAATACTGTATTTAAACTTACTGCAATGCTGCTACTTAACACCTTCATGAGTAATTTTGTTGATGGTACGTTGGGAGCTTCTTTAATTTTTGCTTCTTTAATTTTCCTGTAAAAAGCAGTGCAACCTTTCAGAAAAATATACATGATATTCTTACCCCTTTTGTAAATATTGCATTTTTAAACATTATAATCTGTTGGTTAATTAATCTTTAGTATTTTGTTAACTTAATAAAAAAAAAAATATTGATACAGTACTGTTAATAAGCTGTTTTATGAACATTCTAGGAGACTCCATACATTAAAGTGTATAGTTGCTCATAAAAGTGTGCAGTAGACATCATAAAGTAGAACCAAGGACTGGTTATTAATTTTATCATCAACAAAAATGTGTTGTTGTTTTAACTGTTTTGTTTTTTTTAGTTTAAAAAAAATTACAAAGATCATTCTTCCACATTATTATATTCTATGAACATATCTTATTGTTTTTTTTTCTTTCTTGCATCGCTATTAATGTATTATTTTACTTCTTATTAATGAAGTTAATAGCTGTCATATACAGGGTGGTACTTACCAGTGGAGAGTATCTAGCCAGCGTTCTTTCACCTCAGACGAGCTGAATGTAAAAAGAGAGCATGATTCTTAGTTACTAATCCAAAGGGGCAGTATGACAAACTGAACAGGAGGACAGCAGCACATGCCGTATTAAGGGAGGGGATGTAGGCGGTGGAAATATCACAGAGTAATGGAGACAGGAAGTAGCATCACGGACTCTCACTGAAAACACCTAGACTTCCTCTGTCCTTATAGGGCAACTGTAGTTTTTTTTATTTTTTACTTTTAGTTGGTGACGTGTGGAAACAGTGACAATGTCACAGCTATATTTACTATGCGTCACCTGGTAGGCTGAATCAAGGTGAATGCAGACTAAAGAGACACAAAGTGTGCTCCTTTTTATTAAAGGTGTTACAGAGGCCCTGTGGTGCTTAAATGTCTCGATCCAGTCTGTCCTATGTCTTGTAACTGTATTCCTCCAAATTATTGGTCTGGTCAGGGCAGATAACTGAAGGAGCCTGTTGCTGTTAAGTACACGATAATACCCTATGAATGCTTCCAACATCTCAAAACAGACTAACATAAGAACATAAGAAAGTTTACAAATGAGAGGCCATTCAGCCCATCTTGCTTGTTTGGTTGTTAGTAGCTTATTGATCCCAGAATCTCATCAAGCAGCTTCTTGAAGGATCCCAGGGTGTCAGCTTCAACAACATTACTGGGGAGTTGGTTCCAGACCCTCACAATTCTCTGTGTAAAAAAGTGCCTCCTATTTTCTGTTTTGAATGCCCCTTTATCTAATCTCCATTTGTGACCCCTGGTCCTTGTTTCTTTTTTCAGGTCAAAAAAGTCCCCTGGGTCGACATTGTCAATACCTTTTAGGATTTTGAATGCTTGAATCAGATCACCGCGTAGTCTTCTTTGTTCAAGACTGAACAGATTAAATTCTTTTAGCCTGTCTGCATACGACATGCCTTTTAAATCTATTGAGGATTTATGGGATTTGCTGGACAGATAATCACCACCTTCAGCCACCACTTTGATGGTGAACTAATGCAGATCGTGCTGTAGGAAGTGGGGAATTTGACCTGTTCAGATGAAGTAGAATAGTATGCCTCGCAGATGCCAGTTCAGCTGAAGGCAAGGGGTGGTCCTACTTCATACTAATGAGCCCTACTTGATCAAATTTTAGCTAAAGCAACACACTGACACCACCAAAGTAATTATTTTATTTCCATGAGGCTGTAAAACAAGAAGCAAGGACCTCTGTAGAAGTGTGAAGACCAATAACAAAAACAAAGTATTGATATAAACATTGAAAAGGACGTTGTGTAGAGAAAGAGAGAGCAAAACAATTACCACATTTATTTCCCAAAAAACACCTATCACCGGAAGTTTTCATTTTTACCTATAGTATTTGCTTTTCTTATCAGATCTTAGATATAAATATCAGATACTTGGAAGTGCTGGCTGATTCAGTTGATATCAGAATTACTTCTTGCTTGGTCTTTTCTAATTTCTTTCAAATTTGGAGCATATATAGAACATTTATAGAAAAAATAAGGACATTTTTAAAAATTTCACTAGCTGCAGTGTGTTGAACAATGTCAGGACCACCTATTGCTAGAAAACTTACATTACTTGTGGATAAAATAAAATCAACATCTTGGAATATAAGGTAACATCTATTAACTAACTGCTGTAAGCCTACGGTTCTGACTCTGCATAATAATTGCCTTATGGAGCCTTATGAAGAGTTTACTTTTCTTTCCTAGTAGTTCCCAATAAAGTGACTACCTCCTGTACTGTTCAAAGCACTGCAATGTTGTTAAAATGTTGTTTGTCTCAACTGACAATGTTTGCCAATGGACCAAACACACATTCACATAGAAAGTGAAATGGTTGGTAAGTGAAATGGAGAAGTGATGATAAACAATTACTCACTCACTATATTACCATAGAAGCAAGAAAAAGTAACAACAAAAACACACTATAGCAGCATATAGTTATACACATTCTTTTCAGCAGACAATAAGATGGGCCGAATTGGCTCCTCGCATTTGCAAACATTTATTGAGGAAGGGTTATCGTTTGGAATTATATTTTCTACTGATGTGCAAGCCCCTATATTCACCTGGGGTGGAATTGTGAATTGGGTCATGAACGTGATAATTGCTAATATATGAGAATCATTGGTATGAGTTTGATATAGCTTTCCCTGATAAGCCCTTAGTTTACAGACCTCTAGGAAATAATATTTTATTTAAAATTATCTTTCTATTGGTTTTATGTGTAACATTTAACGTAACATAGATTATCCACTTTCCCTAATAAGTTGTGTTGAAAATACCCCTTCATATAATTTAAATATCCCATGTATTGACAGATCACAGGCAGTACACAACTTTTATTTGTACAACAATGTACAAATTGGGAATCACCAAGAATAATGAACTAGTTTTGCATAATGCCATGCAAGTCAATCCATCAATAGTAGTATGTATTATTATCTGCCTAAGACAACAGTTGCAGCAAAGAAAGCAACATAAAACAAATCGTCCAGATTTTAAGCTATATTTAATGAAGTACAGTTTGCAACAAGTCCTTCTAACACTGTATCACCCAACAACCAGACATGGCATGGATGAGTATGACAGGAATGGTCTCTAAGTGGTGGGTATTAAATGGCTTTGGGAATTAAAGTTCTTTAAACTACACCTACAGATTTTGTTTTTGTGCCCTACATTGATGTTAACAGATCCCAATGAAAAACAGTCACCCTTAATTGAAGGCTTTTTCACTTTGCTGTAACCTACACAACAGGATCAATGCCTGTAGACATCAAGTCATTTGGACTGTTGATCTAAATGAGAATATGAACAATTTAAAGATCATAGATTGTATCATGTTCAAAGGTTATCTTAGCCATACTAAAACATGTTTTTAAAATATAATTGTATCTGTATTGTATGGTATGTGTTTTCAGTGTGAAGCATAACACATAACTCTTGATTGTATTCATTTTGAAGTAACCTTCTGTTTTTTAAATATTTCATCATTTTCCTTTTGACGGTTTAATTATCAGATATATTTGTGCGCCAAAAAGATGACAAATCAAATTGTCATCGGTTTATACTGTACTTCTCCTTAGCTCTTGTGACATACTGAAAGGTATTCCAGTTTTACTTCTCTTTTGATCTTCCATTCTGTTCCCTTTTCTACTAAACTGTAGACATCCTCATTTTAATGCACTGATAATAATATAGAGCCTGAAAATCCTTTCATGGATACTAGGATATTTAGGAAATTTAAATGGGGTCAAATGGACTTGTCAGAAGGCTTGCATATTAAAATACATTGCAAGTTTTTTTTTTTTTTTTTTTAATTAAGATGAGACATATATTCAATGCAACATATACAGTACATATAATTAGGGGTTTGAGAAGGTTAAAACAAACAGACAATAGGCAACATTACATGACTGTTGTATCTCTTGATACCAAATATAGTATCCTCATTTGTGCTGTACTTGTATGACTGCTTCTGCTAAATAAACAATTATAATATTGAGTATTGTTGATTCCCAAGAAATAAGTAACAAAAATTCCACAGCACATTTTATTTTGGGAGTGGGTTAAACAATGTTCGTGTTGTGCATTGTATCAAGCTGCCTCATCATACCCTCTTCCCTTATGGATATTAACACCTGAGTCTCTTCATTGCTCCAACGAATGTAAGTGGAGGATGGTCACGAGTTTTGATCAGACATAACTAGGAGAAATTGCATGGGAGTATAGTTATACACATTTAAGCATAGTACTTAGTAGTACTTTACAATAAAGTTGTTTTGACTGTTGTTTGGAAAGCTATTTGCAAGTGTATTCTGAAGTACTGTACAGTAGCTGTAACCATCTGAATTCACAAACCCACGATGCAGTTTATCAAACATTTTTAGTAATAGTTATAAACAGAAACTTGGTAAATACAATCTGTTTGATACTTTACAAACACATTTAGATTCATGTATGATTAGCATTATGCAAAGTTCTGGGGAAGATGGAGAAAAAAGTGAGGTTATGTGCAACATCAATCTGATAAGGAAAATACTGCAAACAAAACATTAGCTTCCCTGCTGCTATCTTTAGACCATGGTAACTTACGTATTCCCATGTGACTTTTATAGCAGCTTTAGGAAAGGACTTGAACAAGCTAATTAACATTTTCACGAGAAACCCGTGTCTACATGTGTAAGTGGGCGTTGATTTCACAAGCTTTTCCTGGAATCTCACAAGAAATGGAGACTTTCATGGTAAAATACTGAGACCGTTTTTTGGGACATTTTCACAAGCTTTCCCTGCCAAGTTTCACGTGTATTGTCCATTCACGTGAAATAATCACACATGTAAAATGGCCAGATGTCTACCCCAGGTTACCTGTACTGTTAATCGTGTATACCAGTACTTAAGAACATAAGAACATAAGAACATAAGAAAGTTTACAAACGAGAGGAGGCCATTCAGCCCATCTTGCTCGTTTGGTTGTTAGTAGCTTATTGATCCCAGAATCTCATCAAGCAGCTTCTTGAAGGATCCCAGGGTGTCAGCTTCAACAACATTACTGGGGAGTTGGTTCCAGACCCTCACAATTCTCTGTGTAAAAAAGTGCCTCCTATTTTCTGTTCTGAATGCCCCTTTATCTAATCTCCATTTATGACCCCTGGTCCTTTTTTCTTTTTTCAAGTCAAAGAAGTCCCCCGGGTTGACATTGTCTATACCTTTTAGGATTTTGAATGTTTGAATCAGATCGCCGCGTAGTCTTCTTTGTTCAAGACTGAATAGATTCAATTCTTTTAGCCTGTCTGCATACGACATGCCTTTTAAACCTGGGATAATTCTGGTTGCTCTTCTTTGCACTCTTTCTAGAGCAGCAATATCCTTTTTGTAACGAGGTGACCAGAACTGAACACAATATTCTAGGTGAGGTCTTACTAATGCATTGTAGAGTTTTAACATTACTTCCCTTGATTTAAATTCAACACTTCTCACAATATATCCAAGCATCTTGTTAGCCTTTTTTATAGCTTCCCCACATTGTCTAGATGAAGACATTTCTGAGTCAACATAAACTCCTAGGTCTTTTTCATAGTTCCCTTCTTCAATTTCACTATCTCCCATATGATATTTATAATGCACATTTTTATTGCCCGCATGCAATACTTTACACTTTTCTCTATTAAATTTCATTTGCCATGTGTCTGCCCAATTTTGAATGCTGTCTAGATCATTTTGAATGACCTTTGCTGCTTCAACAGTGTCTGCCACTCCTCCTATTTTTGTGTCGTCTGCAAATTTAACGAGTTTGCTTACTATATCAGAGTCTAAATCATTAATGTAGATTAGGAATAGCAGAGGACCTAATACTGATCCCTGTGGTACACCACTGGTTACCTCACTCCATTTCGAGGTTTCTCCTCTAATCAGTACTTTCTGTTTTCTACCTGTTAACCACTCCCTAATCCATGTGCATGCATTTCCTTGAATCCCTACTGCGTTCAGTTTGAGAATTAATCTTTTATGCGGGACTTTGTCAAATGCTTTCTGGAAATCTAAATAAACCATGTCGTATGCTTTGCAGTTATCCATTTTCAATGTTGCATCCTCAAAAAAGTCAAGTAGGTTAGTTAGACATGATCTCCCTTTCCTAAAACCATGCTGGCTGTCTCCCAGGATATTGTTACCATATAAGTAATTTTCCATTTTGGATCTTATTATAGTTTCCATAAGTTTACATATAATAGAAGTCAGGCTTATTGGTCTGTAGTTACCTGGTTCGGTTTTGTCTCCCTTTTTGTGGATTGGTATTACATTTGCTATTTTCCAGTCTGTTGGTACAACCCCTGTGTCAAGAGACTGTTGCATGATCTTGGTTAGCGGTTTGTAAATAACTTCTTTCATTTCTTTGAGTACTATTGGGAGGATCTCATCCGGCCCAGGGGATTTGTTTATTTTAAGAGCTCCTAGTCCCTTTAACACTTCTGCCTCTGTTATGCTAAAGTTATTTAAAACTGGATAGGAACAGGTCGACATGTGGGGCATGTTGTCCGTGTCCTCCTTTGTAAAAACCTGTGAAAAGTAATCATTTAATATATTTGCTATTTTTTTTTCTTCATCTATTATTTTGCCATTTGTGTCTCTTAGACATTTAACCTCCTCTTTGAATGTTCTCTTGCTGTTATAATATTGGAAAAACATTTTGGAATTGGTTTTAGCCCCCTTAGCAATATTGATTTCTATCTCTCTCTTGGCCTTTCTAACTTCCTTTTTGACTTGTGTTTGCAGTTCCAAGTACTCTTTCTGTGTGCTTTGTTTTTGGTCCCTTTTAAACGCTCTGTAAAGTGCCTTTTTTCGCTGAATATTTTTTTTAATTGATCTATTAAACCATTTTGGCCATTTTGTTTTAGATTTAGATTTGTCTACTTTTGGGATGTAATTGTTTTGTGCCTCTAGTACTACATTTTTAAAAAACAGCCACCCTTTTTCTGTGGATGTTTTCTCTATTTTACTCCAATCTACTTCTGTTAGTCTCTGTTTCATACCTTCGTAGTTTGCTTTTCTAAAATTGTAAACTTTAGCTTTAGTCATTACTTTTGGGGTTTTAAAAAATATTTCAAATGAGACCATGTTGTGGTCTGAGTTTGCCAATGGCTCTCTGACCTCTGTTTTAGTTATTCTGTCTTCATTATTTGAAAAGACTAAGTCAAGGCATGCCTCCCCTCTAGTCGGTGCCTTGACAAATTCCGTTAGGAAGCAGTCATTTGTCATTTCCACCATTTCAATTTCGTCCGTCGTGCCCCCCATTGGGTTTTCCCATTTTATACAGGGGAAGTTGAAATCCCCCATTAGTATGGCTTCTCCTTTTCTACACGCATTTCGAATGTCATTGTATAACAGATTATTTTGCTCAGCGTCTGAATTTGGCGGTCTATAGCATGCTCCTATTATTATGCCCTTTGAATTTGTGTCCATTATTCTGACCCATATTGATTCTGCATTGTTTTCTTTGTCCTGATTTAACACCTGGGCTTCAAGGCTATTTCTTATGTATAGCGCTACCCCTCCGCCTCTTCTGTCCTGCCTGTCTTTCCTATACAGTGTGTACCCACTAATATTATATTCGTCTCCATCACTCTCAGACAACCAAGTTTCTGTAACACCTATCACATCGTAGTTGCTTGTTAGTGCTGTAGCTTCAAGTTCTAACATTTTGTGTTGGAGGGTTGTCTTCTATCTATTGATGTTTTGTTTTGTTTTTCATATCACACTAAGCAGAAGAAAACAATGCAGACTGTTAGGGGCCAAGCAATGTTGATGGCAAAGATCTCTTTTTCACAAGAGGCTATCCATAGATCACTCAGATGAATCTTGTGTTTGAGTCTGTAGCCTGTGTTGGACTTGGGAGAAAACAATTAAAGCCTGATAGATTTAAAATATGACAGGTATCATACCTATCAACTTGAATACTGATCAAAGAGAGTACTGTATATGCAATTGGTTAAAAAAACAAAAACAGGATCACATTTATCTTCTATGTATGGATTATCCATTTTAATATTTACTGGCACAACTGCTTATCCTTATACAACTGTATGCAATGTATACTATACAATGTATACTCCTGTAATACAGGACAGTCAGTCAGGTAGAATAATTGATTAACTTACTACTGATAGGCTGGTTTGGGGAATGATGAGTTAATGCACCATAATTATAAACTTTAAAGCTATTCAGCCAATCTATGAATCCATTCATGAAAGCCAGATTGTTGAAGTTTACAGTTAGTTATCTACAGTATTGCACATTTCCATGAAATGCTTGAAACTACATGTAAGTTCTAGCTGCTTTTTCCACAACATGGCTTTAAATAAAATGCAGTATTTAAACTTTTCTTTTAATTAATTTATTTTTTTATTAATGATAAATAAATAATTAGTGATAACCAAAGATTACAGTAATTTCTGAGAAAGGTTGTGCTCTTGAATGGCTGTAACATTCATATAAACTGTATTGGGTTTACTCTTAAACAGTCATAATTTAAATCAATGCTTGACGGGAAACATTCCTTTTTATGTCTGTTCATAATGTGGATTCAGTAATAAATAACAAGACGTAGGATTTGAACTTTCCTCACCAGAAAGGTCTTCATATAACTAAATAAAGCCTCACATGACTAATGCTGTGTTTTTCACCAGACAGCCCACATACTGTATGACAATCTCTGTAGGAGGAATGTGAAATGTCAGTTCAGAGGCATTAAGAAGGTCTGGTGGCAAAGGCTGGATCTTAAGTCAGGTTCACAGATGCTTGCAAGCCAATTTTAATTTTAGATGGAACACTGACTGATATCACTTCAAACCAAATAAAAAGAAGGACATGATTATTTTGAGAAACTTTTTCCCACCATATCAATTGTACTGCATATTATCATCATTACATAACTTTCAGACAATCAAAACCCAAAGAACAGTATATGCACTTTATCTTAGGACCCATTCACACCAAATTCTAGAAGACACCAGACCAAGCTATGTGGCAGAATGCTGCAATGTACTCCCATTACAAATATTGTACAGCTGTCTGTTTCTGTCATAAAAAAACACATTGTATAAAAAACAAAATGCTAAAATGCGTCCATGTTTTATCTATTGTCTGCATTATGAAGAGAGGGTTAGATAGAATAGGGTACATCGACATTATTAACCCACTTGCAGCAGTTCTGAAAAGTAGCCAGTAAAAGGTCACTCAGCAGCCTAGGAACAAAAGTAGAAATAACCAACACATTTTTGGGAAAAGAAAGTTTTCCAAGGGAGCAGTTCAAAAAGCACTCCATCTGATTGATGCTTGATGTATCGAGGAATGTCCCTTCATACTGGATAAATGCACGTTGATCAAATGTTAAGATAATCTTGTCAAAGGTAACTGACAGGTGACTATCTTTGTTTTTTTATTTGGTTGGAGGGTTCATAATTGTGTACCCTCTACTTAAGGTGACCATATGGCTCTGTGTTCAGTGGGACAGTTTGGGACAGTTCCAGCTTTTCAACTCACAACCCAGTGCATTCTGGTACATTTTACCTGTCAACCCAATGCATTCTGGTATGTTTTACCTGTCAACCCAATGCATTCTGGTACATTTTACCTGTCTCAGGTACCGTTCTTTCCTTTAAAAGAAGCAGGACTACGATTACCAGAATCAAGAACATCACTCAAAAACCAAGGCTGAAACATTTTAACATTTAGCCTAGCTACAAAATCAACCCTTTAAAAAGTACATTGTAACATTGGAACTGGAGTCACAATTAAATTAACAGTAGAGGTGAAGAGTAATGTAAAAATACTGTAAGGAAAATAAAATGTATATTTTTCACAGTAGGCAGTCAAATACACGATTTCCGTGAAAATTCGTGATATCGTCAATTTTCCAGGGCCCTATGTATAACAGGCGGATAATTTATTTTGGCTTTATTGGCAGTTTTGATTGGATTGTCAATAAGGTTGCATACAGTGCTCGTAGCGTTCCCACTCTCTGGCAGACTGGTATGAAGAACAGGTTAAGGAAGCACTCGACGAGGGAAAGAATGTGTCAGATGTCAAAGTGGATATGAGAATGCACTGATGAAGTCAATTTGCTTGAAAACATTAAAGGTAGACCGGACATTTCCATCAATGGATTTAAAAAATCTGGAATTTATGCGATCAGAAACCCAAAGGCAGTGTAAACGGCGCCTGCTACTGTAGTAGGACTATTCTTTTTTGTGTTAAGCATTTTGTGTTATTTTGGCTGATTGTTATTCACTTATTGCCGATACATTGTAGATACAACTATTACTATGTTCAAGTACCACTGGTCTAGAGAATAAACATTCATACTGTTGACATGTCATTTGCAGCTGTTCTTATTTACAGAAAAAAGTAATCAGTAAAGGGTTACATTTTTAATCTCTCTCTCTCTCTCTCTCTCTCTCTCTCTCTCTTTCTCTCTCTCTCTCTCTATATATATATATATATATATATATATAGTACAATTAAGCCCCCCCTACCCCCCCCCCCCCCCCCCCCGTTGATAAATAGCCCTTAAGTTGATGAAAAATCCCCACGATTGATTACCTGAAACTGCAGTCATTGTGAGACTTGCTTAATGAAAAATAAGTCATCGTATTCATACCAGGACACCCAGAGACAAATACAACAGCTAGATTTGCATTTACTGTAACACAGCACACACACTAATACAATAGTAGCCTTCTACTGTATCTGTTTATCTGTCTAAGCCTGTTTGTTCACAGATGTTTCTGACGATCTATATATGCATTTTATCATATCTTTTATCAGTCTCAAAAGGAAAAATCAATACTCTGGTTTTACACCCACCAACCCACCCCCCTACAGCTCTATGCCAGGAGACCCCGTGGAAAAGAGGTGAAAAGCGTATTACTGTGTCAGCTCTGTTGAGAGTGAGAGTGAACTTGGGCTTGTAGCTCAATACATGAGACAGGAAATTCCACTCTGAAAGGCTCCACGGTCTGTTGTGTTTTTGGCATGCGCTAAAAATGACTAGACCAATATATTTTCAGACACTTGATGTGTTTACTATTTTCAACAGTATTGTTTTTAAGTATTCTCCTAGATCACCAGTTAGGATTTCCTGTTTACGTTAAAACTATTCACTCTTTTTTCATTGGTTTATGTTTCTATAGCTGGTATTCACCCAAATTTCCAGATAATTCCACTAACTGACTTTAGTTTCAGATTAGATTAGTACAGTGCTGTTAAAACATTAGAAATCCCCATTGTGTCTAAACGTGAAGCAATACTTTTGAGGTCACCTGCAGTTCTGGTTACTGCACAACAAGAGCAGGATTTCCCCATTTATATTTACAACATGTTTAATCCTTAACCATAACTCAACTACTGTATTTAATGTAAGAAGACATTATTTGTACAGTTGACATGTATGGTACAATATACAGCTAGATTATTTTGATAACTTTCTAGGCTGATGTTGAGGTTTTTTTTCACCAAAATACAATAATAATATAAAATATGTTATTATATCAAGAAACAACAAAATGTAAACATTTTGTTGAGGTGCTTCAATTACTTTCAAACCTGTGAAAGGCAATGAGGCAGACCAAGGCTAGTTGTTATAGGGGTATGTAACATGGATTAATGCGTCTAGCTGTTTAGCGACTCCAAATCCCCATGTAGCAGATAAGTTGTGAGGAGGCTTGTGTGATTTTTGCTGTGTGAAAGTTTGTGTGCCAGGAATTGTATAGCCACTGCATTTAAAATGTTTTGCTTTGTACCAAAACACAAAGTAATAGGGAGCTATGGCGGTAATATTACCTTAAACAGGAACTTTCGGCACTCAATATTTAGAGCTGATTGCAGTTAAAGGTGGCTGATGGGATTGGGGAACCGAGAAATGTTTGTTTAGGAGAGTGTGTAGGAGTGTGGAGTGGTGAGCGAGAGCGGGAGTGGAGAGGAAGGAAGGAAAGAGGATTGGTATTGCACCGTCATAGCCGAAGCTTGTGTGCCGGTTTGTTTATTTTGAAGAGTTTGTTTTCTTTTATAGTGTTTTGTTCAAACCTTTGATTTGTTCCAGTGTTTTATTTATTTGCTTTGTTGGTGAATAAAAGTGCACAGAAAGCACTAAACTGTAGTATCTGAGTTTGGGTTTGCTATTCCTGCCGTTGACCAGCCTTGACTGCTCCGCCACTTTACCACAGGCATAAATAAGTATATCATGTATATACAATTACCCATCTATTTAAAGTTATTTAACAAACAGCCAATAGGAAAACATAACCCTATGAAAATGTCAAGATATCAGTATTATTTCAACACTAATATGATATGGCATCTTTCTTTGTCTTAAAATTGTGTTGGAGCATTATAAATCCTCATAAACCTTTCCAACATACATATGGACCATGAGCACACCATTGACACTGCACTTAAAATAAAGCAGCACTGGTGAAGTGTAAGGTTTGGTTCATGTGGATACTTATCTTCCAGGTTACTTTTGAAGATAAGCTGACCCATACTAGTTTCAACAATCTTGCCCTCCATTCTATTGAAAGGTAAATACAAAAGTAGATTTCCTTACTTTAACTTGGCAATGACCAGCACATCACTGAACAGAAACAAATGACTCTCTTTAGTCTGTAAGCCCTCTGTCAGCTGCGCACAATCATTGAGGATGAGCTCTGCATTCTCAATGGTCAAGCCCAGTACAAACGGGCATTGCTCAACTGGTTCTAACTGGAAACAAAAGAAACACATACCAACACATTCAATATGTATTAACTAACTGGGAGAAAAGCTATAATTCACTTTTTACATAATACATTTCAATAGAAAAAAGAGAAAAGCACTTTAAACAACAGTTTTCATCTAACAAACAAATCACTAGAATAAACAAGATTTTACGGGTTATAACATCAGTGGGTAATTATCACAGTATGCCATATAACTACTCAACTCCAAAATATGTTATAGTTCTTCAAATTGTTGAATACATTATTTTATACTCACACTTTAATTGTATAAGCTTTTACAGTATGATACATTGTAAGTTAGAGAATCATTCTGTATTTTTACTCTATTCAAGGTCCCCCTAATTCCCTGTGCTTTAAAAGCTGATGACCTGTTTTGTCGTGTGTACTGAACATAGTAATCCATATTTCAATACTGGGGCCCCTGAAATGCAGCATGTTCTACTGGAAGACTTGCTTTCCTTCCCATGCTTATGAAACCCTGACCACATCATAATCATTGAAGAATGTTATCTAATGATAACAGTAGTGATCACCAGGGCACAGTTTCAAACATTATCAAGTCGAAACCTGGGAAAGGATGTTGTTAACTTCCATCTACTGTAACCTTTTGATGTTATCACATAGAAAGAAAGAGATGGCTCAGAATCCCTTGAGGCACAACACATTGATTTAGCTTTCTATTAAAACTTAACAAGGCGGTCTCCCAAGTGGCACATCCAGTAAAGGTGCTCCGCGTGGAGTGCAGGATGCGCCCTATAGCCTGGAGACCGCAGGTTCGAATCCAGGCTATGTCATTGCCGACTGTGACCGGGGGTTCCTAGGGGGCGGTGCACAATTGGCCGAACGCCGCCCGGGTAGGGAGGGATTAGGTTGGCAGGGGAATCCATGGTTCACCGCACACCAGCGACCCCTTTGGCCGATAGGGCGCCTGCGGATCTGCAGTGGAGCAATTCAGATCTGTGTTGTCCTCCGGCACTATAGGTCTGGTGGCTTCACTGTTGATTTGCAGTGCAAAAAATGACTGATTGGCAGGAACACAGTTCGGAGGACGCATGTTTCAGCCTTCATCTCCCGAGTCGTCGGGGGGCTGCAGTGGTGATCCGGGATAAAAACAATAATTGGGCATTCCAAATTGGGGAGAAAACCGGGGTAAAAACCATTGGCGACGACTACATTTAAAAAAAAAAAAAACTTAACAAGGCTTGACTTGTGTAAGGGATGGTCACTCTGCATCTAGCTTATGCTGCTTCTCCTGTAAAACATTCTATTAAATTAGGGATGCAAGGACTACCTTGTTTTAAGTCCCTTATAAGGGACTGTATTATGACAAAATGTGAATGTATTTTACGTCCAAATTAGTTGTCCCAAAATGGGTCATTATCTATAAGACCTGGTAAATCTTGTTGACTAAAATGTCTGCATGCTTTTAGCAAACAGGTTTTTCCCCTGTTTGGTGTTAAACTCCCACTTCACCACTGTTGACCTTTCAGTCACAAACATTTTCATTTTGGAGCAGAAAGACAGCCCAAACTTCCCACGTGTACGAACAGTAAGGAGATTAAACATTTTTCAACACGCAATACTTTTACTTATTTTCTTCAACATACTATAGTCTCTATCCTCCACCTAGGAGGAGGAAGATGGAGGAGGGAGGTAAAACACAGTACAACAACATACGAATATGGATTTACACAATATTCATTTTAAGTATACTGTGTTTCCAATGCCCAGCACTAGTTCTTAACTCTCACTACTGTACTTGTTCACTGTTAAATAAGACAGTAGAACGAAGGAATAAGCATTACACTTAATCCTAACTTGGATATTATAAGATGCTGCTTCTTCTCATGGTTTACAACCATATTAAATATGGTGTTACCCATCAATTTCATGGAACATTTCCAACAAAAGGGATCCAGATCTGTTAAATATATTTATGACAAAAACAAGATGCCTGTGCCTTCACAGAAGGCAGTTTAAAATGTTATAGAATATGCTTATAATAATCTTTTTAATAGCAGCACTATAAGACCTTCTAAACAGGTTTCATTTTCACTAGAAGTTACACAACAGCAGGGATCCAAAAGATGTACAAAATCGATTGGAAATGGAATTACACAAATAGCAGAGGAAGCTGTAGTGCATTTCAGGCAATCATCTCTGACAGAAAATGAAAATTGTTGAGTAACTAGATAAACTAGAAATGTCACTTCCCAGGTGTTCTTTGTTTCTTTGGAATTAGGCTTGTACTGTTATGTGTATTGGAAACATGTATTTAATCCTTAACACTAGTCTTCTTGTATTGTTTTTTATGATAGGTTTCCATTAAGAAAAAAAAAAACAGTTCATTGTAAACCTGAATTTGCTTATTTAAGTCCAAGGGCTGCTGGGAGATGTTCTTTAGAACTCCTGTGTCACATTCTATGCAATGTTTTATTTGGGTTTGTTTGCTTTTGGGTTTTTTTGTTGTAACGTTTGTTTTTTTTAATATGTAGACTGCTGTATATAATGTTATAAATCCAGCACGAAATCTTTAATAAGAATACACATTACTATTTGTTGAATTTTCATACCTTTCAAAATGGTTAATGAGTGAAAAGTGGGCTGTAACTGTAAGACCATACCAAACACTGAAGGGAAAAGGTCTTACAGTATTAATGACAGGCTGTTTTTTCTTTGTTAATAATCTTCAAAACATTTAGTAACAAATTTATAGATGTATAGATGTTTTATAAATAATTCCTTAAACTATCCACTCATGACTTCCTCAAAATGAACCATTTTCCATAAGAAAATGAATATCAGTAACAAGTGTTTTATTGTTAACCAGCATACCTAACACCTCTATTAAGAGGTAAGGATGGATTACAGGGTTCAGTCACGGATGAGCCAGATCTCTAGCCATTCAGTCTGTACAACCTTTAAATACAAATTGTACATCTTTTCAGTCACAGTTAATGATCTTTGTTTGTGTTGTTTCCCTGTAACAAACATCAGGAATGTGTTTTCCCCCCTTGTGGATTAAAACCAATTTAAGCCAAGACAAAAGTATGCCAATAAGCTGTGTAAAAAACAGCCTTCAAAAATGGAAAAAACAGGAAAGTTTTTGGGCCGCGCCCCACTTCCTCTTGTCTGTGGTACTTGACCCCACCCCCAACAGATACACACACACACACACACACACATACATACATACAGACGTGCTCAAATTTGTTGGTACCCCTCCACAAAAAATGAAGAATGCACAATTTTCTCTGAAATAACTTGAAACTGACAAAAGTAATTGGCATCCACCATTGTTTATTCCATATTTAATAGAAATCAGACTTTGCTTTTGATTTTTTATTCAACATAATATTGTAAATAATAAAACAAATGAAAATGGCATGGACAAAAATGATTGGACCGCTAACCTAATATTTTGTTGCACAACCTTTAGAGGCAATCACTGCAATCAAACGTTTTCTGTAGCTCTCAATGAGACTTCTGCACCTGTTAACAGGTAGTTTGGCCCACTCTTCCTGAGCAAACTGCTCCAGCTGTCTCAGGTTTGATGGGTGCCTTCTCCAGACTGCAAGTTTCAGCTCTTTCCATAGATGTTCGATAGGATTCAGATCAGGACTCATAGAAGGCCACTTCAGAATAGTCCAATGTTTTGTTCTTATCCATTCTTGGGTGCTTTTAGCGGTGTGTTTTGGGTCATTAAGTTAATATTAACTTAAAATATTAACTTCGCTTCTCGGCCTTTTGGCTAAGATCAAGTGTAGTATCTCTTCTTATTTTTTTTTTTAGGGCAGCAGTGTGGAGTAGTGGTTAGGGCTCTGGACTCTTGACCGGAGGTGGGGGACAATGCTGCTTTACCCTTGAGCAAGGTACTTTACCTAGATTGCTCCAGTAAAAACCCAACTGTATAAATGGGTAATTGTATGTAAAATTAATGTGATATCTTGTAACAATTGTAAGTCGCCCTGGATAAGGGCATCTGCTAAGAAATAATAAATAAATGTAATATTATTATTTGTTTATTTAGCAGATGCCTTTATCCAAGGCGACTTACAGAGACTAGGGTGTGTGAACTATGCATCAGCTGCAGAGTCACTTACGTCTCACCCGAAAGACAGAGCACAAGGAGGTTAAGTGACTTGCTCAGGGTCACACAATGAGTCAGTGGCTGAGGTGGGATTTGAGCCGTGGACCTTCTGGTTACAAGCCCTTTTCTTTAACCATTGGACCACACAGCCTCCTGTATGATCAGCATTTGCTGTCTCTCAGTTTTAAAACTATGGTTACAACATAACACAGTGGAATGATCACAGTACTACCATGCAGTAATTCTAGGGCAGTGTTGCCACATGTGAAATCTTTAACAATAAAGCCGAAATGAAAATGCTTTTATTTGCTTTGAAATCATTTCAAACTGCTTAATAGACTAGTAAGCACTGGCAAAATCAGATCAGTTTTATATGGTGCAAAACGTTTTAACGTTTTGTTTTGTTTATGGACTTTGCGATACCTGCACGATGCCTGCACTAATAGTCGTATCTACAACGTATCGACAATAACAATCAACCGTCTTGTTACAGACTTTCAACATGTCTGACACAAACAATTTTGGCTATTACTTAATTAAACCCTTGTAAAAAAAATGCTTAAGATAAGCAGCTACTATGGCAGGCAGTTTACAATGCCTCTGGGTTTCTGATTGCATCATCAATTCCAGATTTTTTAAATCCATTGATGGAAATGTCCGGTCTACTTTTAATGTTTTCAAGCAAATTGGCTTCAACACTGCCATTCTCATATCCACTTTGATATTTGAGACATTATTTCACTTGTCCAGTGCTTCTTTAATCTGTTCTGTATACCAGTCTGACAGAGGGTAGATGGCCCAGGTCCTGGAGCTCTTGGCCAAACAGGCACCTGTGGCCCCGGCCGCAGTCCCAACTCTGTTGCAGCCCCAGGGGAGATCAGAGTGGATGGGAAGAGGTGTCCCAGCTGGTGCAAGAGGACATGCTTTCTATAGTGGCCTCTGGGGAGGGGGACTCCTTCTCCTCTGACATGCAGTTAGGAGGGGAGCTCGAACCTCCTGCTGAAGAAGAACCTGGCTTCGAGGTAGCCTCGGAAGCCAGTGCTCCCCAGTTATCTAGCTCAGTTTCGGCACTTATGGGACGAGCTGCAGCCTTCCTGCAGGTCCCCTGGACGCCAGCAGAAGAACCACGCTGGTCCATTTTCCGGACACAGGCGATGGCTCCTCGCCCTCAAAAGGTCCCAGCCTTCCCTGACTTCATGGAGGAGGTACACTCCTCCTGGGATCGTCTGGCCTCAGGTCCTAGCGTGCTAAAGCAGGCCACACCGCTTGCCACTCTAGAAGGCGCAGAAAAGCTTGGCCTAGCGGGGTTCCCCCCAGTAGACTCCACCATCGCGGCCCTGGTTAAGGCCCCGCCGGTGGGTGGGTTGGCTAGAGACCCGGCGTGCCCGAACCCTCAATGCAAGGTGACGGAAATGCATCTCAAGCGGTCGTATGCAGCAGAGGTGCAGGAAACTAGCCTGTCTAACACAGCGAGTGTGCTTACTGCTTATATGGACGGTGTACTGTGCGAGGCCCAGTATCCTCCCAATACATAAATTCGGTCTCCAAGGGCAAGCTCTTGGCCAGAGCCTGGCTTGCTTGATTGTGGCTCGTAGACAGCTGTGGCTGTCACAAGCCAGAGTTCCTGATACAGATAAGGCTGCGCTACAAGACACACCTATATCCCCAGGACATACCTTTGGGCCAGCCTTGGAGGAGATCTTACAGAGATCCCACTGGGAATGTGTGATGTCCCGGCAGGTGGCCATGTTGCTCCCTACCCGTGCTTCCACGTGGGGCAGGTCACCAGGACAGTTCCAGTACCCATGGTTCCGCTGGCTGACCTAAGGCATTGCCACAGGGCACACCAGCATCAAACAACCGGGATCGCAGGTCACCCTCCTATTGTGCCAGAAACTATTGGGTCTGATGGCCGCAGCCATATCGAACATTCAGCTCGGTCTGCTTTGCATGTGCCCGTTACAAGCATGGCTCAATGCGTTCCACCTCTCACCTGTACAAGGGTGTTTGAATGGGAGTAGTGTTAAACCGTCAAGTGGTGATGACAGACG
This sequence comes from Acipenser ruthenus, assembly GCF_902713425.1. Classification (NCBI taxonomy): domain Eukaryota; kingdom Metazoa; phylum Chordata; class Actinopteri; order Acipenseriformes; family Acipenseridae; genus Acipenser; species Acipenser ruthenus. Next base: position 40,484,131 of record NC_081193.1, on the reverse strand, counting down.
TCTCCAACTTGGGTTGGGGGGCGGTCTGGGAAGGCAGAGGAGTACATAAACATGCTGGAGTTGCAAGCGGTCTCCCTTGCTCTCCACCACTTCCTCTCGGTGCTGAGGGGTAGGCATGTGTTGATCTGGACGGACAACACGACAGTGGTGGCGTATCTCAACCACCAGGGTGGCCTACGGTCCCCGGGGTTGCATCGCATGGCCTTCAGGCTATTAGCATGGGCTCAGAGGAACTTGCTGTCCCTACGGGTGACACACATTCCCGGAGTGGTGAATTGGGCAGTGGACCTCCTCTCCAGGAAGGGTCCGCCTCCGTCAGAGTGGTGACTCCACCCTCAGATAGTGGAGTGCATTTAGGAACGGTTCGGGAAGGCACAGGTTGATTATTTTATTAATATTTCTGGGGTGTAATTCCCCAGTGGCGTAGTAAGGCTATATTATTTAATCTCTAATTCTGTAACTGCTTGTTACATACTTAATAGGCTGTACCCTGCAGAAGTAGTGTCGCTAATGCTTAGCCAGTAATTAGAATAGTTGTTTTTATATTTCTTTACAGTACAAGTGACAGGATTTATCTAAGATGCCTTCATCAGTTTTGCAGAAACATGAAAAAACTTCAAAGGAACCTCAAAAGGAAGCATATGGCTGAATGTACAAGGTTTTCCCCCTTTTTTACAAGTAGACATTTGCATACATTAGTTTACAAATTGTGACATATCCACTTAATAAATATTTAACTTATTTTACAATTCCTTTTTTATTATAATATTTTATACGCTTGCCATATAGAGCTGTTGCAGAAGGGGTGTTTTATTAAATTATTATTTTAATAAATGGCTTATACCATTGTATCTTCCCTTGTGGTACAATTGGTAACAGGAAGTGCTAATACACTGCTGCTATGGATTCTGACCCTTTCAGGAGAAATGAGACTGAAAACTGTATACTTTCTTGTGCAAACAAGTTGGGTATTTGTATAGTGGTTAAAACCCTTGCTTGGGGCCTGCATAGTTGCTGGCTTACGCCCCGCCTCTGCCCTATTATACCACAAAACTATTGCATTGGCAATGAAGATAATTTTGTAAGGGGACAGTGAGTCAATACTGGCACACCCAAATGAGAAAACAAAGCTGTAACAGCAGTTAGAAACTAGAATCTCTTAGTTTTCATATGGCTAGTTTCATATTTAATGTTCAGCAGCAAGACACTTTGGGGGCCAATTATTTGATTTTAATGTTGACTGGTTTTAGATTCCCCACTGAATAAATAGGGCATTTAAGAGGAAGAACATTCTGCAATCCGTGGCACCTGAAAATAGTCAGCTGAAGATAAAGTGATAAGTGTGAAATAGAGGCTGGTGTGTTGCAGAAATGGGAATAAAAACAGCAGAAGATCAAAGAAAGTACAGATCAAATCTGTTAGGTTGGCTTTGATGTCAGTATAGATAAATGCATCAGTGTCGAGTGTAAAATGTATCGCTTTGAAAATCTGCTGTTTTTTAATGAGTAGAGCTACAAAAGGGTACAATGGATCATTATGAGTTATCATCTCCAGGCCAGCAAAGTGTTTCTGTTCAGTGATGTGGGAGTGTGCGTATATGGGTTTGTGGGGGGATTAGTGACGTCTCTTCTGAGACCACCTCCAGATCTCCTGTGGCACAGGTTCAGATGAGGTGTCATCTGCAACAGGTACACAACATTCAACTCAAACTGTACATCATGTAAAGCATAGAGTATAGTTCCTGTAGAAGCACTGCAATTGAAACATGAAAACTAGCTTTAGACTTTATAATCATTGCTTATTTTACTTTACACTTTATCTGCGTTGATATTTGAGACTTAGAGACTGATATACAGATACAGGCATGGCTTTATCATGATATCTCAGAAAAGAAAACACCCCAGAATAGAATCTGGTCCAATGCATTTTGCAGATAACGCTTACTATAGTATTTCTGTTTTAAAGAATCTTAAAGAAATAAATGCATTTGTATAGCAACTGAAGTGATATTTATTGACTCAGAAAAAAAAATATGCAAAAGAATATGCTGAAAGTAGGTCAGAATGGATGGAGGTAAAGTGTGTAGTCAAATGATGACGTAAGCTCCAGTGAGAACAACTGATTTATATTAATATATAGTACTTTAAATCCACAAATTGGCTAATATTTATTTTGTACCTTTTCAATCTTCTGCTACCTACTGAGTGTTTTCTAGTTATGAATGAACTACCAGCTGTACAGAACTGTACATCACCGCAATGGGGCCTTTTTATTGTCCACTACAGATAACATGATGATGATGATGGTGAGAGTGATGATAGCAGGAATAACCCATGCACTGGAAACAATGTCACATTTTTTAATCTGTCAGTTTTTTGTTAAGTATAAGGAAAACTACAAAGCGGTATGTAATTCAGTATGTTGACGAACATTATTCGGCAGGTTTCATTCGACTTTATGAAGCAATAATAAAGAGTTACTAAACATAAAACATGATTGTTAATATGTCAGTTAATACACAAAATGGCCTCTTAACATAAAGTGTTGCACACATTGTAATAATGACTGTGTAGATTACTCTCATTTGGAAGGGATGCCACCACCATTTATGTTGCTCCCAATGTATGTAATTATGTAATACATATCATCATGATCCTATGTGCTTTAATTCAAGTTGTTAGGAATACATTTAGAATGTATTATGAAGTTTCTATGGAAAATGAATATCCAAAATAACTATTTTACTGAGATAGCTATTAAAGAAGCTGCTATATAAAACCACTGAAAGACAAGAATTATCTTAGTTCCCTCTATGTCTAAAAGGGAGTACACTTTGGGAAGCTCCCTCCCAATTATTCTGAGTTAGTTTGAATTGATATATGGAATCGAACAAGGTACTCAATAATTGCTGCTGAATAGGGTAGCATAGAGATTTAAGAAATCACATTTAAAATTGTACTATTCACAGATTTTGCTTTCACTCAGAAAGGTACCATGGCACAATGTATAATATTTCTATTTTAATTAACATGCGCTATACATTAAAGTGGTCAGTAAAAACCCCCACTTTGGTTTTGATTTGCGTCCACTTCTTATGATCACAGAGTGGGAGGGGTGGCATAGACTGAAATGTCAGACTTTAGTATTAGCCCCCTGGGTGATTCCGTCCTGTAAAAAAAAATGTTTTGATAAAAAACATTGATATTTAAATTTTAAACCACAAAATGTTTTTAACATCAAGGATTACTGTAAATCTTACGTTTACCCACGCCGACTGTACAACTTTTCATTACCTTAGTTATCTTGTTTTTGATTGTTTATTTGTTTAGTTAATCAATAGTTAGTGGATGATGGTTGTAGCTCACATTATTGAGAAATTAAATTAGTGTGAGAAATACAAATTCAAAAGTACCAGTGCTGCAAAGATTTGGTTCACTTGTATTAGTCATGTCCTGTTCAACAGACCTATATTTATTTAAAAGACAGATATTAATAGTTTTGTTGCATAATTTAATTGATGATTTCTCTCTAATATATCCTTGTGCAACTCAGTGTGCTATTATCTTGTCTATGATGTTCAATAAGGTTGCCAATGGAAACTTTAATAGCTTCTATTCTAGGCAAAATGCATTCATAGTTCAAAAAACAGCACCTCATCCCTAAGCTAAAAATTTGGACTTTTTCACCTGTAAGTAGAAATTTAAACTTCTAAAACAATCCAAACACAAACAAATGAACTGGTTTGATCAACCAGTAAACCACAGAGGTATTTTACTGCACTGGGGGCTTTTTCAGTTGTAATTCCAGGATAACCACAGATAGATGGTCGATATAATCTAGAGAGTTTCCCTTGCTGCAAAATGCTTTAAAAAATGAATATGTGAGAAATGTACCAAAAATATCAGTAAAATATAAACAGTACATATTTATAGTAATTTATACAAAACTATATATATGCACTAGTCAGGATATATTTATATTATATATAGTCTGTAGCAATATGTAATTTATATAGTCTACATATTTCTACAGAATGGCCCACAGTCATCCATTTTAAGATCATTCCAACATTAGTAATTTGTGTGCAGTCTTGGAGATGGAAGCACCTGTAAATCAGCCGCTTACTATCGGCCTTATATTGAAAACTGTCAGCTTCCAAATGTGATCAGACTCACAACAGGGAGAAGCAGCTTTTGAATATTTCAGAATACATCAATAAGTATATTCAGTAATATGGTGCCCCCACACTTTGTTTTACCATTTCTTTCACTCTTTTATATATTGCCAGGCAGTGTGGGGGAAGAAAATGGCCTGTACAACTCAGCCATACCCAATTCAGTCTAATCCACTCTATTTTGTTTGAGAATCACAATGTTGCTGGCTTATTCAAGTTCAGTAGGATAGCTTTTTCAGGTTTTACAACAAAATTGATGTACAGTACGCTTCAATGAACCCAGATTTTCTTTACAACATTGTTTTGCAGGCAGCATTGTGGTGTTTATTTGGCAGAATAATGGAATAGCAAACATACCTGGCTGTGGTCCATGGCTTGCCGAGTGCTTTACCGAAGACCAGGGAAGGGGCAGAGCGGCGACGCTGTGCCAGACTCCTGAGCTGCTGGAGAAGAGAAACAGAAAAAAGATGGATAGTTCAGCAAGTTCTGTTTCTGTCTACCGAATACTACAAATATGAATCAAACAAGTCATGTGTTATTCCCAATTTAGATAAAAATGAACGGGAAATAGTGTACATGGTTTTGCCATCTGGTGTGATTTTTAATAGGATAAACATGTGCTGTTCATATTTGAAAAACTGTTTAATTAATCTGAATATCTCCAAAACACTTTTAAAGATACATGAACATATTAGAATTAGAATCTGTATTGATTAATCACAGTCTATTAATGTATATATTACCGTACTGAACCAGTGAAGAGATCTGGCTTTACAGACAGTACTGTATGCCTATTAATGTGGGTGCTTTTGCATTTGATCAAAGTCCAGGAGTGGAGTTCAGAAGGAAAATTAACTGTACAGATTCCAGCTGCAACTTGTGTAATTTGATTTGATATTGGTTCTACTTTCAAGTAATGATAATAAAGCACAACAAAGCCTTAATCCACACATCACAGCTCTTCCTATTTCACCATAAAAGGAAAAACCATTGAATTGGAGATGATCTGTTTCTCAACCTCTGGCCTTAGAAAACTTGGGGGGAGTTACCTCAACCAAGACACACAATCTATTTACAAAGAAAAGCAATTGCTTCCTCACAATTACATCTCCTTATATATGAACCCAAAGAACAAGTAACACACAGTGCATCCCCACCATAACTATATTATGCGTATTTGTGCACTACAGCCTGTTTGTTATGTCCCACTGTGGCCTTGTGCCCCATGTAAAGCCAGCGGCTTGAGTTGCTACTTCCCAGGGATCAAGCAACATAAGTCGGCTGACTTTGTGCTCTCCCCCCAGGCTGCAATAGCTTAGGTTAAAATTACGAGACGGTTTGTGTATTTTAGAAGCACTGTGCAGAACCAAGATACTTGCTTTCATTGTAGTTGCTTGCAGTCTCTCCCATAGTATCTTGATGCCATTTTTTATTCCCTTTCTGACAGTCACACAACAGCCCTCACCACAACAGTTGGAGGACCCTGGTTAATAAGAATCTGCTCCGTGTGTCGAAACTCAAAGACCAGCACAGCCGGCTGTGCCTGCTGCCAGAGGTGGTGTTCAGCACTGGCTTTTATAGGTTTTGCCACCAGCACAGAGACAGAAGCCTCAGGCTAAGCCACAAGCTGTGCAGCAGGCCTAGGGGTTTGCTGCCACAAGCCCAGGCCCCCTTTTCAGGGAGCCATCTTGAGTATTGGTGTCAGTGCACCACGGACATCTGGGTGCTTACTACCATTCAGATACCATTCTGCTGCAAAAGTGGGCTACTCACATGATAGACCCCCTCCAGTTGGAGGAAAGGTTCTACTCCAGGTACTTCCTAGTGCCTAAGCAGTATGGTGGTTGAAGACCAATCCTCGACCTCAGGAGGCTCAAAATGTTGACGATTCAACAGCTGTTGCAGTCAATCGGGCCAGGCGACTGGTTCACCATGGTAATTCTTTTGAGTATGTTACAATGTTTCATTCTGCACACTACTCTTTAAAGATTGTTACAGTTTATCAACCTCCTAAACAAAATCTTGACCTCCTAAATGAGTTTTCTGCTTTACTTTCTTTTTTATGTCTCGCAACTGAACGTGTACTCATTATGGGTGATTTTAATTTACCTTCCTGACCAACGTCTTCCATGGTGGCTGAATTTAACTCTTTATTATCATCTTTTGATTTTACACAGTTTGTTTTTGTACCCACTCATACAAAGGGAAATGTTTTAGTTTTTTGCCCACAGTCTGACTATTTCTGATTTTTCTGTCTCTGATCTGGGTCTTTCTCATCATTTTTTGTTACTTTTTAAGATTTCAGTTTCTACTGTTGAGTCAGCTGCCCGACCTATCTCCTACCACTCTTGGAGGTGATTGGATCTGGCAGTTGTTTCAACAGCTTTTCAAAATGTAATGCTGTCTCAAAACTTGGTGTGTAAGTGCTTATATCACTCTCTTTCTGAAATAATTGATGACCTGGCTCCGATTAAGTCCTGTAAAGCAGTAGTTCCAAAAAAATATCTTTGGTTCACAGATGAGTTAGGGCTATGAAATCTGTTATGCTTGCCAATGTGTTTGCGTCTGTGAAGGCTACCACATGTCTTCTGGACCCTTTTCCCTCTGCTCTTTTGAAGATTCAAGTTGACAAAATTGCTTTTATTTTATTACATATTATTAATGTATCCTTATCTTCTGGAAAAGTCCCCGAATTTTTTTAATTAGCTATTATTAAGCCACTTCTTAAAAAACCTCATTTTGATAGTAATGTTTTTTCAAATTTCCACCTGTGGCAATGTGCCCTGCCCTTGTGTGCGTTTCTGTGTTGTATGTTGCGTGTTGTGTGTTAATGTTGGTGTATAGGCATTGGTACACGGGATATAAACGGGTCTGTGTTTCACGAGTATTTAAATTATATTAAAGTGTATTTGTATTTATGCACGAGGATGGCACATCACATCACGTGCATTTAAAGTATTAGTATGTGAACACGGGAAAGTGCACTTTAATTAATTCACGTGCAGTTGTACCGAGATTCCAATTGAATGATTGACTAGCAATCGAGTCTCGGTACAACTGCATAAAAGCAGCATGTTTTCACTCACTCGGGGTTGTGTGTTCGGTGAGTGGAGAATGGGTGTGGAGAGGAGAAAGGAAAAGAAACCAAGATAGTAATAATAATAAGAAGTATTATTTCACTCACTGTGTTTGTTTGTCTGTTCGTTTACTGCTTTATCGTTTTGTTTGTCTGTTTATTTTGGCTCAAGTGCCGTGTCCTGTTTTGTGTTCAAACCTTTTATTTTCTGTTCTGTTTAATTATTAAATGCTGAGCGAGATCACGCGCTCAGCTTCATCAAAACCCCAAGTCTCTGTGTGTTACTTCCTGTTTCTGGTCTGACGTCACCCACTGCAGCCATCTTTGTGACAGTTCTATACTGCTTCTATTGGATTTGTCCGCAGCATTTGATACTGTAGATCACCATATCTAGTTACAACGATTGGAATACGAATCAGATCTGAATCAGATCACCGCGTAGTCTACTTTGTTCAAGACTGATGGCATACAACATGCCTTTTAAACCCGGGATAATTCTGGTCGCTCTTCTTTGCAGACTTTCTAGAGCAGCAATATCCTTTTTGTAACGAGGCGACCAGAACTGAACACAATATTCTAAATGAGGTCTTACTAATGCATTGTAAAGTTTTAATATTACTTCCCTTGATTTAACCCTTTACGGTCCTATATCGGACCAGGTCTGACATTACAATTTTCCTTGTCCAACATCATTAAAAAGACGTAAAACTCAGGTCTCTAGTCATTTTTTCTCCGGAAAAAGCCGAGAAAACCATTCAATGGCTGAGTGAGACCGATAGGAGCGGAGAGAAGTCTGCCCAGTTCTGAATGCTGTCAACAGTGTTTGCCACTCCTTATGGCATTCTGACCCATTGAGCCTGCAGCTCTGGGTCTGGCCCCTAACCGGCTGCATTTGAGCAGTCTGGGGCTTTTTAATAGGGTCACTGACACCCTGCAGAATGCCAGAGCACAGTCCACATCTTCCTAGTACGAGTACAAGTGGGGTATTTTTCAGATGTGGTGTCTGCCTCGTGGGTTCGACCCTACGACCTATCCCATGGCAGTTATACTGCAATTTTTGCAGTACATTTTTGACAAGGGGAAATCCCCCTTCACATTAAAGGTCTATCTGGAATCCATTTTGGCTTGCCATGTCAAAATTGACTCAGTCTCCCCTCACTTCCTTGATCTTTGCAAGGGGTTCGGCCTATGAAGGACATTGTTCCTCTCTGGAGGTTAAATGTGGTGCTTAATGCACTTATGAAGCCTCCATTTGAGCCCATGCATTCAGATGAGCTGAAATATTTATCGCTCAAAGTGACTTTCTTGCTTGCTATCACCTCCGCAAAGCGGGTGAGTGAGATGCAGGCATTCTTCATTTCAAAAGCCTGCTTAATTTTTACAGAGGCCAGGACAAAGGTTATGCTCCATACCAAACCTGCCTTTTTGCTGAAGACGATCTCGGCATTCCATGTCAACCAGTCTATGGAACTGGAGGCTTTCCATCTGCCTCCTTTCCAGTCTGACAGAGAGTGACAGCTGCATACGTTCGGGCCCTGGAGTACTATTTTGACAGGATGAAAAGTTGGAGGCAGTCCAAATAATTTTTTGTCTGCTATGGGGCGAAGTCCCATGGTCAAGCCCTGTCTAAGCAGAGGCTGTCCAAATGGACTGCCTATGAGCTGGCCAACTTGCCCCCTCCATATAGGGGCATGGCAACTTCAAACAGGGGCTTGGCAACTTCGTGGCCTTTATTCCAGGGTGCATCTGTCAAGGATATTTGCAATACAACGGTGTCGGCTACTTCCCATACCTTTACTAGGTTCTACAGACTTAATGCGTGGATCCTCAAAACCCTGGTTTTGGAACTAGAGTGTTAAGGGTGGCTTCTCTGTAGACCCTTACAACACAGACATAGAGGTGAATTTCTCCCTAAATGCTTTAGACCTAGCTACTTGTTACTGGGGTTCCGTATGGTAATGCACAAGGCAGCCTCTTGGCTTAACCTTGTAGCATTCCAGTCGTTCTGCAATATTGCCCTTGCGACGGCTTTGGTACACTAACCCATACAGTAATGGTTACATTTCATACTTGAAAGGGAACATTAGGTTATTATCATAACCCTGGTTCCCTGAAATAGAAAGGTCACTGCGTCCATGATTGCAGCAGGCTTGAAGGAAAAATGACGTTGAAGTCTGTGACTTTTATGTCCTCGTGGTCAGGCCATGACTACGTCACAGGCTCGTCGAGCAGCTTTGATATGTTATTCAGGTTTCGGGTCTTTAGGAGGTAAATACACATATGGTAATGGTTACATTTCTATTTCAGGGAACCAGGGTTATGATAATAACCTAATGTTTTCTAACTTATATGAGGAAAATAAACACAGTATTTTCTTCCTTTGATTATCTTGGATAGATTGCTTCCAGTTACTATTGATGCATTCTGTGCAAATTACCAAGGAGGATTAAGGGCAGCCTTTGTATCATATTGGGGTTTCTTAGGCCATCATAACAAAGTATTTTATTTTAATATCAGAGAAATAGCTCTCATAGGAAAGAATTTAATTACATCAGGCCAGATACCAGCAACAACACAATGAAAACAAATAGATGCTGCCAATGAAAATCTTGTTTTTTTTCCATTCACTTTCTTCTCCTTTGTTGGTAATACGATGTTATAATTACCTCCTTTTGATTTCACTACTTGTTCTCCACATGGTTTCAGCACTCCATGAGTTTTGTTTTGACGAGGAAACATGTGATGCGTGTGTTGGAATTTCAGCAAACATCAGGGAATTCTTTCACTTTAGGAACTCGTTTTGGATCTCTGGATTCTTCCCCTAATTGTTTTAATATGTCTTGAGATTATTATTTTAGTATAAACTGGTTACAGACAGCTTTTTGTCCTACCAAGGGTCCTATCTACCGCTGATAATCCTGTTATATATGTCAGACTCAATCAGGCTTTCTTTTTTAAAAGCGAGTTCTTCAATCAAACGGCAGACAATTACTGAAAAGCCATCAATGCAGCTGGCAGTGCATCCTCATCGTACTGGTCCATCATGTAAAACCACTTAGATTTGAAGCAACAAGACAACAAGACCATTCATGCACTCATTCACTAGTCAAAAACAATGAAGACATTGGCATTCTTAATATAACTGTTGCCACTTTTTAGTTGGTGTCATCACCCTTAAGAGTTCTGTTGTTTCTCATAATTAGATATACAGTAGTTCTGTCGGTCATTATTAATACCATAAAGAAACTTTTCTAAACTTTACATTTTGATGACATGGATCACTCATTTAAGTTTCTCATCAGATAGCACTGCTTGTAAGATGAGGAAATGTCTCATCAGATGGGTAGGTGAGAAAGAAGTCATCTCAAAACAAAACTGACATGTATTTGCTTTATCAGAGAATTTGGGACATTGCCAGGGGTTAGGGAAAGAAATGTAAACCTGAACTACTTACTCAAGACATCAGTTTCGACAGTAAAGTGACTAATGAATTCGCACCCTTGAACTGGGAATTCATAGAGCATTATGTTTGTAAATACAATACGCTACTGTGCATTCAATGCCAACCAAAAGCTTTCTTAATTACGGCATATTTCAAAATCATATTGGCCACTAGCATTGTATTCACTATAACCAGTGGCTCACCTAAACACATTTTCATGAATCCAGTACTCAAGTACTTAATCCTTTTATCAAATTATGGCAGCACAGCGCTGTGTCTCTCTTGTCATTAATTGTGTTTCCGTTCAGAGAAACCAATTGGTAATTCGGAGCATGATGCACTGTCCCTGCTTAGAAAATTACTAAAAGTTGCTGTTAAACAAAGGACACATAATGTCATGATTAAGCATTGCTTTCAACTAGTTAAGTTCAAAAGCATAATTATTTAAATCAATTTGACCTATCCATACAGACATTGTACTCCATACAAAACAATATATTTCTTTCTGTTTTCAGGTTAAACTCCGCTTTGGTTAATATGGTTAATTTATTTTCCATCTGCATTTTTACTTTCCTTTTTTCCAATCAAGTTCTCCTCCAGTATGTCCGGATTTTTACCAGTGGCCTTTTTTTCTCCAGTCTCAATGCTATTTTCTGAATACAATTTCTCTTATATTTATTTATTTTTTCCCAGAGAACATTCCAGTTCCCTAAATCTCTGTGACATTTGCTTAGCACAACATCTATTTCCCTTCTCATTTTGTCCCCTGAAGGTTCTACAAATTAAGTCACCCTTTCTTTTGTTACGCACCTCTGTTCTTCTGAGACTGTTCCTAAACCCCTTTCCATTCAGACTGTTTATTCCACCACTCAAGCCTATGCATTCCATCCTAATTTCCAATACTTCTGCATGCAGTTCATCATTTGGTAACCCGTGCAGTATCAATCCTATGGTTATACTATGAACTATTCAGAAATCAAGAGATTTGGGGATCTAGTCCTTTTAACAGCTGTAGAGCTAAATACCAGAACAAGTTATGAAAATCAAACTTCCAACAATACATGTTAGTCTGTTTTTTTCTGTTGATAAAACATCTGAAGAAACTTGTGATGGTTAATATTTTAACGATTTAAGTGACAACAGTATTTAGTTCTGCCACTATTAAGATCAATTGAATAAACCCCTTTATCCTCTATCTTAGGCCTAATGTGTATTGCTTCCTGGTATACACAAATCCAACCCCATTCAGGGTTCATTATTTTCATTACAAAAAAAAAAAAACATTCTTCACTGTATTTGACCTTTTCCTGCCCCCCTTACTCCCATGCAAAGCTATTAAGCTAGAATTTTTGTTTGTCTTTACCAACACAGGTAGTTCTGATACTCTGACCAATCTATAATCCAGCGCTTAATTCTGTCACTATATTCTAAAGGACGGGTGAGTTGCATGTCATTAATATCTGTTACACATATTACTCAACACAAAAAGAGGAGCAAATGCACACTCTGGTTTAACTAGGTTCTAAAACCAGTTAGAAATACATTATAATTTCTAAAATGGCACAGGGTTGACAAGTTGGCTAAAGAATCACAGACATTCAAGTTTGCCTTTTGGTATACTGATATCAGAATTCCCCATGACAGATTTTTATTAATTTTACTTTGCCACTGTATGAAGCTTTCTGACAAATTTGTGACACAAGCAGTAGAACTGGTGATTGCTGGCATTATGACGATACTGTCTCTGTTGCCAATTGTCTTGTAAAGTAGCTTGTCTCCCTAAAAACATACCACTGAAAAATGTGTCTAAACCACATTAAAATACACCATACTGGATTTAAGAAAAATCTTTAAAACGTTATACAATCTGGCAACCCTGTTGTTAACACGAAACAAGTATTATACTTTTTTATTATCAGGATATTATTCATTTTTTTATAATGAACCTATTAAAGTGCAAACATGATATGAAGCTGATGTCATCACCTACAATACATATTACAATAGAAACAAACATAATACGTTCCCTAAATATCAGTGACATTTGCTAGACCCACCAATTAAAAGTAAAATGAACACAGTAAATAAATAAATAGCCTTTTCAATTATAAATGATTATACAAATTGCACACTGGGTTTTGATAGTTACGGACACATGTTTCCATGTTAAGATGTAAAACATACAGAGTTTAAATGGGCCTTATACACTTAAACGAAAGACTTAACTTAAATATTTAGAAGTAAAATTCAGAGCAGTGAAAAAAAAACACATATTTTGTGAGGAGGGATAGAATTTCAAGCAACATGCCTCTAAAAGCTATTCAGAAAAAATAATAACTAAACTTCAATATTTTTTTCCTCCTGGGTGAAGTACATACAGTAAGTGTCAGAAACATACATTGACGTAAACACTAACTGATTATCATCAGCTGTGACTAATAATATAATAATATTTTTTCTTTGTGTGAAAAAAAGGCTACTTGCAGACAGGAACTGTGAAAATGAAACATTACCTATGAAAATACATATTCAAGTAAAACCTGTTATCTTTGGCATGCTATTAAATGTATAGCCCTATTGGACACAAGACAATTGTATTGCATGCTATATTGTGTTATATTATTGCTACAGGTATTTTGTTACTGTACTTGTTGACTGATTTACACTAAATGTATTCATACTGTCAGTTTATATTCTGTAACTGTCAAAACATTTAAGATCAGCTAGAGAAGACATAAAACAAAAGATAAAGCCTCATACCTTTTTGTTTTCAAACGGTTTGTTATCTGTAAATAATGACTGTTTTCTCTCTGTGTTTCTTTAGAGACATGCATTTGTATGTACTTTATAACATATTTTCATGGCAACATGCACAATTTCTTCAAGTACTTACAGGGCTTATTGAAGCAGCAATATCATCATAGCTTCCCCTCCTCATGGCTGTCTCTGTTCAGGAGACTAGGAGATGCTCCAGTGTCAGTGCATGATAAAGCATTGACTGAATAATCAGGACTCCTGACTGATCACTTCAGCTAGTGCTAATGAGCAGATACCAGTCAAAACACAAAGGAGAGGGGAGGTCCTACTAGACAAGTGCTCAAGCATTGTAATAAAGTTTTACCCAGATTCTTACTGATAAAATATGAGCACTACCTTCATATATGAGTCATTTGGGGAATTTTCTTTTTTTTTTTTTAACTCTACATGGCTCGCAGAGCAGAAGAAATGATCATTGGTTTATGTTTTTGTTAGTCAGGCTGACATGGTGATGGTAGTTGGGTGAAAAGGTAATGTATGCACCATATGCTCTAAATACGGTATTAAATAATAATATTGCACAATTGAGGACTTTTTTTTTTTTTTTTTTTTTTTACCATATTAGTCACTTTACATGGTTGAGGCTAAGCAGAGACTTGCTTTCCTTGGTATATTGCGGAGGAACAGATGGGACCTATAAACTTGTAGAGGTTGAAGCCAAGATGTGTAACTAGAATTAAAAAGCATACAGGTTTTTGGATATGAACATAACTGATCTCAAAACATGTTTTCAGATCTCTAGGTATGTCAGTATATGATATATATCTTAATCTGTCTCTCAATTGTTCTGCCAACCTGTGTTTGGCCATCTGCATTCGGAGTAATGGAAACTTTATTTTCTATTCCAAAAGTTTAAAATCTTTACAGATACTTTTCTTGGATAGTAACAGATTGGATGGGGAATGTGGCAAGATCAGGTTCAGTAAAGTCATACATTTACTACTGTATAAAAATAAATCCATTACTTAACTTGCTGTTTGGAATCCAGTCATTGACATAATGGGAACGTAGCATTGTTCATTGTTTATAATAGAGGCTTGCCGTAGTTCTAGGGGCGAGGCTCAGCCCACTACGCTAATCCTATTGGTTCCTTAACCTATATAGTCCAGGTTCACCTTTCAATACTTGTTCTGCAAGTCTTTCTTCTAGGTAGGTCAAAAGTTGCTACTGAACCATAAACATGGATAACCTACGCGATGATTCTTATGTCTACAACAAACCTCAATCTCCAAATCGTGTCCAGATCACTCCTGCATCTCCAGCTGCTTCTGCATCTCAGTCTATTTCGATCGACCCCTTTTCTGATTTTGAAGCCGACCGGTCTCCATCTCCTTCACGCTACTCTTGTAGCTCAAAGCTCCCTGGAACCTCCAGACTCCCGTCAACCAGATCGCTTCGCTTGCTTCACCTTCCACTTCTGTTCAATGCATCGCTTACCAGCGGTAGGTTTAGGCTCTCGCATCTCCCCTTAAACAATATCTCATGCAAGGCGAACATTACAAAGGAGATGTTTTTCAAAGTCTCAAAACTTTTTAAATTATCTACATCATCTTAAAGTACCAATCCCGGCCGATCTAGACAGAGATTCTCTCTTCAAACTAATGTGCAAATCTACTGAAACAATTCCTGTATTCCCAAGCCGCCACCTTGGATCAGAGGGAATCCAGCATCCACAAAAGGTGCAGATCCCCCTCTTATATCCTTGTCTTTCTCCCATCATCAAGGTGAGCCATCCATTGACACTCCCGACTTCATTCTAGCTACTGCTAAATGTAATTCCTCTTCTGGTTTTACTCCCACAAGGATACACTCCCTTCTACTTAATCTGAAGAAACAAATCGTGGCAGGTAAGTATGTTAATTTAATTTCTCTCCTGACCTCCTCCATTCACAGAATAGATTGTGGAGAAGTATCTGTCACATTGAAATCAAGAAATCCCCGCCTATTAAAAAAAACTAAAAATCATTGAGTCCGTATATTAGCCTTCTCATCCTTCCGGGATATTCTCTGTGATTTTTATCCTAATTGCTACTTATCCAACATCGTTGACCTCCATGTTCAATACGGTGGCACAGCAGCTTTCTATGTCAAGACAATATTATTATTAACTAGACTCAAATTGACCATGATCTGTTTAATCAAGTCTTTTCAGATCTTCGGGCCAACTCTTGTGCTGTCTGCGGTTCAGTTAACCATTCTGTACATCAGGACTTCAGATCTTAAAAATGCTCAAATCCAGATGTCTATTATATAAAGCATTTTTATTAGGATCCAATTTTAGAGAGTTGATGCTCCGTCACCCGGCCTTGGTAAAGCTCTGACCAATGTCAGAGGTTGCACCTCTATTGAGGACAGCTCCATCCGGACCATAATGTGAGATCCTGGGACAAAGAGTTTAATCATATCTTCCCTATTTATTCTGTTATTTTCTTACATTTTTAATTGCACTGGAGGCGTATTTTCCTAGAGGCAGAAGCATTCTGCCCAGGATCCACTTTTGGGGGTCGGTGGTCCTCCATCACCCGGCCTTGGTGACCTCTGACCGACGTCGGAGGTTGCACCTCAAATGAGGGCAGCTCCTAACGGTCCAGAAGATGAGATCCTGGGCCGATACAATGCTGAGCTTCAATCTTTGAAAATTAAGGGTCTTCTGGGATGATTTATTTGCCACTTGTTGCAGCCTTTGTGAAACAAGGGCAAAACAAGTGTTTAGCATCTGCATCTTCTGCCTTAAGTGTGAAATAATAGGAATTTTTTCACTTCTGTCTCTCATCCATTTTACCTTCCATAATTTATGCAGGAATTTGTCAGCAGTTCATGCACATTGACATGCTGAGCAAAAGCCTTTAATGGAGTGACATGCTCATTTCTCACCAGGCGACAGTGCAGCGACGTCTGGGCAACCAGGAGGAGCAGAGCAGGAGACCAGGCGACCTCCTGTGCCTGGTGGTGCTGCGACCTGGGAGTCAGGCCCAGTGACCAAAGGTCCAGACATGGAGCCTGGGTGTCCGGGAGCCCAGGCCGAGGGATCCAACCCCCAGGCGCTGGGCTGTGGCATAGGGGTGGTGGTCGGGGCTGTGGTGGAGGTGGTCTCCTCACCTCCCCCCCCTTCTTCGTGGCCGGCAACTCCCCTTTGTGAGGCTCCGGCCACAGTACTTCCTGCTGCCATTCAGGACTGGCAGCGACCCCAGGAGAAGCAGGACCCTCGGGAGGCGACGGCGGCAGCGGACCCTCGGGAGGCAAGCTCGGGAGGGGAGCCCCTGGCCATGAAGGCGGCAGCGGGAGCTCCACTTCTCCCTCGTACTCTGCAACCGGTGTCTCCCAAGGCGATGCAGAGCAGCAGGCGACCCCAGGCGAAGCAGGACCTTCGGCGACCCTAGGAGGAACAAAAGCAGAGAAGCAGGCAACCCCAGGCGATGCGAGGCAGGCATCCTTGGGCGTGGCCAACATTGCAGGAACCTCCGGCTAGGGTGGCAGTGGCCAGAGTTCCTCTTCCCTGTTGGCAGCAGGAGGTAGAGCCCGCTCCAGCTCCTCTGGTGGCGGACGCGGGAACAGCAGCTCGTCTCCCTCTGATGGCGGAGGCGGGAACAGCAGCTCGTCTCCCTCTGGTGGCGGAGGCGAGAACAGCAACTCGTCTCCCTCTGGTGGCGGAGGCGGGAACGGCGACGCTGGTCCTTCCGGTGGCGCTGGACCCTCTGGACCCCCTGGCGACACGGGACCCCCTGGCCCCTCTGGCGACGCTGGACCCTCTGGACCCCCTGGCGGCGCGGGACCCTCTGGCGGCGCTGGACCCTCTGGCCCCTCTGGCACTCGGGACAGTAGCTCCACCCCAGGCGACGGCGGACCAGCAGCGACCCCAGGCAACGGCGGACCAGCATCCCTAGGAGAAAGCACACTGAGAGTTTCTCTGGACGATGCGGGCAGGCAGGCAACCCCAGGCGATGCGGACAGGCAGGCAACCCCAGGCGATGCGGACAGGCAGGCATCCTTGGGCAGTGCTGTGCCTCTTAGCTGCCGGGCAGCTTGTCCCTGCGCTCCCCTCAGCAGCCAGTACAGAGGCTGGGAGGGACCTCCAGCATCTTCTGCTGGCGGTGGAGGGAGAGACAGCGCCCGCTGTTCCCCCTCTGCTGGCGGTGGAGGGAGAAACAGCTCCGGCTGTTCCCCCTCTGCTGGCGGTGGAGGGAGAGACAGCTCCGGCTGTTCCCCCTCTGCTGGCGGTGGAGGGAGAGACAGCTCCGGCTGTTCCCCCTCTGCTGGCAGTGGTGGTGGGAACAGCCTGTATTCTTCCCCTGCGGGTCCCTTCAGCCCTGGGCCTGTGGGCTTCCCCTTCTTGGGCCGTGGACGCACCGACTCCTCCCGCTCGGGCCGTGGACGCACCGACTCCTCCCGCTCGGGCCGTGGACGCACCGACTCTTTCCGCTCGGGCCGTGGACGCACCGACTCCTCCCGCTCGGGCTCCTCCCCCTCGGGCTGTGGACGTTCGGGCTCCTCCCTCTCGGGCTGTGGACGTTCGGGCTCTTCCCTCTCGGGCTGTGGACGTTCGAGCTCCCCCTCTCTGGGCGACGGCAGCGGCTCCACCCCCTTTTCTTCAAGGAGGGGGATCTCCCCCATGTCTATCGCCAGGTATGCCAGGACCATGACGGCTATCTCCTGGAGGGACCCCGGGTGGTGCTCTCTCTCCCACTCCTCCCACCTCTCCCCATCTCGATGCCACAGCGTGTTGATGGCTGTGGGGAGGTCGTGGAAGAGATCCGCTTTGGGGTGCACCAACCACTCCCAGATCTCCCGTGATGGTGGTGAAGGCGGTGTTGGTGGGGAGGCCGCCGAGGACAGGGTTGGTAGCTGCTCCTGGTCCGGGTTGTGGGGGCATCCTGCCCAGCTGTGGCCATCCAGCTCACAGCGCCCACACCAGTCAGCTGGTGGCCCATCCGGACAGGACCTCCACCGGTGGTCCTCCTTCCCGCACCAGGAGCACCACAGGAACAAGCTCGCTGGGTCCTCCCACAGGGTTTGGGTTGGTGGTGGCGGCCGCTGCTGCCGCTGCTGCTGCTTTCTTCGCTGCCTTTGTTTTTTTCCCATTCCGCGCTCCGCCAAAAAACCCCCCAAAAAAACCCTCCAAAAATCCAAAAATTCAAAAAAATACAAAATTCAAAAAAAATACTGCTCTGAGCCTCTAGGTGGCGCTATCCCACTTCCGACACCAAGTGTGGCAGGATGACAGAGGTTTGAGGCTCAGAGACAGTGAAAAGGGCAAAATAATGATCTTTATTAAACAAAAAATAATCAAATAAATAGGCACAAGGGCCAACAAAAAGGTTCAAATACAAATAATTATTATTATTATTATTATTTATTTCTTAGCAGACGCCCTTATCCAGGGCGACTTACAATCGTAAGCAAAAACATTTAAAGCATAACAATACAAGTAATACAATAAGAGCAAGAAATACAATAACTTTTGTTCAAGTAAAGTACAAGTTTGACAAACCACAATTCAATAATACAGCAGGTAATAGTGATAGTTACATCAGGATATGATTAAATAGTGATAGTTACATCAGGATGTGATTAAATACAAAGTACTACAGGTACTAAACACTTGGCAGATTACAGTATTCTGAAGTACAGGATTAAATGCAGTAGAATAGGGTCTGATAAGAGCAAAATAAAGCACATTTACATGAAGGGTGATAGTGTCCCAGGATACAAACAGAGGAGTTCTACAGGTGCTCTTTGAAGAGGTGAGTCTTAAGGAGGCGCCGGAATGTGGTCAGGGACTGGGCAGTCCTGACATCTGTAGGAAGGTCATTCCACCACTGCGGAGCAAGGGTGGAGAAGGAGCGGGCTTTGGAGGCAGGGGAGCGTAGCGGTGGTAGAGCTAGTCTTCTAGTGCAGGCGGAGCGGAGAGGTCGAGTGGGGGTGTAGGGAGAGATGAGGGTCTGGAGGTAGCTGGGTGCAGACTGGTCAAGGCATCTGTAGGCTAGTACACGTGAATAATACACGTGAAAACTTACAAAATAAATGGTCAGGTTCCAAGGCTTTTCAAACAAAACACTCCCTCCTTCCAAACACAAAACTCCCCAAAACCCAGCACTCCCAAACAGAAAAACACCCCCACACAAAGGGTTTCACCTGCCCTTTATACTCTGTGGCTGGAGCCCAATTAACTAATAATTAACAATTAAGCACTTAAGGTTCCAGCCACATTCTCACATGTATTTTCACAGGGAGGAACTTAACCCCCTCCCTGCTGATCCAAACCAAAACAAGAATCACAAAAACATAATGAAAACAGTAAAACTAACAACAATAACAAACACAAATTTATAGGGGCGAGCTAGCACCCCATCACAGGTACCCATCACTATTTTTGACCACATAATTGATGGCATTACCATCCAAGTCATGCAAATGAATTAAACAAATTCTTCACTTGGCTAAACCTTGTATATGTGATATGGTGGTAAATCTAATTAGTCTTCTGCTGTTTTGAGAAGGGCTTGTGGTGGCTTCCCATCCTTCAGCCATAAATCTTACCTATTGCACACTTCCATTTGTTATGTAGGTATCTGTGACAGCCACCTGCCTTGTGGGTACATGCATTTGCTGCTGAGTGACAGGCAGGAGATTGAGATGGAGGTTGTAGCTGATATGCCCGCAGGCAAACAGGTTTTATTTACATAGACAGCCGTCAGCGGTTTCTTTCTTCGGCTCCGATCCCGGTTTACCCTCACGGAAAAATGTTTTGCTCTCTTTGTCCGGGTAGCGTGGATGATGTTCAGCCCTTTGGCTCTGCAGCAGCCCTGAGCTGAATAAACAGGACCTTTTTATACCTGCTACCCTGCTGGAACACACCTACCTGCTGATTAGATTCCACAGCTGGCAATCACACACAGCAGACAGACTCTCCCAGGAGTGTCAGGTACTGCATTAATTATTTATAATTAGTACACACAATGTTTACAATATATATACACACAAAAAACCCTCTTCATATGCTTCATGTTGTCATAATATTTATAGCTGCATGAGAAGTGAAATGTTGATAATTTATTTCTTTATGTTTAATCTTTTTTTATGTAGGTGTTTCATAAGACGAAAGAGGCCAGGTTGGATCAAGCTATGCATTACTCTCATCTGGAGAGCAACCTGAAAAAGCATGTTTGAAAACTGCATCCACGCTCCATGCTATTCAGGATGGTATGTTAAGTATGTATTATTTTGTATCCAGTCACTTACCGGTGCATGCAGGCCAATAATAAATTAACATTTAATTAAAATAAAGCTGTGCAAACATATTCAGTGTCCTGTTTACAAACACGTTTTACAAGTGAAAGGGAACAATCATTTTGTTTTTTATTATTATTTATTTCTTAGCAGACGCCCTTATCCAGGGCGACTTACAATCGTAAGCAAATACATCCCAAAAGATATGGAAATATCTGCAGTTTATTTTTTTAGCTGGTAAAATGAATCTTACTACCTGAATGTGGTTCTCTGCATATGCGAGGTAACATACATTTTCCAAAAAGTATGATTTAATGGTTCTAGTACTGGTACTGAAATGTGTAGACTAAAAATAAAAGAAAAGGCAGAATATCTCATCTTGCAAATAAGAAGTTTGTAATGTGCGGGTGTTTAAAATCATTTTACTATATAGTACATGCATACATTCAAGGCAGGGTTTATCTTTTGTGTGCCCCATGCAAAGGTTCCGTTTGGGACCCCCACACTTTACTAGAAAACCATACTTCAATTTACCACTGGGCCTGCTCGGGCCCCTGACCAGCTCAGGGCCCTGAGAAATCGCTGGCTCTGTATACATTTCCCAAGTGATAATATCAGCAAGAATTAAAGAATTCTACATTTAAAAGGGGAGTGCAAACTTGTGTCTACTACTGTACAGAGCTATCTTATTTTCCCTAACGTAAGTGTAATTTCTTCATTTAGGTAAATTAAAAAACACAGGTCAGGCTGGGCAGATGCTGTCACTGCTCCTGTATAATGTATAATTTTTAACTTTTCTTTTCTCCTTTTGCTCTCCCGTACTCTCCTCTGTACATCCACCTAGAACACAGAGAACTGCAGGCTTATATACAGGTGACCATCTCCCGATTAGCAACAATTAAACAATTAATTAACTCGGGAGATGGTCACCTTCTGCACAAGGTTTTTAATGTGGATGGGGCTTCCCATCCACGCTGCAAAACAATACAGTATAATAAATTGCACAGGGGCAGAGGAGTACCCCGTTCTATAAATAAATAAATAAATGTACAACTGTTACAGTCCTGAAAATAAATTTCTGAAGATTTATATTTCTATTTTTGAATTCTTATTGGATGCATTTTTTGGAAGGTCTTATCACTAATTCACCCTCCATATCACAACACCTATTTAAAATAAATGAAAGCAAGTCCTCAGTTTACACTCACAAATCAAATAAATGTACAACCTTTGTGCTAGTTATCGCTGCATCTCGATACTCCAAAGTTAAAACCATAGTTTTAACCAACTCACGAATGTGTTTCTTCTTCTCTGTTAACTACTTATAAATAATTAACTATCATTTTTGAAAACTGAAATTCTGAATTAATGGTAATGTACTCTGTGTTAGGTTGTGTTGATTGGGTAGAAATGGTGTAATATCCTTTTTTGTGTGTAATAGACTGCTACAGAAGAATCCGGAGGAGACAGAACTAAAGAGCAGATTTTCCAAAGTTGGCTGGTACATAATAGAACAAATAATGGACATCAATTAACAATACAAAAAGGCAAATGAAAAAACCAAAGCCGCAAGTAACACACATTAAACACTAAACCCTTTGTCAATACAACCAAAATAACCCCTACTTTCTCATGTAAAAATGGTATTTGTAGTGCTCCAAATGTGAAATAAAAATGTTGTCAGTTATCACTTTTTAACAGTCATATTTACTACATTTCTGTTTTGTTAGTAAGATGTTTTATGTTTTGTGTCAATTGATTTTTCTTATTGTTTATTCATAGTATTTTTTTTTTTTTAATTATATACAAATATGTAGTTGTGATTTGTTCTTAAACTGTGTTTAAAGAATAATTCACAAGATTTAAATATTGATGGTATTCTGCAGGTCTATTATTAATAAGGTGTCAAATTATTAAATATAAGAAAGGACGCTAGTGTTATTCCCCAATTTTTTTTTATACCACTTTAAAAGTATTGTAAGAGCATAGCACAGTATTCTGAATAGTACTACAGTTGGGAGCTCTGTCTGGTGGGTAAACATTTTTTAATCCCTCTTTCAGAAAATATTGAAGTAGGTTGCATATTTTATTGCAAAGAAGGCGATACAATATACAGTATTTAAAAGAAAGAGAATGGTAGTCTACTGTAAGCTTTCCTGTGCTCGCTTTGTCCTCTATATTAATACATATATATATATATATATATATATATATATATATATATATATATATATATATATATGGAAAATTTAAATAAATACATAGTTAAGATTGACATTCTTAAATCACTGTGGCCGGTGTGGGTCAGAGCACATACAGCATTCTAGCAGCGATGCTGATAAAGCAGAATTCCTAGCCTTGGTCCTACCAGGTGGGCTACACATGTATCACGGAACTTCTGTTACTGCAGTTCAAATTAGGGCACAGAACTTGTGTGATCACTTCCACAATAGAGAAAATCACAGACGAGCAGCTTGGCAGTTTACCACAAGATTTGAACCCAAGCAAGTGTCTGTCTCTTTATTTCTCAGGGTAGTCGCGGTAGAGCAGAGTTGCATAGAATTTGCAAAGCAGATTTCTTATTTGAGATACTTATCCCCTTTTTCAAAATCAGAAGGGTTAATTATCTATCAAGTGGCTGTTCCTAATACCAAACCAGTTATTTTCCCTATACTTGCTTAAATTATATCAATGCCATTATTCAGAGGTCAATAATTTAACCCCCTGGTGGAAAAACCTGCAGTCTTTAGCACCTACACCCAGCTCAGATCTATTCAAACTTAAATATGTTTGGAGCTCTGTGTATACACAGCTTGTAGTTTTTGACCTGAAGGATGGGACATCCAACCTCTTCTGTATATTAAACTTATGTAACAAGCAGGTGCTAATTTTATTTTAATTGTTGCTGGGGCTTAAGTAAAACCTATATTGCCACTTTAGTATTGGGTTGTTAGAATGGCACTGTGTTAAGCACTTTAATTGTATACTTCAGAAATCAAGTGCATTACAATTGATGGGGGTAAATTAGTGGCTAAAGTGATCTGCCTCTTTAATTAGCTCCCATTGATTTTAACCAGATGTGCTCTTTTGTTAGTTGCTGTGTTGGTTTGTTTTTATTTTATTCTTACGTTGTACTGCTGTGTTGATTTTACTTTATTGAACGTACACGTTTTTCATTGTTAATTATCATTTATGGAGTTAATCACAGAGTTAATTTCTCCCCTATTTAATGGTGTCCAAGGATAGTATTTAGGTAAATAGAGGTGTGGTTATTTGTCAGTGGAGTTTCTTGCTGTGATCTACCTTTGTGTGGTTGTACACAGAACTTTCAGTTTAGCACTGAAATATTGATTGATATAGTCTATTGTGGTAGAGTAGGGGGAGTAAGAGGAAAAAAATGTAGTCCGGAAGGAAATGGCAGGACTACATTTCCCAGAAGGCCACGGGACTGTAGGAAAGGGGAAGCACCTGAGCCTGATTAGGCCTGCATACAGGCAGAAGAAGCCCTGCAGTCATTTTTCCTGGGTTTGAACTCAGCCCCATGTGGCTTAGCAGGCCAATTGGCCGGGTGTTACACTTACATGGGATCGGTGGGCTTCTGCTTTAGTGCAGCGTTGTATGTGGTGAAGAGTATGCATGCCAATCAATAGGCGAAAAGCACTCAATGCGCTCTCATCAATGTTGCGTTTTGCATATGCCGTGGGCCCTGGAACTTCCTTCAAAATATGTTGTTCACCCCTTCTACCTGCAGCTTCAACACCAGGATTTATAGTGTTCCAAACAGTGCCATCATTACCAACCTCTTGAGTGCCCGGTGGTGCTGGCTCTACCGTTGGAGAAGAGGCTGCCTCAGGTGAAGTACTGGCTGGCATCCTTGCAGGGGCTGCACACACTCTGTCCTGGCACTTCGCTGGCAATCTCCTCACTGTCACTGCTGCTGGAAAATTCATCTTCGCAAACCCAGTCTGCTTCAGAGTCATCACTGTCTGTCTCTGCTGCATCAGAATCGTTGTTTTGCTGTCCTGCATCTTCCGTGATCCATTTTCAATGTGTATTGGGGTAACAATGAATTTCTTAGAAAAACAAGTGACTTGTATAGTAACCAGAATGCCGGGCACCATGAGCTGTCAAGGCTGATTGTTGGGCTATCAGGAGGATCATTGAAACAATAGAAATGTCAGAAGACTGCTCACTTGAGGAATGTATACTGATATAATCAATCTTCTATACATGGCAGTAAGTCCTGACTGACAAATACAAATAATACCGCAACAGTTAATTGCTATAATGTTTTATATGTATCGGTCAATTTGACCGCTCCTGGTCGGAATAGGTATGACCGTATTTTATCAGCCTAATTTTTGCAGCTACATGATTCTTTCTTTGTCAGGGTAATTAGTACATATATTTACAAAAAGTCAGGAAAGCACAGCTCCGTATCTTAAACACACGCACCGCAATTTAAATTTAAATTCCAAAAATGGTCAAAATGACCGCTGTGGTCATTCTAGTGTTAATCAGGAAGCTAACCCCATAGCAAACATTACAAATAGACCTGGTTCCTCCTCTCCTGTCAGCCCTACTTACACTTGATTGCGTGATGCAGCCTAAAGTAAAACCAAGTAATCTTATGATTCCTGCTGAGAGAGGGAAGGAGGTTTGGCAGCTATCCCAATGCATGTTAACTTCTAATGGTGTCTGGCATGGTTTGATGCTAGCTATGCCAGCTATTGCTGAGTCCTGTGATCACAACGCAGTCTTTCATGGGTACAGGTGTGTATTTATGTGGGTGTGTGACAGGGTAGCGTTGTGGGCCCAGATGTTATTGGCAGGCAAAGAGACTCAGAGGCAAGGAAACTGTAGTTAAAGCGCTTATGCGCTGTTTAATAAACAAAAGGAAATCAAAAAGTTGAACAAAACACAGCTCACAGAGCAAGAATAAAACAGTTAAACAAAAACAAAACTTTCACAGTAAAACAATCACAAAATAACTGGCACAAGGGCCAAAACAAAAGGTTTAAACAAAATACAGAAATGTAGGCTGGGCATTAGCCTTCACTACAGTTTCTTTCTCAAAAAAATAAACAGCACACAAACAAACACTCACCCAAAACAACTCCACCAAACAAAGGATTTTCCCCTTTTTTATACCATGTGGCTGGAGCCTAATTATCAATTACTCAATTAGCTCCAGCCACATTCTCACATGTATTTTGGCAGGGATAGGAAATTAACCCCATCCCTGCCAACCACCACCAAATCACCACACAACAATATTATTTACAGGCAGGGCCCTGCCCTGCCACAGGGTGTTCATGGAAAGATGGGCTATAAGGAGAACATATTATGTGTTTGTTATCTTTACTGTTCTACACATTGTGAACTGAGACAGAAATGGTTACAGAAAGAAATGTTTCAATATTTCGATTCCTATACGGTATTGGCCACCAGTGGTCCATCTGCATAGTGTAATAGCTCATGTGCTCCTTCCGTAGAGAACTTGATACGGGTGTTGTCAGTTATATGTACAGTATATCAGATACACCAGATTGTAAACATTAACCTTTCCTCTTGCTACATTTTGCCCATAGGGGTTGAAAGAAATACCACACATAAGAAAGTTTACAAACGAGAGGAGGCCATTCGGCCCATCTTGCTCGTTTGGTTGTTAGTAGCTTATTGATCCCAGAATCTCATCAAGCAGCTTCTTGAAGGATCCCAGGGTGTCAGCTTCAAAAGCATTACTGGGGAGTGCCTCCTATTTTCTGTTCTGAATGCCTCTTTATCTAATCTCCATTTGTGACCCCTGGTCCTTGTTTCTTTTTTCGGGTCGAAAAAGTCCCCTGGGTCGACATTGTCAATACCTTTTAGAATTTTGAATGCTTGAATCAGATCACCACGTAGTCTTCTTTGCTCAAGACTGAATAGATATTTTAGAGCTGCGAGGATGGAGAGTTCGGGTTTACCCAGTGGAAGTGGGTTGTCGAGGATTTGTGGCACACTCTACAACCCGGTTTCTCAGAGACGTCGGATTCAGTGGCCAAGAGCTGCGTCGCACAGTGAAGAACTTATCTGAAGCAGCAGAGAGGAGCAGCAACTGGCTGTGGTTGAGACGGAGAGATTCTGGCTGGGGACAGGTAAGTAAGCTGGGCTGAGTTGAGTGGGGGACGGAGGGGGGTGATGCTGGGACGCCAGAATCACCGTCGAGCCCTCTTGAGGTGTCGTGGGCTAGTCGACGAAACACTGAGGATGGAAGGTGCCCACTTGAAAACCCCAGAGATGTACCCTACTTAGCTCAATCCAGACGGTTGTCATGCTGATGCGCTGGGGAGGCCGCACTTTGGTTGATCCCCGGAGCCAGCATCGCAGCCGTTGTGTGTGCTGATGCGCCAGGGAGGCAAAATAAGCTGATCCCTGGAGCCAGCATTACACTTCAGCCATTAACACCAGACAGAAGGATATCTACATCATCATATGGAAGGAAACGTAAATGGATGGAGATACATATGGATCACATTAGTTTACTGTAAAGCTACGTCTTAGTTGGTGCTTATCTTGGCGAGAGCCGAGTTCAAATCAGCATGAAGTTTTAACATCTACTCTCGTGTAATGGAAATCATGAAGATCTGGATACGTCCAGTGACTGCTGTGAATAGTGCAGCTGGCAACAAGGGAAAGACCTTGTGACAGCCTGGAGAGACAGCTGACAGGAGGAAAGAGACCCCATTGGGGCTGGTAAGGGTTAGCTACCCTTGTCGGCAGTATCCAGCTCTGTGTTTACAGGATGCTGGAGACACCCGCCCAAGGCTTCTAAGAAATTAAAGAGAAAAATACCCCTAGAGTCTGCGAGAGCGGGGGCGGAAGATGACTCAACGTTGGACAACACGGTTAACGACTTAGGAACGGAAACGGATATGAGTATGGAGAGTACTTCACAAAAGACTAGTTCAAGATCTGCAGTTAACAAAGACATGGAACTCCAGGTTTGTGTCTGCGGCTGGAGCAAGGCGACAACGGTCAGGGGTTTGAAGATTCATCAAGGGAGAATGAAATGCTTGAGGGAGAAGGGACAAGGGCCTCGCATTGATCAGTACTTCTTACGAAGTCAGTCAAGTCAGTCGAATGAAATCCAGCGACAGGAAGCAAACCACAGTTCGCAGGATATCAGCACCCCTGTCATAGATGTGAGGAGGACTTGCATGAACACAGTTAGTGATGAACCTAATGGTCCTTGTGAACCCGGTCAGACAAACCAGCATAAGAGAGAAAAGAACCTCAACGGGCACAAGCCTGGAGTTAAATGGCCAAGAGCTTGTGAGAAAACTGCATGGGACACAGTAAACACAGATCTCTGCGTTGCTTTGGAAAGATTAAGTGGAACAGTTGAAAAGAAGCTGGATAAATTTGGGGACATCATCTACGCATATGGAAGTGAGAGGTTTGGAGTTGAAAAAAGGAAGGAAAAAGTACAAACTATTCCTGGAAAGTCTAGACGGCAGCAGGAGATTGAACGCTTAGTTAGAGAAAGGAGACAGCTGAGGAACCAATGGAGAAGAGCAGAACAAAGTCAGAAGGAGGGACTCAATCTCTTACAAAAGGTCATAAAAGATAAGCTTGCAACATTGCGCAGAGCTGAGCGCCTACGGAAACGCTACAAAAAGAAGGAGCGTGCGAGAGCTAACTTTTATAAAGACCCATTCAAATTTGTAAAGAAGTTATTCACCAGTGAGAAGAATGGCACACTAAAAGCATCTAAGGTTGAGCTGGAGAGATATTTGGAGGAAACACATACAGATTCAAAAAGGCAGGAGCCTATGTCAATTCCGTCAGACATCCCACCTATCAATCCACCAGAATACCAAATGGAGGACTGTGCACCTAAGTGGAAAGAAATAGAGCAAGCTGTGAAAAAAGCAAGGGCTTCATCATCTCCAGGGCCTAATGGAGTTCCGTACAGAGTGTACAAGAGTGCTTCAGGAGTTCTACGAATTCTGTGGAAATTGATGAAAGTGGCATGGGAAAAACAGGTTGTACCAAGAGCATGGCGCCGAGCAGGTGGAGTCTTTATACCTAAAGAAAAAGATTCTACAAGCATCAGTCAGTTTCGTCCCATTTCCCTATTAAACGTAGAAGGCAAGATTTTCTTCAGCATTATTGCTCAGAGATTGTCAGCTTACCTATTAAAGAACTGCTTCATTGACACTTCAATACAAAAAGCAGGCATCCCAGGTTTCCCAGGTTGCTTAGAACACATCAATGTGATCTGGCAACAAATTCAATCAGCTAAAAAGGAGAGGAAGGAGCTCCATGTGACATTCCTGGATTTGGCTAATGCATATGGTTCAGTGCCACATGAACTACTTTGGGCAGCATTTGATTTTTTCAGTGTACCGATGACAATAACAAATTTAGTGAAAGCCTATTTTGGAGATTTGCAATTCAGTTTTTCAACTTCAGAATTCAGCACTACATGGCAATGCCTAGAGGTTGGAATAATGGCAGGATGCACCATTTCTCCACTGGCTTTTACCATGGCAATGGAAGTAATCATTAGGGCATCAAAATGGGTAGTAGGAGGAGAGCGCTTGGCTTCTGGAATGCGACTACCACCAATTCGAGCATACATGGATGACATGACAACCATGACTACAACAGTAGCCTGCACTAATCGATTATTGGGCAAATTAACCAATAACATTGAATGGGCACGAATGCAATTCAAGCCCACTAAATCAAGGAGCATCTCTATAATTAAAGGCAAAGTAGTAGATAAAACATTCTTCATTAATGGTGAGGCAATACCAACAGTGTCTGAGAAGCCAGTGAAGAGTCTTGGGAGATGGTACGACGGGGATCTAAAGGACACAGTTCGTGTGGGAGAAGTTAGACAACAAGCAGTGGAAGGGTTGAAGAGCATAGACAGCTGCGCTCTACCAGGTAAACTAAAACTCTGGTGCTTTCAGTTTGGTCTACTGCCGAGGTTGCTGTGGCCACTGACTGTGTACGAGGTTTCTTTGACAACAGTAGAGAAGCTGGAAGCTTTAATCAGTTCATACATCAGGAAATGGTTGGGAGTTCCACGCTGCCTCAGCAGAGTGGGACTTTATGGTAAAGGAATACTGCAGCTACCAGTCTCTGCTCTAACCGAGGAGTTTAAGTGCGCCAAGGTCAGACTGGAAATGACATTAGTAGAGTCACGCGACAAATGCGTAAGGGAGGCAGCACCTGTGTTGAAAACTGGAAGAAAGTGGGCGGCAAAGAAAGCTGTGGAAGATGCAAAGGCTGCCCTTCGAATTGGTGATATCATGGGGCAAGTTCAGCATGGAAGAGGGGGTCTTGGTTTCAGTTCAACTCCTCCTACATGGCACAAGGCGGCCCCAGCGCAAAGGAGGAAGCTGGTAGTCAACGAGGTGCAAAAGCAGGAGGAGAGGATGAGGTGTATAAAGGCCATTTCCCAGGCCAAACAGGGAGAATGGATGAGATGGGAGAGTGTGGAACAACGCAAGATTGGCTGGCAAGACCTATGGTCAATGGAACAGAGCAGGATCAGTTTCCTCATCAGGTCAACATATGATGTTCTCCCATCACCACAGAACCTAAACCTCTGGGTAGGAGAGGATCCCTCATGTCCTTTGTGTTCATCACCTGCAACATTAAGGCACATTTTGACAGGATGTAAGGTGGCTCTTAGCCAAGGACGGTTTACTTGGCGCCATGACCAGGTGCTGCGATGTTTGGCCTTAGCATTGGAAGACAAGCGTAACATGACCAATAAGTTGCCACCTGTTCCATCAAAACATTACACACAAAAGACAACATTCCTCCGCCCAGGAGAGCAACCACCAAGAAAAGGTGTTAAAACCAATCCTCGCCCAGGACAACTGGAAGCTGCTAGAGACTGGAATATGCTGGCAGATGTTGGTCAACGGCTTATTTTTCCACCTGAGATTGCCACCACTAACCTTCGACCAGATATTGTCTTGTGGTCTGGATCAGCACGCCTTGTTCACCTGGTAGAGTTAACAGTGCCATGGGAGGATGCTGTAGATGAGGCGTATGAGAGGAAGAAACTGCGGTATGCTCAACTAGCCACTGAAGCGGAACAGCGAGGATGGAGAGTTCGGGTTTACCCAGTGGAAGTGGGTTGTCGAGGATTTGTGGCACACTCTACAACCCGGTTTCTCAGAGACGTCGGATTCAGTGGCCAAGAGCTGCGTCGCACAGTGAAGAACTTATCTGAAGCAGCAGAGAGGAGCAGCAACTGGCTGTGGTTGAGACGGAGAGATTCTGGCTGGGGACAGGTAAGTAAGCTGGGCTGAGTTGAGTGGGGGACGGAGGGGGGTGATGCTGGGACGCCAGAATCACTGTCGAGCCCTCTTGAGGTGTCGTGGGCTAGTCGACGAAACACTGAGGATGGAAGGTGCCCACTTGAAAACCCCAGAGATGTACCCTACTTAGCTCAATCCAGACGGTTGTCATGCTGATGCGCTGGGGAGGCCGCACTTTGGTTGATCCCCGGAGCCAGCATCGCAGCCGTTGTGTGTGCTGATGCGCCCGGGAGGCAAAATAAGCTGATCCCTGGAGCCAGCATTACACTTCAGCCATTAACACCAGACAGAAGGATATCTACATCATCATATGGAAGGAAACGTAAATGGATGGAGACACATATGGATCACATTAGTTTACTGTAAAGCTACGTCTTAGTTGGTGCTTATCTTGGCGAGAGCCGAGTTCAAATCAGCATGAAGTTTTAACATCTACTCTCGTGTAATGGAAATCTAGACTATCTGCATACAACATGCCTTTTAAACCCGGGATAATTCTGGTTGCTCTTCTTTGCACTCTTTCTAGAGCAGCAATATCCTTTTTGATAACGAGGTGACCAGAACTGAACACAATATTCTGGATGAGGTCTTACTAATGCATTGTAAAGTTTTGACATTACTTCCCTTGATTTAAATTCAACAGTTTTCACAATATATCCGAGCATCTTGTTGGTCTTTTTTATAGCTTCCCCAGGTGAAGACATTTCTGAGTCAACATAAACGCCTAGGTCTTTTTCATAGATTCCTTCTTCAATTTCAGTATCTCCCATATGATATTTATAATGCACATTTTTATTGCCTGCGTGCAGTGCCTTATACTTTTTATTATTATTATTATTTATTTCTTAGCTGACACCCTTATCCAGGGCGACTTACAATTGTTACAAGATATCACATTATTTTTACATACAATTACCCATTTATACAGTTGGGTTTTTACTGGAGCAATCTAGGTAAAGTACCTTGCTCAAGGGTACAGCAGCAGTATCCCCACTGGGGATTGAACCCACAACCCTCCGGTCAAGAGTCCAGAGCCCTAACCACTACTCCACACTTTTCTCTATTAAATGTAATTTGCCATGTGTCTGCCCAGTTCTGAATGCTGTCTAGATCATTTTGAATGACCTTTGCTGCTGCAACAGTGTTTGCCACTCCTCCTATTTTTGTGCTGTCTGCAAATTTAACAAGTTTGTTTACTATACCACTGGTTACCTCGCTCCATTTTGAGGTTTCTCCTCTAATCAGTACTTTCTGTTTTCTACATGTTAACCACTCCCTAATCCATGTGCATGCATTTCCTTGAATCCCTACTGCGTTCAGTTTGAGGATTAATATTTTATGCAGGACTTTGTCAAAAGCTTTCTGGAAATCTAAATAAAACATGTCATATGCTTTGCAATTATCCATTGTTGATGTTGCATCCTCAAAAAAATCAAGCAGGTTAGTTAGACACGATCTCCCTTTCCTAAAACCGTGCTGACTGTCTCCCAGGATTCTGTTATCATATAGGTAATTTTCCATTTTGGATCTTATTTGGCCTTTCTGACTTGCGTTTGCAGTTCCAAGTACTCTTTCTGTGTACTTAGTTTTTGGTCCCTTTTAAACGCTCTGTAAAGTGCCTTTTTTCGCTGAATATTTTTTTAAATTGAGCTATTAAACCATTTTGGTCATTTTGTTGTACATTTAGATTTGTCTACTTTTGGGATGTAATTGTTTTGCGCCTCTAGCACTACATTTTTAAAAAACAGCCATCCTTTTTCTGTGGATGTTTTTTTTTCTATTTTATTCAAATCTACTTCTGTTAGTCTCTTTTTCATACCTTAATAGTTTGCTTTTCTAAAATTGTAAACCTTAGCTTTAGTCATTACTTTTGGGGTTTTAAAAATCACTTCAAATGAGACCATGTTATGGTCTGAGTTTGCCAGTTGCTCTCTGAACTCTGTTTTAGTTATTCTGTCTTCGTTATTTGTAAAGACTAAATCAAGGCATGCCTCCCCTCTAGTCGGTGCCTTGACAAATTGCGTTAGGAAGCAGTCATTTGTCATTTCCACCATTTCAATTTTGTCCATCGTGCTCCCCACTGGGTTTTCCCATTTTATTAATGAAATTCCCCATTAGTATGGCTTCTCCTTTGCTACACGCATTTCTAATGTCATTGTATAACAGATTATTTTGCTCGGCGTCTGAATTTGGCGGTCTATAGCATGCTTTTTGCATTGTTTGCCTTGTCCAGATTAAACACCTGGGCTTCAAGACTATTTCTTATGTATAGCGCTACCCCTCCGCCTCTTCTGTCCTGCCTGTCTTTCCTATACAGTGTGTACCCACTAATATTATATTCGTCTCCATCACTCTCAGACAACCAAGTTTCTGTAACACCTATCACATCATAGTTACTTGTTAGTGCAGTAGCTTCAAGTTCTAACATTTTGTTTCTGAGACTTATATCATTCAGATAAATACATTTAATAGCTGTCTTACCTGAGTTGTTGCCCTTGTTTTGATGTGGTCTCCCTTCTGTTTTTTTTTTGTTTTCTCTCCCCTTCCTTTCTAGTTTAAATGCTTCTTAAATGAACATGTTTGCCACATAATAGTTTGGTGTGAAAATACCAGTATTGCTAAGTTTTGCTGAAACTTAAAATATAGGCCATCACAAACACAATGATAGTAATGAAAAAAGTGTAGGTAAAAATATGTTTGGCATGGTATAGTATATGGCAGGGAAACACAATTAAATGGCAACATTGCCATACAAACTTAACATGCATTTTGTGTATCTTATTTCCCTCACAGTATTGTTAATACTAAATAAAAAATGTCACATAATTTACACATGTGGTTGTGCAGTTACAATACAATATAGTGTAATTGAAGATACTAATGTATCATATTCAACACTCAAGCTTTTTATTGCCAGTTAGTTTACTTGTCTAGCAATACCTGCTGAATGTTGCACCAGTAAGAAGAACATTGGGCAGATTTGCGATCTTTGCTGTCAGAGTGTGGGATATCTTGCAGTAATGATTATGGCAAGTGAATAAATATTACGAATGTCATCCCAAGTTTTTATTCGCTTTGCATGAAATGTAGGCTACTTAGCGTGCATGTGTTGTAGTTACTGGCATTTGTTTGAAAACAAATCTGTTAATCATTCAAAAACCAAGGTCCACTGCCAAGAATCTCTCTAACCACAGTCAAACAGAAAATCTATTTTGGTACTTTCTCTGAAGCCCATAACAGCTCATTTCTGTCAAAACGTTTACCTGTAGAGGAATTTATAGATACATACCAACCGTATTTACATTGACACATTGTGTACATTGACACATTGTGGCAGGGTAAAAGCCCTTAATGTAAATAGTGTGTGTGTGGGAATGGAAGGTTGGCATTTTGTGCTTGCACAGTTCAAATAAAATGTATTGAAATAAACTGTGGAGCAAAAGTACACAGCTCAAATAAAGATCTTGCGCCCCCTTGCGTAAATTGAATTTCCATTTAAGGGAAGCTGTTTTTTTTATAAAGAATTGAATTTTAAGGTATGCTCTTTTTTGTTCTTGAGTAAATTGAATTTCGAGGTATGCTGTTTTGTTGTTAATAGATACATTTTTTGTTAATAGTTGAGTTTGTGTGTTTCATGTTGGGTCAATTGCAACAAACTTGTAGATTTAGTATGGAGCTGCGTACTAAGTTGCGGACTAGCCGAGACGGGACTATCTCAGGATCATCCCCAGCTGTGTACTAACATACTACCAATTGCAACGAAAAAAGATTAAGTCTAGCTGATCCCCAGCTTTAGTCTGGAGCTCAGGATTAAGCTCTTTATGTGCTACCAAACAGGAACTGAAGGGGGCCTCAAAATCTGAGTGATTGGTTCCAGCTATTATATTTTAGGACTGTTATATTTCGTTACAAGTTCAAAATCTTTTTTTTAAGATACCTAACATCTTAATTATTATATATTTTTTTTAATTAACATTTTTTTAACTTGAAAAAATGATGTATGGAAATGTATTTATGCATGAAAGTAAATACTAAGGCTGAATTGCAAATTAATATTTTGCCATTTTCTTAAACCAAATTCACATGTATGATCACATTTTCCTAAAACATAACCAAAATTAATGAAGCTGCATTAGAGGATAAACAAAACCTGTATTAGTCCTCATTATTTAATTCACACACAAAACAAATGCATTCGTTTATAGGACTGTCACAAAGACGGCCGGAGTGGGTGGCGTCAGACCAGAGCCAGGAAATAAACAACAGAGACTTGGGGTTTTGGTGAGGCTGAGCGCGTGATCGCGCTCAGCATTTAATAAACAGAACAGAAAATAAAAGGTTTGAACACAAAACACGGGACACGGCACTATACGCCAAAATAAAGAGACAAACAAAAACGGACTATACAGTGCACAGACAGACGAACAAAACACGGTGAGCAGATACTCTTATATTTACGCTTTTACAATTTACAATTACCTCCGTCTCCAATCCCGTTCTCCACTCACCGAACACCCAACCCTGAGTGAAAGAAACGTGCATCTACATATACTGTTGTGCTGGGATTCAATTACTAATTAATTATTCACTTGAATCCCAGCACGTGAATTAATTCTGTGCAACCCCGTGCTCGCATATTACATTTAACCAGCACGTGAAGTGATTTGTGCTCTCCTCGTGCCTAAATACAAATCTACACTTTTTAAATACACGTGAAACACAGACCCGTTTATATCCCGTGTACCAATGACTATACACCAACATTAACACACGCACGCAACACCCAACACATAATATGCACACAGGGGCGGGGCACATTGCCACATGGACCAAAAGGTGTATTGTAGACTATAAAAGGTGCAAATCACAGGTGCTAATGACATATTTCAGGCATAGCCTATAAAAGCTTAATTTCTCAACACATCCATACAGAGGCAATCATGGCCAGTAGTTGTGTGCAAAATTATACAACGGAGCAAAAACTTTATTTCATAGAGTGTATAAAAGAGTTTATTGAACCTGTGGAGGATGGCTGAAAGGATCCCACAGCAATTCTGCAGTGCACAACTGCATGGAATACACTTGTAAGCGGATTTAATGCTGCCTGCCCTGCGGAAGAGGCTGACAGTAGAGACACTGAAAGTCATACTGGAATTATTTCTTATTATTTTTTTTTGTATATAAAATAGGCCTTTGTTAAGTTGAATAAGTTAAATAAGGACGAACCTGGTTTTGTTGCAAACGTTTTGCACATGTTTTTTTTTCCCCCCCCTCCCAGAAGATTATAAAAAAAATTACATAATTTTTGGTTATGAAAAGTTCAGTTTCATAAAAGTTGTCAATACATTTTGGGATTTTTCATATTTGTCGTTAGTACGATTCCACAAGTCTACAGTCTACAGAAATTGCTGGACTAACTTAGTAGTAAAATACAGAAAGACATATAAATACGCTTACCTATTTTAAAGACATAACAGTTTTCTGGCACTGTTGCATTGAAGTTTTAATCGTAATTATACAGAGACTACCTAACTATTTCCAAGCCAAAGGAACAAGCTTGGCGCTCTGCAAAGCAACGTGTCCATGCCTGCAAACAGGGTGGGGCGAGTTTGCATTTTAAAGCAATATCACACAGTAAACGTTAACCAAAATAACCTCAGAAATATTTTAGTTATTTCTTTCTAATAACATAATATTATTACGATTTTTTAGAGCAAACCTGAAAGAGGATTACAACTGCACCATAACTTTTTTTTTTTTTCTTTTAATTTACTACATTCTTGTGTGAATTGCCTTGGACAAATTAGTCTGACAAATAAATAAATAACAACACTCCGTAACAACTTGCAGTGTTATGTGTCCGTCTATGAATATATATATATATATATATATATATATATATATATATATATATATATATATATATATATATATATA
This sequence comes from Acipenser ruthenus, assembly GCF_902713425.1. NCBI lineage: Eukaryota > Metazoa > Chordata > Actinopteri > Acipenseriformes > Acipenseridae > Acipenser > Acipenser ruthenus. The sequence goes on along the minus strand of NC_081193.1, from coordinate 40,447,130 downwards.
TTACTTTTTGTAAACCATACATGACTGTATAGGTCGGAATGTATTATCGTAAAAGCAAGAATTTTTCTTAAACGCCTTAGCCTCAGAAAAACATAAACGTTACTAATTCTACTCTGAATTGGTATATATTTAACATTGTCCTTTTACACAAAATATTTTAGTTTAACAAATCCTAAAATGCTTTTTATTTTAAGTGTAAAACGCTTAAGGCTAAACAGGATACATGTGCGTTGTTCTCTGGACTTAGGAGGCTACCATACTTTGCAGTACATAACTGAAAAACGTAATACCGATCCACAAAAAGGGAGACAAAACCGAACCAGGTAACTACAGACCAATAAGCCTGACTTCTATTATATGTAAACTTATGGAAACTATAATAAGATCTAAAATGAAAAATTACCTATATGGTAACAATATCCTGGGAGACAATCAGCATGGTTTTAGGAAAGCAGATCGTGTCTAACTAACCTGCTTGATTTTTTTGAGGATGCAACATCGACAATGGATAATTGCAAAGCATACGACATGGTTTACTTAGATTTCCAGAAAGCTTTTGACAAAGCCCCGCATAAAAGATTAATTATCAAACTGAATGCAGTAGAGTTTCAAGGAAATGCATGCACATGGATTAGGGAGTGGTTAACATGTAGAAAACAGAAAGTACTGATTAGAGGAGAAACCTCAAAATGGAGTGAGGTAACCAGTGGTGTACCACATGGTTATCAGTAATAATAATCATTATTATTATTATTTATTTCTTAGCAGGCGCCCTTATCCAGGGCGATTTACAGTCGTAAACAAATACATTTCAAGAATCACAGTGCAAGTAATAATTAAGAGCAAGATAAATACAATGATGAATACAATGACTTTGGTTCAAGCAAGTACAAGTGTGACAAAATACAGTTCAATAATACAGCAGATATAATTAAATACAAAATAGTTACATCAGGATATAATTAAATACAAAATACTACAGATTAAACACTTGGCAGATTATAGTACTCTGAAGTACAGGATTAAATGCAGTAAAATAGGGGGCAGATAAGAGCAAGTAAAGCGTATTTAAAGAAGGGTGATATGTGTCCCAGGGGAAAAACAGAGGAGTTCTACAGGTGCTTTCTGAAGAGGTGAGTCTTGAGGAGGCGCCGGAATGTGGTCAGGGACTGGGCAGTCCTGACATCTGTAGGAAGCTCATTCCACCACTGCGGGGCGAGGGTGGAGAAGGAGCGGGCTCTGGAGGCAGGGGAGCGGAGGTAGAGCCAGTTTTCTAGTGCAGGCGGAGCGGAGAGGTCGAGTGGGGGTGTAGGGAGAGATGAGGGTCTGGAGGTAGCTGGGTGCAGTCTGGTCAAGGCATCTGTAGGCTAGTACAAGAGTCTTGAACTGGATGCGAGCGGTGATCGGGAGCTAGTGGAGTGAGCGGTGTAGTGGAGTTGCATGGGAGTATTAGGTCCCAGTATTAGGTCCTCTGCTATTCCTAATCTACAGTAATGACTTAGATTCTGGTATAGTAAGCAAACTTGTTACATTTGCAGACAACATAAAATTGGAGGAGTGGCAAACACTGCTGCAGCAGCAAAGGTCATTCAAAATGATCTAGGTCAACATTCAGAACTGGGCAGACACATGGCAAATGACATTTAATAGAGAAAAGTGTAAAGTATTGCATGCAGGCAATAAAAATGTGCATTATAAATATCATATGGGAGATACTGAAATTGAAGAAGGAATCTATGAAAAAGACCTAGGGGTTTATGTTGACTCAGAAATGTCTTCATCTAGACAATGTGGGGAAGCTATAAAAAAGGCCAACAAGATTCTTGGATATATTGTGAGAAGTGTTGAATTTAAATCAAGGGAAGTAATGTTAAAACTTTACAATGCATTAGTAAGACCTCACCTAGAATATTGTGTTCAGTTCTGGTCACCTCGTTACAAAAAGGATATTGCTGCTCTAGAAAGAGTGCAAAGGAGAGCAACCAGAATTATCCCGGGTTTAAAATAATTGAATCTATTCTTATGAAAAGCATATCATTGGATAGAATCGATTTCATGTTTTTTCTGTCTATACTTTTACACGATTTATAAATATCAAGTACGGATATATGAATAATGTTCCACGATTAAAATGTGTAGGCTATCATTTTATTTTTTATTTTTTAACAAAGGATAATCGTGTGAAGAACTATCATTATACCCCCCACACCCGGTTCCACCGTTTGTGTCCCGAGACAGAAACTCGGGCGTGAATCGGGTGATTGAATTTGACAAAAACATTTTAATATTTCCCCTCAGACAATTTGCATCACACTAATACAGTAACTGTTACTTATCAATAAACCCATTGTATAATATAATAAACATTATTTGTGTATTTATTACATTCTCTCATGATTTACAGTTTAATCAGATTAATTTCAATATTGTGCCTCAGACAATTTGGATAGCACTATCGTCTGTCACAGTTAACTCGCTTTATATATGGAATATGTGAATATTATGTTAAATTAGCTACACATAGTACCAGTTATAAACTACATGGTTACAATAATTATTATGAAAGAAAAACAAAACATTTAAACGCAAACTAACAATTCATAAAACAGGCCACTTAATGTTTCCTCTATTCAATAAATATTCATGATAACAATAAACATATACATTTTATATACATATATATTTTATAGATACAATGAGTAAGAAACAAAACTTACCAAAGTATTAAGAGCGTCTCAAATCAGCCTTTCAAAAGACGTTTCTCTGGAACTGAGGGATTTTTATTTTTATTTTTTAACGTTTCTTAAGAGGAGACAGCATGAGATCAGAATTCTGCGTTGGGCTATCGTCGGCGTTTGGTTAGTTTGCCGACGCTAACCAACACCGACTGATTCGACTTAAAGCCAATGTTGGGCCAACGTTATGATGTTTACTGGGAAGTAGATGAAAAACAGCCTTCATTTTTTGTCCTAGTCAGAAACAGTCAACTTACTAATTAGTTAATCGTCCCTGTTTTGCGATTTTTTCGCCTTTTTTTAAGTACAGTACTCCGCCGTGGTCTTGGCAAGGTAATAGCAGAGTAGGCCTAATTTATTAGGTTGTGTTCGTGCCATTCAAAAATAAAGTAAACAATCTTATGGATTATTTGATTAATCATTCTGATTAAGTGTTTATCATGTTCAAGTAGTACTAATAGCTGCTCTATTTTTAAAATTAAAGTTCATTTTGAAATTGTAATTGTTCATTTGTATAAGTTCTGCATATGCTATAGAGTAGGGTGTAAAAATAGCTGAGTTTTGCTTGTCTGTTTCTTGTCCAACTCATAAATACATCATACAAATAGGAAAGCACTATTTTTACTGTACCAATGATGAATTTAAAATAATTTGATTTATAAGCTGCATGTTAAAGTACTATACTTTGTCTCCCTCTAGAGGCAACTGAATGTATTTTCACCAGAACAGAAGTCAAACTCAGTTTATGCATTTGTAATAACGTTTTGTTCTTTGATAATGTAACATTAAGGTTACAATACATACACATTTGTTGTGTTCCTGAAAGCATACTTACTGTCTAAAAGCTTCCTTACCCATCACCTTCCTGTCCTAAATGTCATCCAGTTGACCTGGTCTCACCCCCACAGTCACAGTTTGACTCAAGAAGTGATAGGGTACATAAATAATCCATAACTATACAACTATAATTTAGAAATTACAAAAGAAATTTAATAAATGTAATGGCACATATTTCGACTAGAAGTCTTTTTTGATGTGTACAAGATATTTGTCATTCAGGCTAGGACCAAATCAAAACTTTGACAACCTTCTAATCGCACTTAACAAAACTGTATTTAATACCGTTTTCTTTTTATGAGTAGAAGAAATAAGATACTTACCAAAAAAAAAGAAAACACTATTAAATACAACACATATAAATAAAACACTAAAGGGCCAATCCCAAAGGATCTAGGAATAAGAATACGAAGAATATGCTAAAAAGAAAGTGACTATGTAAAACAAAGAAATGTATTAAAAACAAATCTTAAAAAAGAGGATACAAAGAAAGAATTAGAGACGGAGTTAAGAAAAGTGGATCAACTAAAAAAGAGATGATCTACTAGATTATAAAAATAGAGATAAAAAGGTCAAAAGAGTCCCATTAGTAATGACTTACTCTAAACTTTTGCACAATATTTCTAAGATAGTTTGGAAACACTTGCGGATTCTACATAATTCAGAAAAATTGAAAAAAAGTATTTCATAAGGCCCCAGTTGTAGCTTTCAAAAGAGAAGCTAATTTAGGTGATATTTTAGTTCACAGTAAACATAAAAGAATAATTGACAAAAATAGGTTCTACGAATATTTGCATTAGTACATGTAAAGTGTGTAAATACATGGACAAAAGTAAAAATATAATTAAACTTAAGAACACCACATATCCACTAAAAACTAATACCTACTGTAAAAATAGCAATGTTGTTTATGGAATAGCCTGTGAAAAATGTGATGAAATAAAATATGTTGGAGAGACTGGAACAACTTTATATAAAATAATTCAGAACCACCTTTCATTAATTTAGAAATAAAAAAAAATGAACGAACCAGTAGTACAGAACTTCACCATTCAAGGATGTAAAGTTTGTAGTCTTAGAACAGCTAAAATTAGACAATGCAACATATAGAAGAATAAAAGAAAGTAAATGGACAAATAGACTGAACACAATTATGCCAGCGGGACTCAACAGAAAAGAATGAACTAATTAACTTCAATAAATATATAACATTTAAATAAATAAACAAAATTCATTCAAAAGTTGTGCATGCTGATGCGCTGGGGAGGCCAAATCAAGACTGATCCTCAGAGCCAGCATTGCATGATAATATAAATATCAGTTTATATAAAGTAATGTTAATTAGAATTAATACAGATTTAAAGATAGAAGTAAAAATGATGTCACAATATATAGAACACCATTACATCATGTAAGAATAAACCATGGGTTTGACTATAAACAATAACAAGTAGTTGTCATGCCGTCAAAAACCTATAAATACCTCCAATGTTTTGATTTAAACACAGGCTCCCTTGAGAAAGATATGTACAACATATCAAAACCTTGGGCAGCTGGCTCTTTGAGCTAATATATATATATATATATATATATATATATATATATATATATATATATATATATATATATATATATATATATACTGTATATAATGTGAAAGTCAGATAATGAAAGCACTGCATAACATGGCTTTCTATGGCATACAAAATAATTCTATTTGATAACAGAACTTTACTAGAAGTAGTTGCATTTAGTTCCATTCTAGAGTTCATTTCAGAGACATAAGGAAGTGAAAAGCCCCCCTCTTGTGCTGAAGCAGTTTGGTGGCTGCAGACTTCCTAAGAGAGGTTGTGAATCAAATTCTTGCTGTTATCTTGTGCTGTGCTAGAAATAGAGGCTGTGACCGATGCTCTTTGAAAAATGACAGCTGACTTCAAAACCTGCTTGAGCTGCCACCTTGATATCGTCCAGACCAACAAATAAGCAGGCTGGAGTTGTAATCCTGTACTTTACCAGATGGGGGAGGCAGAAGGAGCTACATTCAAGACAATTAAGATGTGGCTATCCTCCGAGTGGCTTCATCCACTGCTAAGACAGACTGGTGCTCCTTTACTTCAGCACTAAACTGAAGGATTCTCATGCGATTCACCATGTCTTCAGCTACAGCAAGGATTCTCTTAGCTCTTTTCATCTCACTTATTGAACTCACCTCGGCAGAAAAAGGTAGGCAAAGAATGTCCATACTTCTGCAAATTCTGACAAACTAACCAGAAGTCTAAATGCATGAGATAAAGGTTGAACTGGAATATACATGTATGATTTGAGAGGAGTGATATGTATCCTACAAAGTTTGGGGGGGGGGGGGGGGGACTTTAGAATGTTACAAAGGTGTTTGAATTTGACATGCATGGGAACAGTGTTTACATTTTCAAAGCTGAGCAAGGAGTGAGGCAGGAAGGTGCTTAGTTAACTAAATAAATGGCTATTTTATTGTGCCACTAAATAATTTAAAATAGATATTTGACTGGTTACCGCTAAGAAGTAAAATAGTTAAATGTGCATTGCTGTTTAAGATATAGGAGATATGTTACAAAATGTAAAATATATGCCTAAGAACTACAATATGCATGTCTGTGGTCTAGAAAAAATTAAATAGAATAAGTGCATCTGAAAGTATATTTCAATATTCTTTTTTCCCCCAAGTAATCCAAAATGATGAAAGCCAAATACTGATAAACATGCCTCCTTTAGGTTTACGGCAGGTGTTATCTGTTAGAGGGCATTGGATTTCTTTCTGTGCTTAAATGAAATCTTCAGGTTTATATTTAAACATATTGTTATGTGCTGCATTTGCTTAATCCATATTATATATCACATCATTTACTGTATAAATCACCCAGTACCTGAGAAAGATTTTGAGTTAATTTAATCAGTGTCTCCAAATATGACTGATCCCCAATACCTAATACAGATTATGTGGTTAGACTCATCTGCAGATGTGGAAGAATGATACTCTGTTGTAATTGTTTTTGAGAACAAAAGATGACAATGTTGAATTATTTTCAGAGGAATATAAGCTGTGACTTGTCCCAGTTTGGAAAATGAGTTCCATACACTTGCCAGTTAAGTAACTGAATAGCTCTGGAATATACTGTGCAATTTTTTATTAAAAACAGTTACTGTCAGTGTTTATGTTCAACTCCTATCTCTCAATCTCGATCTTCAATAGATACAGATATATTGTTGAGGTGAGGCAAGTACTTATTTGGGAAGCCTAAGCTTCTGCAAAGGAACATTTTCTGCACATCAGTTTTTCAGTGCTTTGGATTTAGATATCATACGGTTACATTCATCCCTGCAGTTAGATTTTTATCTGCCTGGATAAACACTACCATTTGCAATTTATGAATTCTCTCTAGTCATTTGCATTTTGTTTTTCTTTTGTTCCATGTAACAACAACAACAACAACATGGAATAATTTACTGAGGCCAAACATTTGGTGCCATTAATTACAATGCCATTATGTGTTACAGTGTAAATATACTATTTAGCTGTGTTGTGTAATAACAAACTTAGTAGTGTTTTTTTTTTTTGTTTTTTTTTTTATATATAATTTCCCTGTACACAGATGTTGTTTTGTAGTTACAATGAATATAGCGTAATTGTGGTCTTATATAAAAAAATGTCAAGTTTATATAGGACAGAATCCAAAAAGTACAGCACTGCTTTTTGATCAATTTTTCTATCACTTCCAAAGACACCTGCGTTCACAAAAATGAGTATTGTGATTGCTAACTATATTATTGCCAAGTGTGACTGAATTCTGACATATAATATGGAAAAATCTATTTTGAGTCAAAAATGAATGCTTGAAAGACAATCTAAATAATCAATAATTCATATTTAAGGCAATTCACCTTTTAGAAAAAATGATCCCACAAGTGAAAAAGAAATGTCAAGCCACACTTGCTAGGAGGTTGTACTGCTTTGTGACTCTTTGCCTTCGTGCTTGAGCACTCTGCAAATGCCAACCAACCGATTTATAATGGATTGTTGAAAACACAGAAGTTACTTGAATTATGGAAAGAAACTATAATAAACTATATAGAAGAGCAGAACAAAGTCAGAAGGAGGGACTCAATCTCTTACAAAGGGTCATAAAAGATAAGCTTGCAACATTGCGCAGAGCTGAGCGCCTACGGAAACGCTACAAAAAGAAGGAGCATGCGAGAGCTAACTTTTATAAAGACCCATTCAAATTTGTAAAGAAGTTATTCACCAGTGAGAAGAATGGCATACTAAAAGCATCTAAGTTTGAGCTGGAGAGATATTTGGAGGAAACACATACAGATTAAAAAAGGCAGGAGCCTATGTCAATTCCGTCAGACATCCCACCTATCAACCCACCAGAATACCAAATGGAGGACTGTGCACCTAAGTGGAAAGAAGTAGAGCAAGCTGTGAAAAAAGCAAGGGCTTCATCATCTCCAGGGCCTAATGGAGTTCCATACAGGGTGTACAAGAGTGCTTCAGGAGTTCTACGAATTCTGTGGAAATTGATGAAAGTGGCATGGGAAAAACAGGTTGTACCAAGAGCATGGCGCCGAGCAGGTGGAGTCTTTATACCTAAAGAAAAGCATCAGTCAGTTTCGTCCTATTTCCCTATTAAACGTAGAAGGCAAGATTTTCTTCAGCATTATTGCTCAGAGATTGTCAACTTACCTATTAAAGAACTGCTTCATTGACACTTCAATACAAAAAGTGGGCATTCCAGGTTTCCCAGGATGCTTAGAACACATCAATTCAATCAGCTAAAAAGGAGAGGAAGGAGCTCCATGTGACATTCCTGGATTTGGCTAATGCATATGGTTCAGTGCCACATGAACTTATTTGGGCAGCATTTGATTTTTTCAGTGTACCGATGACAATAACAAATTTAGTGAAAGCCTACTTTGGAGATTTGCAGTTTAGTTTTTCAACTTCAGAATTCAACATTACATGGCAATGCCTAGAGGTTGGAATAATGGCAGGATGCACCATTTCTCCACTGGCTTTTACCATGGCAATGGAAGCAATCATTAGGGCATCAAAATGGGTAGTAGGAGGAGAGCGCTTGGCTTCTGGAATGTGACTACCACCAATTCGAGCATACATGGATGACATAACAACCATGACTACAACAGTAGCCTGCACTAATCGGTTATTGTGCAAATTAACCAATAACATTGAATGGGCACGAATGCAATTCAAGCCCTAAATCAAGGAGCATCTCTATAATTAAAGGTAAAGTAGTAGATAAAACATTCTTCATTAATGGTGAGGCAATACCAACAGTGTCTGAGAAGCCAGTGAAGAGTCTTGGGAGATGGTACGACGGGGATCAAAAGGACACAGTTTGTGTGGGAGAAGTTAGACAACAAGCAGTAGAAGGGCTGAAGAGCATAGACAGCAGCACTCTACCAGGCAAACTAAAACTCTGGTGCTTTCAGTTTGGTCTACTGCCGAGGTTGCTGTGGCCACTGACTGTGTACGAGGTTTCTTTGACAACAGTAGAGAAGCTGGAAGCTTTAATCAGTTCATACATCAGGAAATGGTTGGGAGTTCCACGCTGCCTCAGCAGAGTGGGACTTTATGGTAAAGGAATACTGCAGCTACCAGTCTCCGCTCTAACCGAGGAGTTTAAGTGCGCCAAGGTCAGACTGGAAATGACATTAGTAGAGTCACGCGTCAAATGCGTAAGGGAGGCAGCACCTGTGTTGAAAACTGGAAGAAAGTGGGCGGCAAAGAAAGCTGTGGAAGATGCAAAGGCTGCCCTTCAAATTGGTGATATCATGGGGTAAGTTCAGCATTGAAGAGGGGGTCTTGGTCTCAGTTCAGCTCCTCCTACATGGCACACGGCAGCCCCAGCTCAAAGGAGGAAGCTGGTAGTCAACGAGGTGCAAAAGCAGGAGGAGAGGATGAGGTGTATAAAGGCCAAGCAGGGAGAATGGATGAGATGGGAGAGTGTGGAACAACGCAAGATTGGCTGGTAAGACCTATGGTCAATGGAACATAGCAGGATCAGTTTCCTCATCAGGTCAACCTATGATGTTCTCCCATCACCACAGAACCTACACCTCTGGGTAGGAGAGGATCCCTCATGTCCTTTGTGTTCATCACCTGCAACATTAAGGCACATTTTGACAGGATGTAAGGTGGCTCTTAGTCAAGGACGGTTTACTTGGCGCCGTGACCAGGTGCTGCGATGTTTGGCCTTAGCATTGGAAGACAAGCGTAACATGACCAATAAGTTGCCACCTGTTCCATCAAAACATTACACACAAAAGACAACATTCCTCTGCCCAGGAGAGCAACCACCAAAAAAAGGTGTTAAAACCAATCCTCGCCCAGGACAACTGGAAGCTGCTAACAAGTAAGTCACAGGTTTTATTTATTTGTATTTATTATAATAGGCAGTGCTTAATTTGTAAAGAAAGAGGTGCCGGGGCGCAAGCAATGACAATAATACCGTCCTTAAGAACTGCACATTCAAAATCTTAACGTACTAGTGTTAGATGTTTGCATTCATGTATTCTACATGCCCAGGACAACTGGAAGTTGCTAGAGACTGGAAAATCCTGGCAGATGTTGATCAACGGCTTACTTTTTCACCTGAGATTGACACCACTAACCTTCGACCAGATATTGTCTTGTGGTCAGGATCAGAGTCGTCGGATTCAGTGGCCAAGAGTTGCGTCACACAGTGAAGAACTTATCTGAAGCAGCAGAGAGGAGCAGCAACTGGCTGTGGTTGAGACGGAAAGATTCTGGCTGGGGATCTCAAGCACAATAGAAAGAAAGAAACGCCGATGTACAGGTAAGTAAGCTGGGCTGAGTTGAGTGGGGGATGGAGGGGGGTGATGCTGGGACGCCAGAATCACCGTCGAGCCCTCTTGAGGTGTCGTGGGCTAGTCGACAAAACACTGAGGATGGAAGGTGCCCACTTGAAGACCCCAGAGATGTACCCTACTTAGCTCAATCCAGACGGTTGTCATGCTGATGCGCCGGGGAGGCCGCACTGTGGTTGATCCCCGGAGCCAGCTTCGCAGCCGTTGTGTGTGCTGATGTGCCAGGGAGGCAAAATAAGCTTATCCCTGGAGCCAGCATTACACTTCAGCCATTAACACCAGGCAGAAGGATATCTACATCATCATATGGAAGGAAGCGCAAATGGATGGAGACACATATGGATCACATTAGTTTACTGTAAAGCTACGTCTTAGTTGGTGCTTATCTTGGTGAGAGCCGAGTTCAAATCAGCATGAAGTTTTAACATCTACTCTCGTGTAATGGAAATCATTAATAATGAAGTAACTTCTCATTTCCTGTTTTCCGACCATTTATGTTTCCAATGAGGGTGACATTTTGTACTGAAGCTACACCTTTAGATATTGGGCTCTTTGCACTGACAGAGCTGTATTTTATAACCCTTAATATTAATTATTTACAATGGAAATGAGAACCAGCACAGTAGTTGCCACAGAAGATGCCAGCTGCTGAACGTTTTTATAGCTTGTAAAACTTGTTTCAAAAGGAACACTTAAAGAATTAGCAAATTGGTGTTTAACAAAGAAACAAAGTCCAATGCAAAATGGAAATAGTCCTGTGACTGGTGCTGAAAACTAAGACAATCTGTTATAGACATTGTTATCTCTGATCTTGGGCACTTGTGTTGCATCTGTGATGAGCTTAGGATGGTGATCTGTGAGATAATAAAGAAGGCAGCAAAACCGTATAGACCTATAATGGAGTGTTTACAGCTGCCACGTTACCACAGTCTTTATGTCTGACTTCAAGATGCTTTTGCTTTTGAATATTTGTTGAATGAGATCACATATAACAACGACACTGGAGATTGAATAGCAGCTGCTTGGTGTGTAACTCTGTTTAAACACTTGTTGGCAGCAAAACTGTAATCTCATTGTAAGTAGAATACCAGGATAGGACTGTTAAAGAGTACATAACACAAACAGGAATTAGACTTAGTGATTGGAAATATGTGGGAATGATCCTTATTTAATCTTCTCTGTCCATCCAATGAGACTAGACATTAACAAACCCAAACAGTGATCCTCACATTAGCAACTACAAATCTGCTCCAGGCCACAGTGCAATGCGAAAAACTGAATTCCTCAAACCTGTAATACTATAGTTCTTCACAATTCCCTATAATAAAACTCATTGAGGGCTATTTTAATGATCTAAACAGTGGCAGGTCTTAATATCACAGCTTACCACATGCAATAACAATTCAAGATCAAGAATAAAATGACAAGCCACTCCGACAAAGTAATGCAATATGTAATTGAGATCAAATATATAATTCTGTGCAAATTACCCCATATTATAGGGGTGGGCTTTCAGTCATTAGTTGTGCTATTAACTATTGTTTTTGTTCCTTTTTCGCTCAGTTGAATGTTAAATAAATATCCCATTACAGCTGTGACACAGTGATGTTGCATGAGAATTATAAATATAGGTTATTGTCTATATTTGTATTAGGGCAAGCATTTAGGTTAAATCTATACATTTTTTTTTAGTTACCCTCCAACAGGCATGTGGGAAGCCATGTGAGAATGTGACTGACCTGTGCTAAGTCTGACCTAATTGGAGGGGAACTGAAAGGTCATGTGAGAATGTGGCCAGGTTAGATTAGATCATTGGAAAGGTATCAGCCTAGTAAAGACCTCATGTAAAAGTGGTTACGAACACATAACTAACAAGTTTTATAGTAGGAGGAACTAGTAGCAACATGAATAAAAATATGTTTGGCCCATTTGTGTCCTGTTTAACTTAAACACTTTTACATTAGACCTTTGCTCGGCTGATCCTTTTTTGCATATAACTTGGCCACAGTAAATTTTACATTGTGTTTTTAAATACTGTGTATTTACACAGTAGTTAATTCGTAAATACATGTGTACTTACACATAATTACAGTTTTATTATGCATAGTTATGATGTACTTAATGTGTACATCTTTTTGCACGATATATGTAAATATACAATTGTATGAGAAAAGGGTTAGGGCTAGGGTTCAGGGTTAGGGTTAGGTTTAAAGTTAGGGTTTACACATTAAGAACACTAACTATGCACAATAACATTGTTATTATGTGTAAGAACACATGTATTTACTAAGTAACTATTATGTAAATACACTCAATTAGAGACAATTAATGTAAAGTGTTACCTTGGCGACTTTATATCACATCTTTATATGGCTGGTCCCTTTATTCTAATAAAGTTTTTTGGACAGTTTTTTTTTTCTTCCAGTGGGATTTGAACTCATGAATCCATATGTGTCAAACATCCCATAAATCTGTCACAGAAGTTTTTATCCTTTAATCTGACTTGGCGGGAGTAACTACCATGACTCCCAATAAGTGGAATGTCTAAATTCCTAGTTAGTTCAACCTGGGACTCACAGGAGATTTGCATGTTGCATGTGCTTTGCAATGAATCTCCGGCTGATGTGTTACTGACATCAGCATAAGACACATACTTGCCTCTTGCTCTTTAGTTGAAGGGTAAGATGTTCGCCTTTGAACCGTATGGTTTGCACTCGGTCATGAGCTACACTATAGTAGCTTTAGCTTGTTGTTACTCTGGACCCAAGTACATGCCTGAATGTAAGACTTGTTCATAGAAAGTTGTGCCAGTCTCCAGTAAACTGAACTACTGGTAGTTATATATATAATTAGGGCTTCTGATTTTCTGTGTTTTACCCAAATTTCTACTGTCCTTCAATAATTAAATTGATATCGTTAAGCCATTTGAGTATCTCAATCACAACTGAGAAACGTTTTAATAGTAAAATTGATTTAATTTATGATTTTTTTTTTCTGTGAAACAACTAAATGGGCTTTTAAATCAGTCAAGCCTTAATTTTTCATTTACAAGCAGAATATACAAACAAGATCGCAACATGTTAATAAGCGCCTAATCTTTATTAAAGCTATAATGAAAAATTAAGTATTTCATGCTGGACACACTTTATTACAATCATTATGCATAACTGTATATACATTAATAAAGAAGAATCACTTCTGCTTTGAAATGAAAAAGTAAGACTTACGATTTAAAAGCCAATTTAGTTCTTTCACAGAAAAAAAAAACTGTAAATGGAATCAGTTTTACTATTAACACGTTTCTCAGTTGTGATTTAGATACACAAACTGCTTAACATTTTATTTAACCAGCTCACAAGTTTCTGAAGGCAGTAAGGATTTTAGACCCACAACATGTCTGGATAAATACCTCCTGTTAGAGTTTATTCCAGGGTTTGATGCTTACTGTAAATCAGAAATGGAGGGATATCATATATGCAAAAGAAAAAGGTAGTGGAATTTCTTTGACCGAATTTTGGAGAAATGCAGAACTATTTCCCAATTTAGCAAGAAAGGCTAAAATATGTCAGTTGTTACCAATTCTGTGGATGCTGAAAGTGTTTCTTCATATGGACATGGATTTTTTTTCTCTTTCATGCAAATATAAGTAACACCAAGTTATTGGCTTCTTATGAACAACCTATTTTTTATATTATATTTAGGGCTTCTGTTTTTCGGGTTTTATTAATTTTATTTTTAGGTGCTTATTTTGAGCTATTTTCGAGTTTTATGTAAATCGTTTTTTTTTCGGGGCTTTTGTTTTTGATATACTGTATGAAATTAGTGTTTTCGGTTACTTTTCAAAATGCTTGAGCGTTTTTTTTTTCTGTCAAAATATGTATAGTAGTAACTCGACAGTACTTGCACACTTAAGTTGTACCTTCTTTCCTTTGCTGTCTTCCACAATGAAATCCCTATGGTCATGGACACATTCTTCTGGGGTTTTTGTGTGTAGGAATTTTTGTACATTTCGACACAATTCTATTTTAAATCCTCTGTATTTTAACTGTAATACAGCTTGAAATCCCGCTAACAAACCTCCATTCCCGATTGTAATCTCGTTTTAAATCTCGCAAGCGGAGTCTCCAATAGAAATGTAGGAATGTGCTGTCACTAAGTAGTTGGGCGGGTTTAAAGTATTGAGAACTAATCAATGATAGATACAAGTTAGGAAGGTGGGACATTACCCAGCAGCATTGGGAAATGTATTTATTATTATTTTTGTAGTAGGCTTTATTTTTTAATGGTTAAAGGGTAAAGTCAACGTGAATTGATTAACCATTTACAGTTTTTTCAGTGTTTATTGGCTATCCACCGATTTAATTTTTTTGTACCGGGGGTGTTTTGTCGGGTTTTATCGGTTAAAACCGAAAATCACAATCCCTAATTATATTCAAAGAACAAAACAAAACCACTAAAAACAAAACAAAGAAAAAATAAATAAACACAGCTTCCATATGTTGCAGAATCTATCAAATGCCCAGATTCCAAGAAATGATTATACAGCCAGCGCCACTTTATCAGGAAGCCTCGGGAGAAATAAAAGTATCCAGAATAAGCGGTTGTCCCAATTAAATGAAAGGCATTTGAGATGACCTTAGACACACTTTTTTTTTTCTAAATGAAATGAAAAATAATAAAATCACATCACATTATGATTACACACTGTACATCATTTAAAATACTAGTCAATTAATCACTGATTTTTTTTATTTCTACTTGAAATGAAAAAGAATGAAATCACAGCATATCACAAGGCGCAGCACCTGCCATGTTGACACGACAACTTTTTTTGCAATCCCGATTATCAGTATCCAACTGTAATATCTATACTGTTCAGGGATCGGTGCCAGAAACGGTAAATCTATTAAAAAATATCTTCTCTTCTGTTGACCAAATATATACTGGTAAATTAAAACCTATAAATAACATATTTAAATTTATGAGTTCTCTGAAATAATATTGAAAAAAACGTCAGTTTAAAATCCTGTTATACATATTCTCAGGGATGTAAGGGTTAAATAAATGTCAATAGCCATATACGGTGTTCTGTTTAATCTGCTAATACGTACTTTGTAGTAATGGGATAAGACATTCGATTGGCTAAAGTAATATAATGATATTGTTCAATGATTGCTCATTACGTGGTTTACTGTGGAGGCTATATCGACATATTGAGTCTGTATAACTAAATTACAGGTTTAAAAAAATGCAGGGCCCTAATTATGGTTAATTCGTGAGTATGTTTCCATGAAAAAAAAAAAAATCTGTAAGGATCAGGCTACTTAATGTACCATATTTAAAAAATGCAAGATGGGATTATTTAAACAGTAAAGCCTCAGTTGGCTTTTCTTCCTGTTTTAGTGGTATACATCAGATCAGACACAGTATTGTAGTTATGTTGTAATAGTATTGATTTTAGAGAGGGACTGAAGTTAGAGTAGAATCACTCTACTGTGTCTTTAAGGAGTCATTGCTGTATTACATTTTTTTCCCAATGATTTCTTTTGTTTTCTGAAGATGATTTGCATTTTGCCTTGACATCCAATATGGTATGAATTCTTTCATTGGGGCTCTTTATTCTATTCTAAAATGAATTTGTAGACATTATGCTTTTTGCATGTCTTAAAACTAACTGGAACACATTTCCATTGTGAGCGTCCACATTGTATAGGCCATAATGGGGTAATCATAATTTGTACACATATCCACAATTTATTGACAGATGGTGAATACATAATGATCTTGCTATGCTACAGGGCTGATGAAGACTGTGAAAGGATTTAAATTACATTCTTTTATATATTTGGCTTCTGGGAAAAATGTTTTTGGTTCACTACTGCAAAGCTCAAAAAGACGCTTTGCACTTCCTCCCTCAGATTTAAAGAGCTGTGTCTGTACAAATTGAAAACTGGCAGCATATAAACTGTACGCCATGTCTGTTGGTACCAACAATAACAACCAGGAGACAGATTTTTCTGTTCAGTCTGTCTGCAATGCCTTCCTCTAAATCTACAAAAACATGAACTGCCAAATGACATATTCATTTTGTGGCATGTTGGTAGTCATGTGGGTGCAATATGTACAGTATATTCACTGTCTTAATGAATGCAAGACACAATGTCTGCACAATTTGAGTCTCATATTAAACATACTTGTAGCTGGAGAGCAGATGTGTTGTTGTGGTGTGTGTTTACTCTTCCATATGGTCCTTCCTTCCTTTAATAAGACAGCTAACTCTGCTTATTCTGGACACCTCGTTTGTTTGGTTTGGTTGTTGAATTGATATTTTCTGAAACTCTTGTTTCCTTGTTTCTGCCATCTTCCCATGACCTTTGTTGAAAAATATCTAGCGAGGATCCTCATACAATAATAACATAAAAGAATAGATATGTATGTCAGGAAGAGATACATCCAACGGGCCACTTCCCTATCAACCACTGCACTGAACTCAATTAGAGGTGCAATTGGCTACATTTTGTCTTCTGCATTGCATTGTACTTCATTGTATAAAAGTATATGCAATGTATTAGTCTCTTGACAATGTTAAAGCTTTATCTAAAGACTAAATGTAAAATACACTCAGAAACAATTGCTGTATTAGTGGCAACCATTGGAGGGAGCCGAGGCATTGCTAATGACAACATATATATATATATATATATATATATATATATATATATATATATATATATATATATATATATATATATATATATATATTAATGAAACAGTTTCACTTAATGTCTATAGTGCCAAGAGAAAACACAACTACTCAAAACATATTGACTTCTAACATTTCTAACAGACCATGTTTGGATTTGCTTTGTTTGTTTTTAGTTATGGACTGGATGAAATTAAGTTTATCATTTTTAACAAGTGGATTTTATGTTTAGTTATCATTTAATCATTCTATTTGAGGATTAAAGATAAGTAGTTTTTAATTATCTTACAAACATATCAAAAATAGCATGCCAGTTTCAATTGCATTGTGAAAAACATCCCCAAATATAATGATAATCTTAATAAAAATGAAGACCAGTTTTAAACATTACTGTACATGTGTGGTAAAATGTTGTTTACATCTTAAAAGTGAATCTCAAGTGCTATTGTAAAAGGATGTTGATGGGGGTTCCATGAATGAACTTTCAAAGGCTGTTGATGGTGAGCTATCTGGAGATGAACTATCCAGAGACTGAGCCCCAGATTTATTATATAGGGGAAACGAATGTTAACCAATAAAACGCGGCTGTATTTGGCAATGTTTGAAGCTGCTGTGTCTCACTGGAGTTCTCTGTTCTTTCCTTTATCTCCAGGTCTAGGCAGTTTTCCAGAGTAGCCCGATTAGAATGTGCCACTAAATCTGAGTTATAGGCTTTTCCTGCAAATATTGTAATCTGATTAAACAAAACAATCAAACAGCAGCTTAAGTTATCAAAAAAAAACCTTATTCTAATCCCCTGCATTTGAAATACAATTGTTATTTGCAATCAAAGCTTTCATCGGTGTGAAGTCTGACATGCACAGAAACTAATAGCATAAATTGTAGCTTGAAATGTACTAACTGATTCCAGATTGGAGTTTCCATTGTTATTACGTGCATAAACTACACTGTATGATGCTAAAAAAAACATTCGATAATATACAAACCCCAAACATAATCTATAGCTTTGATTCTTATTAGTTTCCACTGCACAGAATCAATGTTTTAATGTAGAGCTGCAATATTTTATTTAAATGTAATTAACAATGTAATTACACAGTAACTACACGGTAACAGTGGCATTTGAATCTATATAATATTGACATTGTAATGATTACTTGATGTGTATTTAGTAATTCAATTGGAATGTAAGTTACATTTTTTTGTAATTTATGGTCTCTCTCTAATGGCATGATTTTAAAGGCTTACATGAATGATTGCCATTTTGTGTCCTAGTTTTGAGAATTATATTGTAAATGTTATTCATATGTACATCACCCCTTAGCTACAGTAAATAGAAAGATGAAAACAATGTCATGGGCAAGCGCTCTGATTGGTTGTTAGTGACCACATGACTGTGCAGTAATTTGTGCACTACTGCAAGGTTGTAATTTTGTTTTGCCTCATTGCATTCTTAAAGGTCAAAGTGTTTTTGAATCGACAGCATTTAAAAGTGAATTTCATCGCTATTATAGGTGATAAAGAACTACAGGCAACTTAGATATTCAGCATTTTCATAATTATACATAAGTCTAACACAGTCAGAAAGTAAATGGAATATATACATTTTAAATGTTAACAATTTGCTGTTAATAATTTCCTTGGACGATTTTTTTTTTTAGTATATTTTTTTATCTCAAAATCTCGATCTGGTCTGCCTTTGAGCGCCTCGGCCTATATTACCGAATGCAGACAATTAGCAGCTCTAAGAGAGTGATTGTGTTGGACCTTAACAACAGAGAGATTGCGTATGAAAAAACTAACCAAAATAGTAACGACTAGGTTCAGATTTTGGTCTGTTTAGGAAGTATTCAAGTAGACATCAGTGTGTATTACAATGCAGTAAACAGTTTTGTTTGTGTTGATTAGGAGTTACACCTAGCAATATTATTCAGCTCTGAGTTGAAACGATGGGCAGAGACTGGATGACTGGTGGTGAGAATAAACAGTCTTGGAATTTAAAATGCGAAAGTGCAAAGAATCATTATTGTAGAGAAAGTCATTTCAACATGTAGTTAAGCAGTTTTATTCTTACAGAAAATCAATACATTCAAGCTGCAGTATTCATATAAATAAGTTTATATCACAAGCATGGGTACAGTATATCTAGAATGGGATACATTGTTTTATTCCACTTTAGTGTAATAACAAGTGTGATAACATAAGTAGAATAACATGCTTACAGGGAATAGTTTCGAATGTGTCTTTGCTTACATTCCAATCCAGTGGTGTGCTGCTGAAATTCAGTACGGAGCTGCACAGTACAGTACAAACAATACTGCCACGGATACATGTTTTATACAGCTTTTTTACAACTTTAAAATGTCTGAAATAATTTCAGATTTCTATTGCTTTGATTTGGACCCCGAATTCCATGAGCACGAATTCAGTCAAGAAATGCCAGTTACTGATCTGCCTGCATCTGACTTATCTGAACAGCCTGTAGCCCCTTCATTAAGACCGGTGTAGTGTTAGAAAGTGGTACATCATCAGAATGTGGTACGCATACCAAAACTTGACCCGTGTAATGTCAGAAAGTGGTATGTTGTCACATTGAAAGTGGTACGCTGTCAGATTTTAGTACAGATGCAGTCAATTGCAATCTGATGGGTGTTTTCCTATTGTCAACCAGAGGTATATTTACCATTAATTATGCATTATTTTTTTGCAAACTTAAACTGGAAACAGACAATCAATTTTTCTAAAAAGAAAAAAAACAATTCACGACGAACAAGACAAAACGAGAAGTCCACCACAAAGTTGCACAAGTAAAAAAATGTACAAGACCCAATGTCTTGCTTGATGGTGGAAAAATATGATAAATTACATTAAAAACGATGTAAAAGACTGGAAAATATGATGAATTCAATTTAAAAAGATGCAAAAGACCAAAAACAGCATAACGTACCAGATTTGAATGGGCACTTCCATGCTTTCTTAGCGGAAGTTGTTTAGGCATGCGCGAGCAAGTGCAGTGCACTGCATACCACATTTTAGCATGTACCTGAAAATAACACTACACCGGTAATAGTAGGAAAAAACAGAGGCTGCATATTGACAGACTGAGCTTAAGGTTCGATATAAGAAGTCGGTTGTGAAGACACCATAAACAGGGTTCGAAATGAATCCGTCGAAGCATAGTCTGTTGAAAATTAAAGTAAATATCCACCAGATAAAATAAGCCCTAACTTAATGGATTAAAAAAATTATAAATGTTGTTGCTATTTATTTTAAAAATATACTGGGACATCCTCCTGTGGTGAATAAAAACCATGTACCACCAACGATCATTCATTCATATATACAAAAATAAATAAACAATTATTTCAGTGCCGCATTGGCACATTATGCTACGATACAGTACTTTACATATACTGCACACACTTTACCGAAATAAATCATTTTTAAATTTACATAAAACATTTTACAGTGTATGCGTGGCTGCAAGTAAAACACAAAGCCTACCTGATACTTTTGTTTTCGGTTGGTATGAGTTAGACTTTCTTTGCAAAAGCAATTAAAGAATTTACATTTTTGTAGAGCACATCTTGTGTTTCGAACCACTGGAGTCTATCAGTATTTCTGAACGCTTGTCATCCTTTTCCAACCGATCGATCGCAGTTAGTGTAAACTCTGTAGAGCATGAGATTGTATGCCCTCTTTTAACCATATACTTAATTTTAGCAATTTAGTAGGCTACTTAGAATTTGTCTTCTTCAGTATTGCTATTAGCGAGGGACTACTGTAATTTGCAGGAAAAGTCATTTCAATATATTCTGTGCAATTTGACTGGTACATTCTCAGTAAATTATTATAATTGTCTCGTTCCTGCTCCTGCTGTACTCTTTATTGTGGCATGTTGAAGCTTTGCCAGTGACTGGCTCTTTGGGCTTCACAAAATTATGGAAGGCCATCTGGGTCAAAAACACGTTATTTAGTACATGTTTCAAATATTTAGTACACGTATTGATTTGGAATAGTATGTGTTCTAAATAAATGTAAATGAACTATGCATTTTCTATGTCATTTTGTAAATTCTATGTCATTTTACAGTAGTACCTCTGTATGGGGCTGGTCATTTAACAGGCATGCTGCGTAATTACAAGAGTAGCCAATTACCTTCAGATAACATCTTTTTAATTTCAGACATGAAACACACTTTTTAAAAAAATCAAGAATAAGGAAAATCGCAAATCATGGTGGTGAGAGATTTTCTCTACGGTGCAAATACAGATTTGCCGAGTGCTGCCGACTTCTTGAGACAGACAATGTTGACCATGACACGGTTCAGTTTGTATTAACAATATACGTAATTGTTTTTATATTTTTTAATTATATTTCAGTTTCAAATGTGGATATTACTGATTTTCTTGTTGACATTCTTTAATGGATATGAAATAATTGTTTACTTCATGAATCAGTGTTTGAAAAAAAATATTCAGAGCCAAAATTATACAATCTTTTCCAGCCTCCTGAAAGGAAAAAGAAAGTCTGATTCAAAACACATTATGGCTCATTTTGTAAAATATAAATGTCTGTGTTTATGTGAGACTAAGATAAAATGGCAGAATTTTGACAGTTCATTGAAAAAGAGGCAAAATTCTGCTTATGTACAATACTGTATGTTGATTCCAGGTGGGTAAAATTGAAACACTTAGACATGTTTTCTTTAATAAATTCACGTTCCATTCTTTACACCACCAAAGGTTATTATAACATACAAATGTGTCAGTGTGGCAATGTGCCCCGTCCCTGTGTGCATATTATGTGTTGTATGTTGCGTGCGTGTGTTAATGTTGGTGTATAGATTGGTACACGGGATATAAACGGGTCTGTGTTTCACGTGTGATTTAAAAAGGTAGATTTGTATTTAGGCACGAGGAGGGCACAAATCACTTCACGTGCTGGTTAAATGTAATAATATGTGAGCACGGGGTTGCACAGAATTAATTCACGTGCTGGGATTCAAGTGAATAATTAATTAGTAATTGAATCCCAGCACAACAGTATATATAGATGCACGTTTCTTTCACTCGAGGTTGGATGTTCGGTGAGTGGAGAACGGGATTGGAGACTGAGGTATTTGTGGAAAGTAATAATAGTTAAATCTGCTCACCGTGTTTTGTTCGTCTGTCTGTGCACTGTTTAGTTCGTTTTGTTTGTCTATTTATTTTGGTCTCAAGTGCCGTGCCCTGTGTTTTGTCTGTTCCAACCTTTTATTTTCTGTTCTGTTTATTAAATCAAACCACACCTCTCTGTCTGTTTATTTCCTGCTTCTGGTCTGACGCCACCCACTCCGGCCGTCTTTGTGACACGTGGTGTCCTGCGTGGGATCTACAGCGCCGCCAGGACTCAGGCCAGAGCAGGAACCGCATTTTTGGATTAAAAAAAAAAAGAGGAAAAAAAAAAATGGCAGAAGACGCCATCAAAGTGCGGGACTGGATCCTGGAAAATGCTGGGCTGGAGGCCCAGTCTATACCAGTAGCCGTCCGGTTCCTGCGGTTGATGGACAGAGAGCGATGGGAGGCGTATGCAAGGGAACACACTCTAAGCACCTGGGAGGAAGGTGTGGAGTTGGTCCTCAGCTACCTGGAGGCAGTTATAAGTGGAACAGCAGCCCAGGTAGCAGGTCCACCAGCAGAGGAAGAATGCCTGCTGTCCCCGTCTCCACCAGCAGAGGAAGAATGCCTGCTGGTTTTGCCTCCACAGCCCAAGCGGGAGGAGCCAGAGCGTCCACAGCCCGAGCGGGAGGAGCCTGAGCGTCCACAGCCCAAGCGGGAGGAGCCTGAGCGTCCACAGCCCAAGCGGGAGGAGCCTGAGCGTCCACAGCCCAAGCGGGAGGAGCCTGAGCGTCCACAGCCCAAGCGGGAGGAGCCTGAACGTCCTACGCCTGAGTGGGGGGAGCCCGAGCGTCCTACGCCTGAGTGGGGGGAGCCCGAGCGTCCACAGCCCAAGAGGGGGGAGTCGGTGCGTCCACAGCCCAAAAGGGAGGAGTCGGTGCGTCCACAGCCCAAAAGGGAGGAGTCGATGCGTCCACAGCCCAAAAGGGAGGAGTCGGTGCGTCCACAGCCCGAAGAGAGGGAAGTCGGGGCTTCCACAGCCCTAGGACCCAAGCTGCCAGCAGAGGGAGAATACCTGCTGGTTCCATCTACACCAGCAGAGGAAGCATGCCTGTTGGTTCACCTGCTGCTGCCATCCCGAGAGCTAAAGGGGGAGGAGCCATCGCTGCCGTCCCAAGAGCCAGAAGGGGAGGAATTACAGGCTCAACCCCCTGAATTTTTCTGGGGGGGAGAAAGGCAGGATGCTGGTGTCCCCCAGCAGCCTCTATTTATGCTGCTGAAGGGAGCACGGCGCACACCAGCCCAGCCGCCACAGCAGAGGGAGCCAGCACCGCCACAGCCTCCCTCTGAGTGGCCAGCATCAGCCCCATGGCCTCTGCCTCCACCGCAAGGAGCAGAGCAGCAGGAGCTGCCTCTGCCTCCACCACCTCCACCGCTTCCTCCACTAGGAGCAGAGGAGCAGGAGCTGCCTCTGCCTCCACCACCGCCAGGAGCAGAGGAGCAGGAGCTGCCTCTGCCTCCGCCACCACCACCAACAGGAGCAGAGGAGCAGGAGCTGCCTCTGCCACTTCCAGGAGCAGAGGAGCAGGAGCTGCCTCCGCCACTGCCAGAAGCAGAACAGCAGGAGCTGTCTCTGCTTCCCGTACCTCCACCACAGGGAGTACGGTGGCCGGAGCCCCAGAAAGGGGAGCTGTCGGCCACGAAGAAGGAGGAGGAGGTCTGGAGACCACCAACCCCAGCAGCAGTTTCGCTGCCGGAGATCGTGGGGGAGGTCCGGAGACCTGCTCCCACTGCAGCAGTTTCGCTTCCGGAGATCGTGGGGGAGGTCCGGAGACCTGCTCCCACTGCAGCACTTGCGCTGCCGGAAGTACTGTGGTCGGAGCCCCACCAAGGGGAGCTACCGGCTACGAAGAAAGGGGGAGAGGTCAGGAGACCAGCATCCCCCGCAGCAATTTCGCTGCAGGATGTCAGCCGTGCCACTACCGGCAGGGGTGCTGACAGCATGGCCAGCCATGGGCCCACTGAAGCCTCCCTTCCCAGCCAGAGACTTTGTCC
The DNA here is from genome assembly GCF_902713425.1 of Acipenser ruthenus. Taxonomy (NCBI): domain Eukaryota; kingdom Metazoa; phylum Chordata; class Actinopteri; order Acipenseriformes; family Acipenseridae; genus Acipenser; species Acipenser ruthenus. Next base: position 40,422,813 of record NC_081193.1, on the reverse strand, counting down.
TGGACTGCTGGATTTTTAAGGGGGGAGGTGGCCGTTGAGGCCATGTGTGCTTTGCACAGGGGGGGGTATATGTGGCAATGTGCCCCGTCCCTGTGTGCATATTATGTGTTGTATGTTGCGTGCATGTTAATGTTGGTGTATAGATTGGTACACGGGATATAAACGGGTCTGTGTTTCACGTGTGATTTAAAAAGGTAGATTTGTATTTAGGCACGAGGAGGGCACAAATCACTTCACGTGCTGGTTAAATGTAATAATATGTGAGCACGGGGTTGCACAGAATTAATTCACGTGCTGGGATTCAAGTGAATAATTAATTAGTAATTGAATCCCAGCACAACAGTATATATAGATGCACGTTTCTTTCACTCGAGGTTGGGTGTTCGGTGAGTGGAGAACGGGATTGGAGACGGAGGTATTTGTGGAAAGTAATAATAGTTAAATCTGCTCACCGTGTTTTGTTCGTCTGTCTGTGCACTGTTTAGTTCGTTTTGTTTGTCTATTTATTTTGGCCTCAAGTGCCGTGCCCTGTGTTTTGTCTGTTCCAACCTTTTATTTTCTGTTCTGTTTATTAAATGCTGAGCGAAAGCATTCGCTCAGCTTCACCAAACCACACCTCTCTGTCTGTTTATTTCCTGCTTCTGGTCTGACGCCACCCACTCCGGTCGTCTTTGTGACAGTCAGTTTAATAGAATTAGCCACACAATAACAAGTTACTTTCCCATGATTACCTATGATTAGGCTAATTGAAAACAGTAAGACCACACAGGAAACCGTCCAATGCTGAAAGGGTCATCCAGCTGTTTCTCGCTGGTGCTTCACACAGCTGTGATGAAAAGAGAAAGTGCAAGCTGTTTTAAGTAGCATAACATTGTTTCATCATCTGAGCCTTCCTGTGGTGTGGGTCACCTCTACTCTGTGATAAAACATCACAGGAAAAACTGTTTCAGTTCATCGAGAATCCCTGCTTAGACATTGAGTTGGCAATTTTATTCTCAGCACTTAAAAAAAAACAAAAAAAAACATAATTGTTTGTATCTAGCTGTAATACCAATGTAAAATGGATTCAAAAACATGGTTTAATGCAGTGTGACTGGGCAGTACTAGCCTCTTTTGACTGACATAATAGGAGAGTAGCAGAGAGAGACACACATAGAACTAGGTTTTATTATCAGTGTTTATTGGACACTGTTTACCCCTCAAAGCAATATTTATGGTTCCACAGTTGGAATCTGTTAATGCATCCAATCTTGTCATGGGCTTCAACTTTATTGGCTTTCCTGAGCAAAACTAATAAATTGTATACACAGTGTTTGTGTACTGTCCAAAATAAATAGGAGACTGGACCTGTACAATTCCTTTAATGCTGATTTGTTGAATTTACAGAATTGAGTTTTGTATTATGACAGCCCTTCTGATTTATTTCATTATTTAATCCAGCATACAGTTTATGAAGAAAATTTATAAACTGTCATTAAAGAATGTCCAGATTTCAACAGTTAAATTTAATGGAGGCACGCTACTTTCATCACATGACTCAGTTACACTAACAATTCCAGTAACAGTAATAATCCCTCATTCATACACATTATAAGTGGTTAGCCAAATTTGTGTTAAAAAATGTATTAAATACCAAAGTAAAGAATTGATTGAAAAATGCACAGTACAGCAGCTGTAAATGTAAAATATAAATACATCATAGTATTGACATGTATCTAATCATATGATGTTTTTAGAAAAGAATGTGTCAAGAAGACCTTTAAGAGTAAAGACGCGGACTTCAGAGGATAGTCTGCGGTGGAGACACCCCCATTTGTCTGGCCAAAACAGTTCAGTGGCAGTGAGGGGCTACCTCCTTGGTGTTGGAGGAAGCGGCAGGAAAATGCACAATACACCTCTACAGCAGGACCAGAGAAATCATGAAATACAGAAGCTTGGTAAGTTATTTCCTAATACATAAGTTGATGAAAGGTACTTGGCTGACAAGGCTGACAACTTAAGATATATTCACACATGTGGTGGCAGATGTAGATAATGTAGAGTTCTGCTTTTTTGGTTCTGGTATAGAGCCTGAGGTGGGGAACACAATGACACATTACAAAATGCTCATAGGGGGTGTGTTGAAGAAGAATGCTGAATGAATGAGTAAAGTGAAGCTGAATGAATGAGTAAAGCAAAGCTGAATGAATGAATAAAACGAAGTTGAATGAATGAGATGAGTAAAACAAAGCTGAATGAATGAGTAAAACGAAGATGAATGAATGAGTAAAACAAAGCTGAATGAATGAGCAAAGTGAAGCTGAATGAATGAGTAAAATGAAGCTTAATGAATGAGTAAAATGAAGCTGAATGAGTAAAACAAAGCTGAATGATTGAGTAAAATGAAGCGGAATGAATGAGCCCAGGCTTCATATACTCCACTTTATATAGTCAAGTACTGTATATGGGCAATTTATTTATTGCAATAATTACCAAAATTTGGCACTATTTGTCAGCTAGATAAGAATGTGTAGCAGTTGGCATTATGACAGCCCTGTACATTATTGAAATAAATACTTACAGTTTTGTCTGTACATTGCTATAGTATATGCTACAGATATATTTCCTCTTTGTTTGTAGCTTCTGAGTCCGTGTATGTGGTATCGCTGCAGGCACAAAACGCACATGGACAGAGTCCTCCTTTTTATAAGGAAATCATGACAAAAAAGAAAGCTCCAGGTATGTGTAAAAACTGTGATGAGCTATTAGAGTGTAAGATTCAATATACTGTTCAAACTATTAACAGCTGGTACATTTTTAAATGAAGTACATATTTAAAAAACATAGATGATAAAATATTCTCTCTGGCTTTACTAATTAAATGGTCAATGACAGACAGTCATGGTTGAAAGTATTGTCTTTCAAGTTTGCCATCTGCTAGAATCTAGAGAAAATAACCATTAGAATTACTTTAAATCAATGCATCTCTTTAAAATGCTGATGATAGTATATAATTGTAATTCAATTGTAAAATAACATCTAGACACAAATAGAGGGAGTACTGAACAGATCGCTCTTAGTTGGCTTGCTTTAACCTGACTGAGGTGTCTAAAGATAGGTATGAAGGTAATGTTTTCTGTTTCAGGTTTAGGTTTTGAGAACTGTACTGGGTGAAAATGTATATGCAGGTAGTCTCTTTGATTGAAATAAAAATGTTAGAAAGTGCATGAAAATATATTTCAGTAGAGGTGAAAATAATGGGTAGGATGTGCCACTGCAAACCACTTTTTTATTTTATATTATGACCCCACCATCAACAGAGGAGTTTGGTTAAAAGGTGGTTCTAGAGTATAGGCAGAACTGCTTCTGTTGAAGCAAGCTTAAAAACCAAACCATTGTTGTTGTCTTCAGAACCTGATGAGCTGTATGAGCCTAAGGATATTACTGTTAGAGTAATGTCCCCTCAGTCGGTATTTGTCTCCTGGGTGGATCCTCCACATGAGAAACAAAAGAACAGAGACATCAGCTCAACCAGGTATGTCCACCGTCACTATACTCTTAAGAATGTGGTTTTAGAAGTGTGAAAGGGTAACGTGTTAGCCACAGGAAGGAGACCGAAACGTGATGGCTGCAGTTTAGTGCTGGAGCGCACTTTTATTAAAGCAAAATAAAAGGTTTAAACAAACAAAAATAATGATACAAACAAAAAGAAACCTGCACCCAAGCAACAGCTATCTCGGTGCAATTGCTGGAGTGCACCGCATGCTACTCTCAGCTTTTCTCCTAAACTACCTCCATGGTATGTGGCTGGGACTTCACTGATCAATTATTAAAGCAAGACCCAGCCACATTCCACCACATCCCTGCCTAACTTAAATACAAACTACACACTATTTACATGAAATGAATGTATTTTTTTTTATAATTTATAACAGATAAGTGGTGAAGTTTATTGCATATCTTATATGCCTGGCACATGTTTTGAAATCAGTTCCGATATTTTGCTTATGTTTTTGTAGGCACTACACCATTCGGTACAGAGAAAAAGGGGAGTCGGCCAGGTGGGATTACAAACATGCCACCCAAAGACGAGTGTTAGTGGACAAGCTTTCATCAGACAATATGTATGAATTTTCTGTTCGAATTTCACAGGGAGATAGGGATGGAAAATGGAGTGTTTCAGTCTTTCAGAGAACCCCAGAATCTGGTAAGTTTAGAGGAACTATAATCACAACTTTGACAATTTAGAGAAGTTACATTGACATATACAGTTTGCTTTTCATAGGTTCTGAGTTAAAATGACGAGAAAGCCACTTCCTCATCTGAAGATCACGGGCAAGCTTGTGAACCTAAGCAACAAATATTACCAAGCTACTGAACCCTGGAGGTGAGGCCCAGCCTGGTAAGTCCCATCCTGGACTACTGTTGCACCTGACCAGTAGGGGTCACTGAAGTGCAATAAGAGGAACGATGCCCAACTGATTTTCGGACAGCCCACAGTAGGCCAGAGTCCAATTTACCACACCCTGTGGGCACCCAGTCAACTGACCAATAGGGATCCTTGTGATTGCTTGTTCCAATTTATGGATGATCATTTTTTTCAGGTATTGAAGGGCTTTTGATTTATTTAATATTTATTTTTAATATTTTTGAAGGTTATGAGTCACATAAATGTCTGAATTAAATCAACTTTTCAAAATAAATCAAACACACTGAATACAGGTTTTAAAATTGTTCCATGTCTTAGGTACAAAAAAACATCTTATAAGAAGTAATAGTTAGGTAGAATTCAACTCTGTAAATGTGTAAAAACTGTATTTAGCTGCTGATAAATTCAAGAACGTTTTATTTGTCAATGATTTATAAAATGTGCAGTTCTGTGAATGGTTAAATCAGGTTTCACTGAATATCTGAAAAAGAAAATATCTAAAAGTCAACCTCTATTTTTTTCTGAATCTTCAGTTTTTTTTCCATAAGTAATTTCAATTTAAAGTTAGCAACATTTTACAAAACTGCTGTGTATGAGGTTTTTCGTGGTGGTAGGGGTTGTTGCTGGCATGTTGAGCTTTTTTCTAATTCATAAAATAGGTTTACTGACATTTTAATTTCAGAATTGCACCGATGGCAGTACAGTAAAATGCCAGGAGAATCTGAAAGCACTGTTTTTATACATAACCCTCCTTGTATGCTGTAGATTTTACCTTAACTTTGATCTTGGTTTTTGTTTTAATGATCTAAACAGTGGCAGATCTTAATACAATTCTATGTTAGTTTATTTGCGCTATTTGGACAGTACGCGTCTTACAGATGCAGTATACAGAAAACCTGTATTCCTTGCCTTACCTTTCATTTTAGTTCTTAATGGGCCTGCAATAATTCCGTTTTCATACAAAATGTTGATTAAGATTATTTAATGGCATTTGGCCAGCAACAACAAGGAAATTCCCTACAGTTTAATAACAATCATAATAATATTAAATATGGTAAGTGTCATTTCATAATATATAGCAACTACAGGTAACTTCGTAATGTGCAGTGATGCATGGCCAGCACTGTTCTATTTTTATGTGTTTATATACATTTTAAAACCCAGTAAAATGTGACACATGAAGCTCACTGAGCTGTTTAACACAGTCATGTTTTAAATGATTTAAAGATGTTATTAACTTAACAAACTATGCATAAAAGGTACCAAAGATGGTGGTTTACACTGCACTGACAGTGACCTGCTACTGAACCCTACTATAACGTCCAGCTCCTAGTGCATTGTGGAAACAGGTGTGTCTTGTTCAGTGGTGACGGTTTCTGTAATTTGGTAATTAACAGGTCCTGGATTAGCAGGTTGGTTGCTTGTCACAATATATTCCACACATCTGCAGAATTGATCTGTCATGACCTGCTTCCAAACAGTTTTCTGATTTTTTGATGGTGGTTTACTGAAAATTATGCCGTTCCAGGAACACCAGAGAGACCGTCTTGATAAACACATTGGTCAATGCAGCCTTTGTGCTGAGGGACCAGAACAGCCACCCACTATCTTGCCTCTAGTAAAGTCACTGGGTGATGGTTACACAAAACTCTGAGTTTTAAAGACAAACAGTTTGCTTATGACTTTGTATTGCATTGTATTGTACAGCTCCCACAGGTTCACCTGAAAACTTTGAAGTACAGCCACTGAAAGGGAAAGGGACGTCTGTCACTGCAACATGGGAGCCACCTGCAGACACAAATGGAAAAATTAGAGGTAGGTGAATAAAGCATGGACCAGTACTTACAACAAAATGAAATGATCAGGAAAATAACAGTGAATTATTGGCTATGTTGTTATTGTATGAAGTGCCATTCTGAGAATCACATGATTGTGTGCTACAGAAATGTGTAATTATCTGTAAATAGTGACTGCAGTTAATGTACCTGCATGTTAAAGTGTGTCCCATTAATCTTGTCCTGGTTATGTACATTGTTGGTTTAATATTCATATTTAATATAATACAAGTATTTAAATAAAAAAAATATATAATAAAATAAATAATAAGTGTCAGTTTATGGATTTTTTAGAGGATCCTTGTATAATAAGATTAAACAATAACCTATGATCCTACAGTTATAAGGGTGTTCAAGTCTCGAATTACTGGATATTACATTATTTTAAAAATGCCTTATGTTTGAGGGAGTTACTGCAAACCATAAATCTAATAATTATAGTCCCAACCACAATTCTAGAATGGTCACAATAGATTAGTTGTTTAAAATTGTTTAAAATCAAAACCACAGTGCACTGTAGATTTTGATCTTTTCAGTTTTAATATACTTTATCTTAATTACTCTAACCCCTGATAGCTGATTTCATTTCAATTTATTTTTCCACATGATGTCATTATATACAGATTACACCGTGTAACAATTTTTTTTTTTTTTTGGTTCCTGGGTAGTAAGTGTTATTTCCTAATTGCTTATGCCTCAAAAGTATAGAAAATGGCTATTATTCCCCACAGACTTTGCTTTTGTGACCAGGACAGTGATATTTTGAAATTTACCTATTTCCAATGAGAAAATGGGCGAATTTGTGTCTTTTCGTTCACATAAAGTCAGAAAAAAACAACATATGAATCCAAATTAACATGTATTTATACTAAAGTAATACAAAAATGACTACAAAAGATTTAGAAGTGAGTAGTTTTTTGAGATTTACGATTATACTGTAAATCACTTTCACGAATCAGCCCCCAAATGTAGTCTCCCATCATGTTCTCGTTATACTGTCCTTGGTAGCGGCCTTCAAAGTCCAGTATATCCTGGTGGAAGCGATCGCCTTGCCCCTCCGAGTACGCTCCCATGTTCTCCTTGAATTTATCAAGATGAGAATCAAGGATATGGACTTTGAGGGACATCCTACAGCCCATTGTGCCGTAGTTCTTCACCAGAGTCTCAACCAGCTCCACATAGTTTTCGGCCTTGTGATTGCCCAGGAAGCCCTGAACCACTGCGACAAAGCTGTTCCAAGCCGCTTTCTCCTTACTAGTGAGCTTCTTGAGGAATTCATTGCACTCCAGGATCTTCTTTATCTGTGGTCCGACGAAGACACCGGCTTTGACCTTTGCCTCAGACAGCTTAGGGAAGAAGTCTTGAAGGTACTTGAAGGCTGCCGACTCCTTATCTAGAGCTCTGACAAATTGTTTCATAAGGCCCAATTTGATGTGCAGTGGTGGCATCAGCACCTTCCGGGGGTCCCAGCCGTACTCATCATACTTCAAGGCGTCCAGCAAGGTCTTGATGCTGTTGTAATCCTCTTTGAGGTGCACCGAGTGAGCCAGGGGAAGAGATGGGTACTTGTTACCATTATGGAGCAGCACGGCTTTGAGGCTCCTGAATGAGCTGTCAATGAAGGACAGTATAACGAAAACATGATGGGAGACTACATTTGGGGGCTGATTCGTGAAAGTGATTTACAGTATAATCGTAAATCTCGAAAAACTACTCACTTCTAAATCTTTTGTAGTCATTTTTGTATTACTTTAGTATAAATACATATTAATTTGGATTCATATGTTGTTTTTTTTCTGACTTTATGTGAACGAAAAGACACAAATTCGCCCGTTTTCTCATTGGAAATAGGTAAATTTCAAAATATCACTCTTGGTCACAAAAGCAAAGTTTGTGGGGAATAATAGCCATTTCCTATACTTTTGAGGCATAAGCAATTAGGAAATAACACTTACTACCCAGGAACAAAAATTGTGTTACATAGTGTTATTTAAAGGGTATTGTTTCAGTTTTCTAGAATAATGTCTAGTGACATTATTTTATACAGTATATGCAAGATAATTTAAGGTGACATTTCCTGCCACTGGATTCAGCGGACTTCAGACTGTTAATATGCATCGGACAAACACATTGAACAGGTGTACATCTCTTTAAGCATGTCAGAGTCAACCTATATCTTTTGCACAAGTATACAAAATGCTACTTATGTGAATTATGCCTAGTGTTTAATATGTTTTTTTTTTCAATTTTCAAACATATTGTATTGGAGGAAACTTTTCAAGAATGGTTTGTATGGGTTAACAGAATATAAAACATGAATTGTATTGATTGGGGCTTTTTAATTATTTGAACATCATTTTCTCATAGTTGGGTTCAAATTTTGCCAGCTTACAACATTTCTTATACTAGATTGTATCGGTTGACATGCATTGCTAATTTATACTGTTAGTAATGCACACTCTAATTCATCCTACTCATACAGTATACTGCCAAATCATTTCAGAATACATTCTTTCATATGCCCCGGCTCTCAAACCATTTGGAGCAAAGTCCATTACCTATCGTGGGGATACTACCTCTGCTATAATTGAAGGTCTGCAGCCTGGGGACCGGTATATTTTCAAAATTCGTGCAGCAAACAGGAGAGGACAAGGTCCACAGTCTAAAGCCTTCAGTGTCAATATGCCAACAAGTAAGCATTAGACCTGCTTTCTATAACTTCAGAATTTCTAATTGTTTCATATAACATCTTTATTGCATTTCTTGGCTGCATCAGTACAACACAACTAATGCTGATACAATGAACTCCAGGAATTATTTCCAGCTTATGTCCTGAAGTAAATTATTTGACTGGTAATTTTAATGTAGTATTGAACCTTCCCCATTTTCTATGTAAGTCTATTTTTTAGTTTGTGACACATGCAAAAAAAATTAATGCATGTCTGTAAATTAAGTAACTCTTTGGACTACCCATTTAGTATTATTCACATTTTTTTAAAAGTTGTCTTGTGTGGTTCAGTGCTTGCTCTGTTGCTGTCACCCTTCTCAGTTTTCTTATAGCAGTACTGCATACTGAATGTTTAATACATTTTTTTTATTCCTATGATGGTATAGTTCAATTAAGTGCATTGTAAGCTTAACAATGTCCCCTTTTTTGTCAGCTAGTACTGTTGCATCAACTTCACATCAGCAATCCAAGAGTTCTGATTTTAGCAAGAATGACCAGAGCTCTGTATCACCTTCTAGGACATCTTTAACATCTTCATCCAAGTTGCCTTCATCTCATTCTACCTCCAACATTCAAAAGCGTCCCGCTTCCAAAACACCAAACAGGTTTTCACATGAAGCTCTTAGTGATAGGTCAGAATTGGAGACAGATCTTCAGTCTACTGAGGAACCAGATGAGTCTGAACTATATCCTTCTGAACCTGTTCCTCCCTCGCCATCGAAAGCCACCACCTTGAACTCAAGGAGAAAAACTCGTCCTCTTTCCCAGACAAGATCATACCACAGTATATTCTCTTCTATTAGATCGCCTGTTAGGATTGGCCAATCAGCCATCAAACAAAGACCAGACACAACTACATCATCTCCCCATTTTAAAGACAATGAGACCAAAGATTTAAGTGGCAGACAACATACTTCCTCTTCAAGACAGACAGATTTGAATGAGGATTTAGAGGAGGAACTTGATGAAGATACTGAGGAGAAACACGAGGAAGTTGTAAGACAAAAAAATCCAGTTCATTCAAAGGCGAAGGATGATGGACACAGTGATTTTGCAAATAAAAAACATTCTAGTTTTGTTCCTGATAAAAGTCAAAATCATAAAACTGGTTCCTCATCAAAAGTTCCAGAAACATCTTCTGGGTCATCCCAGCCCCAATTCTCCAGAACATCAGGAAATAGATCAGTGATTTCTGTTCAAAAGCCTCACATGTTTCCTAATTCAGAGACCAGTAAGCCAAGACGACCAATATCCTTTTCCAACAGGAAATCTGTATCACCCTCATTGGTTACTCATTCTTCCTCTTCAGGTGTGCCCTCTTCCACCTTATCTGGCAATAAGGAGTCGGCTGCTTTAAAGAATGAACATTCAGCTCGTAGCTTTCCTAAAAAAAAGGAAACAAACCTTGATTTGAAAAGTGTCTCAGCTTCCTCTTCTTCCAAACCCACAGTATTTAAATCAGGGACTCGTCCTTCTTCTTCAATGTTGACTTCAGGAGGGGCACGGTTACCTGTTTCATCCAACCGTCATTCAAGTACTAATGGCCGCAGAACAGCAGGAACTGGTTCTACCGATTCTTCAAGTTCTGTCCATCAAAAAGGTGTACCAGATCAACCAGGATCTAGCAGGGTAGTAGATGGTCAGCCAAAACCTGGTACTTCTTTAGTCAAATCTAAGTCTATTCTGCCCACAATAGCTCAGCCATCATCTAGACAGCAGTCATCTAAACCACAGGATGATGATTATGATTATGAAAGTAGTGAGACAGAAGTTGAGGTGGTGAAACCAGCTATCTCTTCAACATCAAACCATGCTTTGTCATACTTACCTTCGTCTGCTGTTCCTAAAGGGAGTCCCCAAAACTCATACCTTGGAGTTAGCAGCAGCAAAGAAATTGATGATTCTGTTAATAAGCACAGTTTATCCCCATCATCTCGGGTTAACCCTTCTTCAACCAAATTAGTTCCTTCTGGGCGTAGTCGTTCATCTTTTATAACAAACCATAACCACAGGTTCAGTGTGCCCAGACAGGAAACAAAACTAAGTTTACTTTCTACCCAACAAAACATAGCAACCCCTTCAGCACGGTCTAGTGGTTCACAGTCACTAACACCAAAACACACACAATCAGGTTCTGATGTTTCTCTAGACCAAGAGACTGATGAAAAAGAAAAAAGACCCATTTCTTCATCACCTTCAAAATACGGCCATGGATCATCAGGCTCTTCTCAATCCTCTTTGCCAAACCACCATTCAGTTTCAAGTGGCTCCAGAAAGCCTGATACCTCTTCACACTTTAGTACTTCACCCTCATCTAATCAAGGAGGTTCACGCACACATACTCCCAGTCTATCAGAGTCTGGATCAGAGGATGATGACTATGACTATGAATATTATGGAAGTAAAGAGTTGTATGATAAAGTTGATAAACTTAATTCAGCTTCTGTGTTATTGAAATCTGTGGCACCGGAGCCAAGTACCTCATCTTCAGTTAAACAGACAAGCTCTAGCATTACTGGGGACAGAGAGGAAGATGATGCAGACAGTAAATCAAGTTCCCCTTATGTGCATTCATCCTCACAGCTGCCTACTTCACGCTCAAATGGAAGGTCCCATTCCCCTCAACTAACAAACCGTCAATTTGGCTCTCGGATTTCCAGCAGGGTGCTACCATCTCAAAACATAAAGCTGGGTCAGTCTTCTGTCTCGTCAAACTCCCCTTCTACCAGTGCTTCTCAGTCTGCTTCATCTACAGATAGAGGCACTTCCCGGGTTCCTTCTTCTCAATTGCCTCGTTCCTCCTCCAGGCAGACCTCTTTTTCCTCTCTACCATCTTTGAATTCATCTCGGCAACCAATACAAGGGACAAGGGCCCGATACCCTGGCCGAGCCGATATTGCTACACGAGAGAAAAGACCTGGCACATTTGTGAAACCCAGTTATGAACAAGGTAATATGTTTGTTATTTTTGTAAGCAGATAAGATATAACACATAAATACAGTAATCCGTCGTGTATCCACCCGTCACATATCCGCCCTAACCGTTTATCCACCATGATCAATCTCTTCAGCAGTATTAGTTTATTATTAAACACTGAAGATTTGTTCAGAGATTGTAGATCCTACTAATGTTTTTGTACACTGTGTTGTATGTGCTCCATGCACAACCATTGTTGGTAGTGTCATGTGAGCTGTTCAGTGTGTTGATATGTAAATATTTATAAATCCTGTTCGTCTGCGGGGCGTATCAACTTCAGCTTCCATCTCGATCTCCTGCCTGTCCTACCTACCTGTCCCTCAGCACTTCAAATTTTCTAAAAAATATTCATTAATCTGAATAAGGACGTTTGGCACGAGCGATATTCCATGCCATACAAAACTCGCTTGAGTCGTTACATCTCGCTTCTTTACCGAGCGCAGAAGGAGCATCCGCTGACTGCCGAGTCGTGCTTTTAAATAGGCTAGTTTTGTTTCTCCTCAAGTCTGATCCAGGAGGATATTCAGAAGAAATTTTTTTGCGATCTGAGGTTGCCCGCCTAGTGTATAAGCGATTTGTTGCAGATGAGACACAGATGTTTATCATTGTTTTCAGTGAAAGCATTTTGTCCCATTCTGGCTTAAAGCCTCATACTTTTGTGTATTACTCGTGGAGGGTTTACTCAATACCATTGTCTCCACGAAACAAACGACCACTTAATTCAAAATGATGAAATTGACTCAACCACACAGCCGCCGTTCATTCGATGTGATCGAAATACCTATGCGCAAGAGTGCTGTGTCAAAGGTCATCAAGTGACGAAATGTGCAGTGAACATGCAGGCTGAAATAAACAGGAGAGTGAGAGAGAAGGGAAGAGGAGAAACAATAATAAACACAAATGTCTGTTTCTGTGTGATATTGCTTATCTTTAAAATATATTTCAACATTTGTTTCATCTCATTTATATATTTTGGGATGAGTATTAAATATATGTTAAGTCGGCTAATATATGTTATATATTTTGAAATATATTTGAAGGTAGAAATAGATTGGCAAGCTTATACAAAAATAACTTTGATGTGCTTGGAAAAATATGTTTCCATATATTGTTTTTATGACACATAAAACAATTCCTGTTTTTAATATATATAATATATATGTATTTCAGGTAAAAATGGTAGACCAAATTTTACGGATGCAAATGGAAAAGTTTCTTCTACACCCGAAGACAAAGTCAAACAAACAGGTCGCAGGATAATAAATGGCCCTCAAGGTTCAAAATGGGTGGGTTGCTATTCCTTATTTAGGCAGTCAAACCATAAAGTACATTGTGGCTATTCTATAATAAACTAATTTCTTGAGGTTGCAGTCTCTGACAGTAAATTGGGAAGTGTAATGCAGTGCACAGGCATATGGGTAATTATAGGGGCTTTGAATGAATAATTGTAAATGTACAACATGCATTTGCAATCACAAATAAAATATGTGAAATGCATGCTTGCCTTTACTTTTTATATCTGTATGTTCTGTCTGCTGTGCTGCAGGTCCCTGGCATATTGTGCAGCTGGGCTCTCACACTGCATGCAAAATGATGTTTCAGTGCAATAGAAACCAGTGAGCAGAAAGAGCTTTCTTTCGTTCCTGAAACATGTATTGGCGCTTGAACTTGATCTGAGATCTGAAATCAACCGGTTTAAAACCCTGAACATGATTTTTTTTTTAAATGTGGAGCTGTGTAGCTCTCCAATGCTTTCCAATGGGCCATTTGGAAGAGCTTATCATTATTATTATTATTTATTTATTAACAGATGCCCTTATCCAGGGCAACTTACAGTCGTAAACAAAAAATACATTTAAAAAATCACAGTACAAGTATTAATACAATTAATAGCAAGATAAAATACAACGACTTCAGTTCTAGTAAGTACAAGTATATTACAAAATCCGAATCAATATCGGAGCAGATAACAGTGTCAGTGATAGTTACATCAGGATACGATTAAATGCAAAATACTACAGATTGAATTGGCAGATTACAGTACAGTACTCTGTAAAGTACAGGATTAAATGCAGTAAAATAGGGAGCAGATAAGTGCAAGTAAAGTGCATTAAGGAAGAATGATAAAGTGTCCAGAGGGAAAAGAGGAGTTCTACAGATGCTGTCTGAAGAGGTGAGTCTTGAGCAGGTGCTGGAAGGTGGTCAGGGACTGGGCAGTCCTGACATCTGTAGGAAGGACATTCCACCACTGCGGGGCGAGAGTGGAGAAGGAGCGGGCTCTGGAAGCAGGGGAGCGTAGAGGAGGAACAGCCAGTCTTCCAGTGCAGGAGGAGCGGAGAGGTTGAGTGGGGGGTGTAGGGAGAGATGAGGGTCTGGAGGTAGCTGGGTGCAGTCTGGTCAAGAGGGAGAGAGTGTGGTAGATTCCAGAGGAATGGAGACACAGAGATCAGAGGAGGGAGAGGAGGAGGACGGAAAGAAAAGGAGGTCAGATTTAGAGAGGTTGAGTGTGAGGTGATGCGAGTGCATCCAGGAGGAGATAGCAGACAGACAGATAGAGATACGGGAGGGGATGCTGGAGTCATAGGGGGGGAAGGAGAGGAAAATCTGAGCATCAGCAGCATAGAAATGGTATGAGAAACCATAGGATTTATCATACCACCACAACAACTACTACTACCACATGTTCTATATATGGAGTAAAAATAATTTATTGCATGTAACTGCTGAGTACTATAACAAGCATATATTCCACAAACTTGCATAGTGGGGTCTGAGTCAGAAAGCAAAGTGTATTTAAGCAACTACAAATAGACCGACTTTGAAGCCAAATAGGACAGGGGAAATGGTTAAGTGAGCAGCACAAGGTTAATTTATAATTCAGGTATTTTCAATTTTTTTTATTACTAATATAGCTGAACACATGGCACATGTTGCTAAAGTACACATGATGATTTTATTGAAGAAACATACTGTATACCATCATGATGTGAACACTGATAAAGGGTAGGGTTTTTTTTCTTATGCCTTTATGTGTGAATGTGAAGTGAATGTGCAAATGTTTAGAAAACTACACTGGGAAGTCTGGGGCAACTACTACAGTTTTACTAATAGGGGCTTGCTCAAATTAGTTTCTTTACATTATTATATATTGGTTAATTATGAAATACCACTGTAAAATATACTGTATTTAATGAAGGAAGTTATTTTTTTTTAAATGCACTGAAGATTAGGCAGTTCCGGTTCAGCTAAATCGTATACTAATGCTCTCGATTATGTTTGTGACAGATAGTAGACTTGGACCGTGGGGTGCTAATGAATCAGGAAGGAAGAATTCTCCAAGACTCACATGGCAAACCCCTTGGAGTACAGCTCGGATCAGATGGGCGTACTGTTATGGGTTTGTATTGGTTTTTTAAGAGATGCTTCAGAGTAAAGTAGATTGACTTTCTGCCACTAACACATCTAAAGATTTCAGCTGTTAATTTTGTAGAAATTATTTTTCAATAGTAACCCTATACATATATTGATACATTTACAGTATACCTCAGATTTTCTTCAGTGTTCATTATCTAAATGATGTTTGTTATCCATTTTATTGAAAAAGCCTAATACTAAATCCAGGTCTTTCCCCCAGATTCAGTCAATTTATTTTTCAGCGAAGCATGACCAAACAAATGCAAAATATTTATGATATATTACCAAGGCTATTCACATCAGCCCAATGTATTGCCAGCAGTATCTTGGAAGCGGATAACTGTCAGTATTATACTGATGTGTTTTGTTCTCCTTATAAGATCATGAAGGAACTCCATTGTTGAACCCTGATGGGCTCCCATTTTTTGGACATGGTCGTGATAGCAGGCCTGTGATTAACCCTAAGGGGAAGTCTGTGTTGACAGTGGGAGGCAAGCCACTGGCTGCTTTGGAGATCCGCACAACAACAATACCACCAACAACCACCACCACAACAACCACCACCACAACAACAACTACATCTACTACTACCACAACTACTACTACCACTCCTGAGCCAACTACTGTTCCAACTACAATTGAGATAACCACAGAGGTCCCTACAACTTCTGCATTACCTGAATGTCCTCCAGGCACCTATTATAACGTAGATGAAAGTGGAAAGCCTGTATCTGTAGGACAGAATATACTGAATTGCTACCCAGAAGGTAGGAATGCAATAACCTGTATTTTTTTTTTCTTTAACTTTAAAAGTAAGCTGTTCAGCACATGTGGGAGAAGTTGTTAGGAAGAATACCAAGACCTGAGGTTGATGGGGAAACCCAGTTACAATGAATGCACTTTGTGGAAAATGCATGTTATGTGGCTCTAATGTTAATTAAGCAGAAGGTTAACATAATGAGTTTATTTTAGAAGTAGCTTGGGTCTAACCATTTAGTCTCAGTAAGTATCAAAGAGGTGGGGGCAAAGCTTATTATATTTAGTACAATAATTGGCAGACAGTTAAATTAAAATGTTAAATACAACTATTTGATGAAATCTTTACCTGGAACTTAATCCTTACTTGTCCATATACTGACCCATTAAAGTCCAATTCCCCTATGTGAGACACCAGATTAAAATACATCAGTGCATAGGGTAATGGAAAATATTTTGATTGCATATATCATACTGATGAGAACTGTCTTGTACTGGCATAGAGGCACTAAAGACATCACAAGTATAATAGCTCTATACTTTCCTTGGGAACAACTGTACATGCATTTCCCCCCCAAACAAATTTTCACAGCTTCCTTGTTATACAACAAACTATTCAGTTTGTTATTTTGATACAGTACCATATGAAAAAAAACTGGTCTGTGTCAAAGTTTAAACATGTACGAGTAATACGTGTGTGCCATGACTTGTCCTGAATTGCTTCCTGCTGTCTTGAGCAAATGGACCACACTACAGTACTTCTGGCACAAAACCATTCTTAACTTGGCTTATTTCTAAGCAATGTGTTCCTAAACACCCTGATATCATCAGATAGCATGCCAATCTATCACACAACATTTTACTGAACCATTAAAATAAATATGTATTTGGGTCATACTACAAAAAACCTATTAATAACTTCCTGGCATGTGTTAGACTTTTGTACAAGTTACAATTCATTGTTTCTTCATTTGACACAGTCAGCAAAGTAGGTTGGCCCAAAGTTGGTTTATGGTTGGCTAGGTTGGCAAGTGGTTGTCATTGGCAAGTTAACCAAGGGCCAATGCTGGCCCAACAATCTGCACATTTAATCTGCTCTCGAACTGTGTACCGTTATAGACCCAGTGTTCTAAAAAAGAGTACTCGTGGGGGGGAGGGGGGGGGGGGGGCACAGGGTCTTCTGGGGTGGCAGACAGGGAGTATGAGGGGTTTGTAACAGAGCTGCCGCGGGGGCCGGTGTTACAGGCTAATTCTCACCACAGGCTAATTCTCGCCACGTTAGAATTAGCCTAGGCTAAAACTCAATCCTGTGAGAACTAGCCTAGAGGCCTAGAGGCTAATTCTCACCCCAGGTGAGTTCTATCCTAGGCTAATCCTCACCCTGTCATGCTAATTCTCACCCCCAAGGCTGTGAAGGTTTTTTGAGATTTAGCAATCAGAAAGACAAGAGGATATGTGTCCTTAGTGTGATTTAACCTTTTTGTTATGTTAATTAAGTTAAGGTTGATTATTTATCTCTGGACAGTGTTAAACTTTTTATTGTGTATTTCCATTGGAATATGATATCTCTTTTATATCCTCTGTATCAATGAACTTGCAGTCTTCTTGGATGTGTCTGTCTTTGCAAAGTGCTTTCCTGTTATTTAGGAATTTTATATATATATATATATATATATATATATATATATATATATATATATATATATAGATAGATAGATAGATAGATAGATAGATATAGATGGGCTTCAGTGAGTTACAGGAAAATAATAACAGAATGTCGAGTAATTTATAAACTGTCACAGAAACCAGAGATGGAATTGTTTTCCTGTAACTCACTGAAGAGGCCCATCTATTATTTTTTATAATACATGGATACCCTTCTGATGTTAATATTAAAGAAGACGAGGTTCAGCAGTACAGTTGGGTTTTTTCAAACAAAGTGTTTCAGTGCTGTACAGATGTTCTATGTTGTATCAGCTTTTTTTAAACATATTCTCATTTTGTTGATCAATAATGAACATTTCTGTACTGTGGGTGTTGTCGAGTGACTGAAAACGAGACATTAGGTGTTTGAATTGAAAGTGATGGTCTCGAGGAGTTGAATGGGTCAAAGTTCATAATGCCTTTTATAATGCCTTTTTTTTAATGGCTCAGGATGCAAATATACTGTAGCCTTCATCCATGTATTATATATATATATATATATATATATATATATATATATATATATATATATATATATATATATTCAAATGTCATTCGTGTACAGCTAATTTTATACAAGTTCTTTAAACTGAGGTGCACACTCGTCAGAAACTTCTTTTTATATGGTCATCTTATAATGAAAGAAAGTGATCCACAAACACAAAAATAAGAGGAGTGGCAAACACTGTTGCAGCAGCAAAGGTCATATGAAAAAGACCTAGGAGTTTATGTTGACTCAGAAATGTCTTCATCTAGACAATGTGGGAAGCTATAAAAAAGGCCAACAAAATGCTCGGATATATTGTGAGAAGTGTTGAATTTAAATCAAGGGAAGTAATGTTAAAACTTTACAATGCATTAGTAAGACTTCACCTAGAATATTGTGTTCAGTTCTGGTCACCTCGTTACAAAAAGGATATTGCTGCTCTAGAAAGAGTGCAAAGAAGAGCAACCAGAATTATCCCCGGTTTAAAAGGCATGTCGTATGCAGACAGGCTAAAAGAATTGAATCTATTCAGTCTTGAACAAAGAAGACTACGCGGTGATCTGATTCAAGCATTCAAAATCCTAAAAGGTATAGAAAATGTCGACCCAGGGGACTTTTTTGACCTGAAAAAAGAAACAAGGACCAGGGGTCACAAATGGAGATTAGATAAAGGGGCATTCAGAACAGAAAATAGGAGGCACTTTTTTACAAAGAGAATTGTGAGGGTCTGGAACCAGCTGTTGTGTGGAAACCAAAAGTGCCTCCCATTTTCTGTTCTGAATGCCCCTTTATCTAATCTCCATTTGTGACCCCTCGTCCTTGTTTTTGATTTTGAATGCTTGAATCAGATCACTGATGCTTGAATCAGATTGTAAACTAAAGTATCTTTAAAATAAGTACAGTTTTGCGTAAACGACATTGAACACCACTGCATTATAATTTGGGGGTCTCTCTCATTTTAGTCAGTGCCTTTGATGTTGGTAATTCCACTGTATTATAGCACAACTCATGCTCCAACACTTTTTTGTAGTGATCTTGGTGCATCTATAGCTATGAAATGATAAAATGTACACATTTGGGGAAAGTGGAATGGGTAAAACTGATGTCTGAAGATGGATTTCACTGTTTGTTCTCCTTGCTTGGTCAATTAGTATGTTGATCAATGTTTAAATAAATATGATTTTGTTTGGGAAGATCCTTGTCCAAATTGACCAACAATACCTTGGTTTCAATCTGTTACATATGTGAAATTTTAAATAATTACTTGGCCACCCTTGGTTTTTCATAGATCCGTAGGGCTTAGGTGCTATCTTGTATTGCTACTTTTAAAGACAGATTCATCTTTCACTTGCAGAGGCCCAGACCACTCTCCTTCCAACAACAGAAGCCCCCACAACTGAACCTGAGGAAGGATATCCAGAAACCAGGCCATTTAACTCAAGCCCTTCGTCAGAGTTTGATATAGCTGGGAAAAGACGATTTACAGGTATGTTCAGAATGACTTAGTGCATTGCTCTTGGCATGTTTGTTTTTTAGGAGATGTGAGGAAATGTGTTATGCAACCTCATTTACAGTAATGACACAACATTAATGATTGTTAATCTTTGCACCACAAGGATGATCCCCTGAATTTGTACGATCCAATCTTGATTTAGAATGGTGTCAAATGTTTCAATGGATTATAACAACTGCTTTGTAATGAAATGTATTGTACTGATTTGAATGTTCTGAAGTGCAGTGTTGCGTACCTACTTAAAATGTAGAATATGTGTAATTTAGAGATCTATCAAAATATAGTACCTTACCATAGAAATATACTAAGGCACACTGTTAGAGAAGTATACTACAAATATCAACTAAGCCTATTTCTGGCCTGATAAATCCTGGATTTAGAAGGGCAGAAATAGGATTCTATGTAAATACTTAAAATACTTGAATACTGTTGATCAAGCCTTTTTTGTGTTTAACAAATAAAGTACAAATTTGAAATGAATACCATAAAGTATGTAAAAAAATAATAATTTGCCAAAAATGTAATTATGCAAAAAATCAGCCAATCACCATTAAAGAGTAACTAGCAGGATTCTGAAAAAAAATAGCCAGTAGTCCCCACGTGTTGCTACAACTTTAAATAACATACCTGTAATCTTTCTTTTCATTAACATCCTGACAGCTTTTTTACACTTATTAGTCTGTTTCAAAGCTCTAGTGCACTGATAGTGTAAGGGTTATTGCCCACATTGTCAAACAGGTAACACAGCAATAACGATCCACGATGTGGTACGGACCAGGAAAGCCAGAGCACTTCTTGTGTTGTTTTTTTTTTTTTTTTTTACCGCTTTTCCTGCAGTGATTAAGAGGACAGATCTCAAACCTCAGTGCACTAGCCATTTTGAAAAGAGCTGTGAAACAGACTTTAAAGTTATAAGTGTAAGAAGTTGTCAGGATGTTAACAATGAAACGGATAATGATAGGTACGTTATTTAAACCGTTGTAGCAACACGTGGGGATGTGTAACGCTATATTCTTCGGAACCCTGCTACTTACTCTTTAAGGACTTGTCTAAATTCCAGTACATCATATCCTGTGTAGAGCTGTGATCCTGTGCATAGAACATAACAGTTCTAAAGTAACAAAAAATAAACAACGATACTGTGTTTTAATAGTTGTTCCTGAGTACAATCTTGACAAACCTATAATCAATGCAAACCGTTTTGCCTCATGGCTCAGCTTTCCCCAATGGCAAGGTTTCAATTTACCCCTGACATCCCTCCCTCACTGTTTCAGATCAAGCATACATTTCAGAAAAAAAAACTCCTGTTAGTACAAAAAATAAAGAATATAGTGACATATTAATTAACTTAACAGGTGTAGCAGTTGTTCATCTATGATTCAAAACATTGCAAAAGAGATTAGTTAAAACCAATGTCTCAACTAGCCCAGTCTCCCTCACTAGGTTCTGCACTGTTTTAGTTTCTGCTTTAGAACTAGGACATTGCGACAAATTTTCCACTTGACAATAAAGACAAACTTTCATATAAATTTCCTAATGATTCCATTTAAAAAATATAAAAAATAACTGACGAATCTGGTGATCTGGTTAAATGGGTACTACAAGCATAAATGATCTGGTTCAAACCTGTTTCATGAATTATCAAAACATTGTTAAAAAGCTACTGCCTTAAAGCTTGCAGTGTGGAGTAGTGGTTAGGGCTCTGGACTCTTGACCGGAGGGTCATGGGTTCAATCCCCGGTGGGGACACTGCTGCTGTACCCTTGAGCAAGGTACTTTACCTAGATTGCTCCAGTAAAAACCCAACTGTATAAATGGGTAATTGTATGTATAAATAATGTGATATCTTGTAAGTCGCCCTGGATAAGGGCGTCTGCTAAGAAATAAATTATTTATTTATTTATAAAAGAGCCTAAACTACAATTTGAAGTAATTTGAGGAACATTAGATCTTTTTTTTTTTTATTTGTTGTTCAGTGTGTCAGATAAAATTAGCATTTAGACTCTTGTGGGGAATAAAGAATTGCTTTCCACTTTGGAATAGTCTAAATCCCAAATAGAATAATTGTACATGACACATAAATGTATCTATGCTTACCACAGGGACAGAAGATGTGAACAGAAATGGCTGCATGCCCGGGTAGCATTATTTGAAAAGCTACCAGCAGACTGTACTCTTTACCAATGAAGTATCACATGCCTTTTGCTGCAAGAAAATCTGATGATTTTGTAAAAATTGCAAATAATAAAAACCTATGCAATCACATAAAAAGGCAAAACTGCTTGCTTCTGATTTAGCCACAAAGTTTTACATCTGGTTGTTGTTTCTTTTATGAGTATTCAGCTTTGCCTTATTGTAGGCTTCTCTTGGCACTCCTGCAGACATTGATGCAACTATCCTGATTCCTTTTCTTAATTAATGGCCCATCAGTGATCAGCAACTCCCAAAGGTAGATGATCTAAAGAAAATATGCTGGAGCATCGTGGAGCTCCTCCACACTCACATCTGGGTTAGAGATGGAGACTGCAGGAGCCAACAGTGTTAGGCTTCCAAACAAGTTGGCAAGGAATCATAGAGGTGACAGATTGCTATGATTCACATAGCTGTGGCTACTACACTCCACACCTGAAATTAATTAAAATATTTAAATAAAGCAGCAGCAATGTTCCAGCTATAATTGAGAATATAAAACAAATATCTGAAAATCTGTGCATCCAGTTTTCTGTAATTTCCTAACCTCTGGTAGAAAAATTTCCATAATAAAGACAGTTACAGAGGTGCAACGTCCTTCGTGTAGATGTTTTCCTGTGCTCATCCTGTCAGTTTAGAATCTGAACTTTGTTTTAGAGGTGTGACTTAAAACTAATGACACGCAGAAAAGGGTGGTTACATTTCTCAATGGCTTTTTATTTGTCTACATTGGCGATGGGCAACTGATCAAGAAATAAAATGGAAAAACATTACTTTATTACATGTTTTATTTCAGTATCTATACACTAGTTACAGGTGAGGCGACCATTTTCTTAAAATGGTTAATCAAATAAATAAATGCACACCTGTGTTTAATGGGAATAACTAGATGCTGATCATACAGTGAAGATCTTACCGTTTCATAACCATTTCTGTAGCATAAAGATAGATATAGGAGGCTGTGTGGTCCAGTGGTTAAAGAAAAGGGTTTGTAACCAGGAGGTCCCCGGTTCAAATCCCACCTCAGCCACTGACTCATTGTGTAACCCTGAGCAAGTCACTTAACCTGCTTGTGCTCCGTCTTTCGGGTGAGATCTAATTATAAGTGACTCTGCAGCTGATGCATAGTTCACACACCCTAGTCTCTGTAAGTTGCCTTGGAAAAAGGTGTCTGCTGAATAAACAAATAATAATATAGATTTCAAAGTTCAGTTATAAGTATATAGAATTTTTGTTGGCATCCTTGTTTTGTCAAATAGGTTCTAAGGGATACTTGAAAGTAAACGTGGAAGCAAGTGCCGAATACATAAAATACCCTTCCCGTGGTAAAATATTGTTTATATGAAGCCAAAAAGAAATTCATCTTAAAATAGATAAGAGGAATTTCAATCTGTGAAAGTCAATGCATGCTGCTGAAAAGTGCCGGGTCAGACTACTAGATTATTTCTAGTAGCTCCTCTCAGCAGTAAATCCTGTCAGCATGTGCAGATCTGACACAGATTGCAAGCAGAGTTCACAGAATAGATCAGTTGAGGATTTCAGGAATCAAAAACAGACCATTCTGTTTCTTTATCCAGGCTGCTTGAAAGAAAATATATTTGGTTGATTTTGCATTTGAAAACACTTAAAAAAAATAATAATAATAATTCAGAAACTACTGCACTGTATCAGAACAATGCATTATTTTGATGAAACACATGTGTTGGAATTGTATGGAAACAAAATTAAGAGTATTACAACCTAATCATGGCATCACTGTTTTTACCAGTTTGCTTAATCCTTTTAAGTACAACCCATGGATTTTCAGAAGACTTTAGAAAACATGACTCAGGCTATTGTACACAGTCTGAGGTTTCTGAATTAAGCCTCCAGGTTCTTAATAAT
The DNA here is from genome assembly GCF_902713425.1 of Acipenser ruthenus. Taxonomy (NCBI): domain Eukaryota; kingdom Metazoa; phylum Chordata; class Actinopteri; order Acipenseriformes; family Acipenseridae; genus Acipenser; species Acipenser ruthenus. The sequence continues at coordinate 40,398,917 of NC_081193.1, read as the reverse complement.
GAAACAAATTTGCTGCATGAGGTAACTCTTGGAAAGTAATCTTTTAAGTTATTGAAAATGAGGGTCCTGCTTAAATACGAGTGTAACTTGCAAGCCAATGTGATTGCATGTTTTTTCTTTTGTTTAGTAAGGTGTATCAGTATTGTTTATAATGCTGGTATTTTCCATGGAAAAAATGGAACAGTACACATGTGCAAGTTATAAACTGTTATGGTAAATGTCGACATGTGTCCGACATTCATAATAATGTCATTTTTATATCTGAAACAAGGCCAAGAGTTACTGGTGTCATTGCAAAATGGAAACTATAATAAGATCCAAAATGGAAAATTACCTATATGGTAACAATATCCTGGGAGACAATCAGCATGGTTTTAGGAAAGGGAGATCGTGTCTTACTAACCTGCTTGATTTTTCTGAGGATGGAACATCGACAATGGATAATTGCAAAGCATACAACATGGTTTATTTAGATTTCCAGAAAGCTTTTGACAAAGTCCCACATAAAAGATTAATTCTCAAACTGAACGCAGTAGGGATTCAAGGAAATGCATGCACATAGATTAGGGAGTGGTTAACATGTAGAAAACAGAAAGTACTGATTAGAGGAGAAACCTCAAAGTGGAGCGAGGTAACCAGTGGTGTACCACAGGGATCAGTATTAGGTCCTCTGCTATTCCTAATCTACATTAATGATTTAGATTCTGGTATAGTAAGCAAACTTGTTAAATTTGCAGATTACACAAAAATAGGAGGAGTGGCAAACACTGTTGCAGCAGCAAAGGACGTTCAAAATGATCTAGACAGCATTCAAAACTGGGCACACATGGCAAATGACATTTAATAGAGAAAAGTATAAGGCACTGCACGCAGGCAATAAAAATGTGCATTATAAATATCATATGGGAGATACTGAAATTGAAGAAGGAATCTATGAAAAAGACCTAGGAGTTTATGTTGATACAGAAATGTCTTCATCTAGACAATGTGAGGAAGCTATAAAAAAAGCCAACAAGATGCTCGGATATATTGTGAAAAGTGTTGAATTTAAATCAAGGGAAGTAATGCTAAAACTTTACAATGCATTAGTAAGACTTCACCTAGAATATTGTGTTCAGTTCTAGTCACCTTGTTACAAAAAGGATATGACTGCTCTAGAAAGAGTGCAAAGAAGAGCAACCAGAATTATCCCAGGTTTAAAAGGCATGTTGTATGCAGACAGGCTAAAAGAATTGAATCTGTTCAGTCTTGAACAAAGAAGACTACGCGGTGATCTGATTCAAACATTCAAAATCCTAAAAGGTATAGACAATGTCGACCCAGGGGACCTTTTTGACCTGAAAAAAGAAACAAGGACCAGGGGTCACAAATGGAGATTAGCTAAAGGGGCATTCAGAACAGAAAATAGGAGGCACTTTTTTACACAGAGAATTGTGAGGGTCTGGAACCAACTCCCCAGTAATGTTGTTGAAGCTGACACCCTGGGATCCTTTAAGAAGCTTCTTGATGAGATTCTGGGATCAATAAGCTACTAACAACCAAACGAACAAGATGGGCTGAATGACCTCCTCGTTTGTAAACTTTCTTATGTTCTTAAATAATAAACATTTTTAAAATACCACTTATTTGCACTTGTTAGTTCTTTTTATGTTTTAAGTAAAAACAGTTTTCTGGCACAAGTGCAATTGTATTAGAAGTCAAACACTCAAAAGTGCTGACTAGAAGTCTTTCAATGATTTCCTAAAATGGAGGTCCTTATTTACTATGTGTGTGTGTCTTATATAAAAATACTGCTTATGTTTAAAATTTGTAAAACAACTGAAATAACCCTCTGAGTTGTTTCTCACTAGTTTTATAACAACAGCATCATCCACCACATTCATATATAGGGGTGTGGCAGAATGGTTGCAGTGATGACATCACAGACCAGGAAGGAGCAACACATAAACAAAGAAGGGCGGTGGTGAAACTGAGCGCTACGGCGCTCAGCTATTTTATTAAATAATAAAACAAAAGATTTAAACAAACACAAAACACCACAAAACAAAAGAGCACATTGTCCAAACAAACAATAACAAAATAAGTATATTTAAATATAGCAATTGTTTTTCTTTCCACAAAGTACATCTCACCTCTGATACTCTCTCCTTGCGCAGACAGCTGGAGGCTTTTATATTCTGGCCGAGGTGTTAACTAGCTGTTAATTATCTTATTACCCCTCGGCCACAGTCTGCACGAGTTTAGTAAGGATGTGTGACTGTCAGCTAGTTAAATAATCAGTAGCTGATCAGTCACGCATCCTCACGAGGTTTTTAAAATGCAGTAACAATAACAAATAAGTGGCGCTTTACCGTAATATAAACATAAATCATAATATAAATAAATAATAAACAAAGGGGCGGGACACTCCGCCACAAGGGGGCATATCATTGGTTGCACTAATAAATACACTGGATAGAACTAATTTTTTTTTTTTCCATTCTTCCAGCTCCATATGTGAACTTCATCCGTAAGGACCCTGGGGCCCCCTGCTCATTAACTGAGGCACTGGAATACCTTCAAGTGGATATCTTGGAAGATCTCTTTTCAAAAGATAGCAAAAATCAGCCACCCAAAAATAAGCCCCACAATATCACAGTGGTAGCCATGGAAGGCTGCCACTCCTTCATCATCCTGGACTGGGCACGCCCTGTGAAAGGCGACGCAGTATCAGGTACAATGACAAAGGCAATCCTTTTGTTGGTTTCAATCTTCATTCTTAACTAACAAACACTCAAAAGTGCTGAATTTAGAAATACTAAAAGAAACTAAAGTTTTGACTAGAAGTCTTTTTCAGCGTCTTCAGACTTCTTCTTTATGAGGAGTGCAAATGTAACTAGGCGTTGCTTTGGTTGAATACATAATACTACACAAATTTGCAGCTTGGTGGACTGAGAAACTTGCTCCTATAGCTACACATAGGAGAAGAAAACCCAGAACTGGCTCTCTTGGCTCCCAATTCCTTGCTTTAGCCATGATACTCATGTGACTAATATGAGAATAGTATAATTAAATGTAGTTCTTAATCCCTCTATGCAACCTAATAATTAATTGCTTTATTTTGGGGCATAGGTAAATCAAGAATTTTTAAATAGCAACACAAATTACGGAATGCAGAGTTCATACAGCAGTACTGGTGCAACGTGCTTTCTTTGGCAGATAAATATAAGTTCACACAAAGGCAAACAAGCTTTTGATCTAGAGTCATATATGTATTTGTGTGCATTGCTTATCTAAGTAATGTTAGTGAAAGGTGCAAAGCTGTTACCATTCTTGATAAACTGAGTGTTGATGCGTTGTCTGTATTTTAAAGCTAATACGTCCCAATCAGTAAAGACTTTTACTGGGTTTTACATCTGGAACAGTATTTAAACTTAAACTAACATAACCTGGTGTGTTGGGATTTGAGCCAGCCTAAAACACTACTTGATCTAGATAAGTGGAAACATGTCATGTAAAACTTCCCAGCTAATATATTATGTGATGGGATTTATTATTTCATGCTAAATTCAGTATTTTCCATTATTTAATAATGTTACCATCGGAACAAGATATTACTCCATGTAAAATTAAAAATTAAAATGCAACCCTGCAACCCTTCAACCTTAATACTGCTCTGCATTTAAGAATGCTTTTTCATTGGTTCACATAACTTTTCTAAGGCAACTTTCCAAGTAACTCATGCTCATTTTTAAAGAATTTTCTCAAAACAGAGATATTGTTATTGCTTGTATTATTCATGTGATGAAAACTGACTACCTTACCTTATAGAAAAAGTTTCCTGGTGTTTCAGATTAGTTAAAAGCAGTCACTGTTTCCTGAAGGTTCTGGGTCAACACTTAATTGGAAACAAATGTAAAGTCTGACTTTCATTCCTCTTTCACCCAACAGGGTATATGGTACACAGCGCCTCATATGATGATATTCTGAATAACAGGTGGTCAACCAAAAACTCCAGCGGGACCCATTTACCTGTGGAGAACCTGAAGCCAAACTCAAGGTCTGTTGTAATGTCTTATCTATTTCATGAACACATTTAAAACAGTGAAAAAGTTTGCAATAAAAGAAACTTGTTAAACAGCATGTCATAATATACAAAGGCTTTGAGTTGCAGAGAGAATGGGCCCCGTTTTACACAGTGGGGAACATGGTCCACGTTATACAGTACATTAACTATGAAGTGGGCAATTTGCCCACAGTAAAATAAATGTAGGCCGATGAGACTAACATTGGCAGATAAATGTATGATACCAGTAAAGTATTATGGCAGGCAAAGCAATAGTTGGGTGAAAGATAGGGATTTAGCTTAAATTATTGCTATACAATATAGCTATATTTATTCTCATGGCGGTCTGATCCAGTGATGAATTTAGCAGCTGTATGTAATAAAGGAGAGCACAAGCACATGTGATGCTGTCAAGCCCAATCTAAGGCAGTCAGATTTAGAGAAGAAAAAAAGCTTTTTAAGATGAATGAATCCTGAAAAATAGTTAACCAAATACAGGAGAAGCATCCCACGGTTAAAAACGGAAGCTAAATGGGTGTTCTTTGATGTTGCCCAATATGGACAAAACACAAACATGCCTGGCATTCATCACCCATAATAATATACTGACTGTTATTTTCTTACCTGAAACTGTCAAGTTACTTCCCATAGGATGTCCCTCTAAACCAAAAGCAAAGTAAGATTTTCTAAGAGGAATAAACAATAGTCATTGCAAAAACTAGCAAGAAACCACTTCCGAATATTTAGTCTTTTCTGAAAATGTGCAACTTAAGAACATAAGAAAGTTTACAACCGAGAGGAGGCCATTCGGCCCATCTTGCTTGTTTGGTCGTTAGTAGCTTATTGATCCCAGAATCTCATCAAGCAGCTTCTTGAAGGATCCCAGGGTGTCAGCTTCAACAACATTGGTTCCAGACTCCCACAATTCTCTGTGCCTCCTATTATCTGTCCTGAATGCCCCTTTATCTAATCTCCATTTGTGACCCCTGGTCCTTGTTTCTTTTTTCAGGCTGAAAAAGTCCCCTTGGTCGACATTGTCAATACCTTTTAGAATTTGGAATGCTTGTAATCAGATCGCCGCGTAGTCTTCTTTGTTCAAGACTGAATACATTCATCTTTTTAGGCTGTCTGCATATGACATGCCTTTTAAACCTGGGCTAATTCTGGTCGCTCTTCTCTGCACTCTTTCTAGAGCAGCAATATCCTTTTTGTAGCAAGGTGACCAGAACTGAACACAATATTCTAGATGACATCTTACTAATGCATTGTAAAGTTTTAACACTACATCCCTTGATTTAAATTCAACACTTTTCACAATATATCCGAGCATCTTGTTGGCTTTTTTTATAGCTTCCTCACATTGTCTAGATGAAGATATTTCTGTATCAACATAAACTCCTAGGTCTTTTTCATAGATTCCTTCTTCAATTTCAGTGTCCCCCATATGGTATTTATAATGCACGTTTGTATTGCCTGTGTGCAGTACACTTTTCTATATTAAATGTAATCTGCCATGTGTCTGCCCAGTTCTGAATGCTGTCTAGATCATTTTGAATGACCTTTGCTGCTGCAGTGGTGTTTGCCACTCCTCCTATTGTGTCATCTGTAAATTTAATAAGTTTGCTTACTATACCAGAATCTAAATCATTAATGTAGATTAGGAATAGCAGAGGACCTAATACTGATCCCTGTGGTACACCACTGGTTACCTCGCTCCATTTTGAGGTTTCTCCTCTAATCAGCATTTTCTGTTTTCTACATGTTAACCACTCCATGTGCATGCATGTCCTTGAATCTCTACTGCACTCAGTTTGAGAATTCATCTTTTATGCAGGACTTTGTCAAAAGCTTTCTGAAAATCTAAATAAACCATGTCATATGCTTTGCAATTATCCATTGTCGATGTTGATTCTCAAAAAAATCAAGCAGGTTAGTTTGACACGATCTCCCTTTCCTAACACCATGCTGACTGTCTCCCAGGATACTGTTACCATATAGGTAATTTTCCATTTTGGATCTTATTATAGTTTCCATAAGTTTACATGTAATAGAAGTCAGGATTATTGGTCTGTAGTTACCTGGTTCGGTTTTGTCTCCCTTTTTGAGGATCAGTATTACGTTTGCAATTTTCCAGTCTGTCGGTACAACCCCTGTCTCAAGAGACAGTTGCATGATCTTGGTTAGCGGTTTGTAAATAACTTCTTTCATTTATTTGAGTACTATTGGAAGGATCTCATCCGGCCAAGGGGATTTGTTTATTTTAAGAGCTCCTAGTCCCTTTAACACTTCTGCCTCATGCTAAAGTTATTTAAAACTGGATAGGAACAGGTCGACATGTGGGGTATGTAGTCTGTATCCTCCTTTGTAAATACTTTGTAAGCCCCCCCCCCCAATGAAACCATTTACACAGCTGACCAAGTGTGACCACTGAAAACCACACGTACAAAGGCTAGCTGACAAAATGCAACACTAATATAATTAGCCTTATTAGAAAATAAAACATTTGATTTGGCTGTTGAATTTTCTTTCGAGCTCAACACTATGGTTACTGCTGAGTACATTATTACTGCATAAAAATGTTTAAAAAAAGCATCTTAGAATAAAAGTTAAAAGCTACTGATTGAATCAAAAGTGGGGCTAAACAACTGGATGTTGTTCGTGATTTAAAAGTTGGCAAATGCAAATCAATTGAGAGAGGATGGATAAAAGCATTGTGTCCCAAGATCCGTGTGAACAAGAAAAACAAGCAGAAAAAAGTAACTGAAAGTACCCCGTTGTACACTGCCTGGCTGACTAACAAGTAAGTCACAGGTTGTATTCATTTTTATTTATTATAATATATGCAAGTGTGTGGTGTATTTTCTGGACCGCTGCAACTTGGCAGGTAACCCTTGCGCCCAGCCCCTGTCACCCAGGTCAACCCTGCTTTATCAAAAGCAGCGTGAAATCGCGTACCCGACCCGCATGACACCGGGTCCTGACCCAGGTAGGTTCCGACCTGGGTAAAGCATGCCACTGTGAAAGGGGCTTTAGAAAAGGGTGTGCAATTTCAATTTAGCCTGAAACTGGCTCTCCACCACAATCACGTCAACTGGAGGCTGGAAACCATTGGAGACTTGCCACATTAGTGTTATACGTAGAGAAAATAGAATGTTTATTTGTAGCACAGGATACAAACAGTTCTGAGCACAGCTTCACAGAATACAAACATTTGCAGGCAAACCGCTTCAGGCAGAGGTACAAACTATACATTCTCTTTCCTCTCCCCTAGCACTACTATTTGCCAGTCTTATTTTCTGTGACCCACTGGCTTCCCGAACATGTAAGCTCTCTAAATGATTTTGTTAGTTACGATGTTTGAACTGCTTAAATCACTGCTCCTGACAAGCAGACAAACTGAACACCTCCCTTTCCTTTTCCCTCACTAAACCATTGCGCTTATATGCGGTTCAACCCCGCACACTAACACACAGATAGTTTACTGGTTACATTTTACTCATTTTATATAAACACTCTGCCTATGTAATTTTGTACAAAAAATACATTCTTAACAACAATTAAAACAATAGCAACATTACATTGCATTTTAAAAACATTGAACCCCTCTACTGGGTAAGCTTTTGTTTATTTTAAACAGTGACGGAAAACCGTCACACATATTTTGACAAAGCTTTTTTGTTTACAGTTTAACAGTTCTAGGTTCCTAACATGTCTTTGGTGGATAAAGCACGCTTGGCAATAAATCCTTAGTCATGTTCTCCTTCTTTTGCCGACCAGCCCTTGTGCTTACAAGGAGCACAAAGTAGAAATGCCGGGCAAGTTTATGAGTCATGTGGTTTACCCCCATTGAGTATTATTATTATTATTATTATTATTATTTGTTTATTTAGCAGACGCCTTTATCCAAGGTGACTTACAGAGACTAGGGTGTGTGAACTATGCATCAGCTGCAGAGTCACTTACAACTACGTCTCACCCGAGCGTAGCACAAGGAGGTTAAGTGACTTGCTCAGGGTCACACAATGAGTCAGTGGCTGAGGTGGGATTTGAACCGGGGACCTCCTGGTTACAAGCCCTTTTCTTTTCTTTAACCACTGGACCACACAGTATAGAACTGAAGTTTCCTACTAAACGTGGAAATTCAAATAACAGCTACATTTATACAAAATCAGCTGTTTCCATTGGGCTTGTCTCACGTTGTTAATGAGCATAGATTTATTGAATATAACCGTTTAATGGATATGTAGCCATGATAGGTTCACAGACCCCAATTACTGTTGCACTATTCTTGGACTAAGTTATAGTACCTTAAGGGAGGTTAGCTCATGATTAGTGTTGTCGTAGCCTATGAAATCAGTTGCATGTGTGTTAAGTGGAAACCTAATGAAAACGTATCTACATGGAGCGGCACAATACCATAAAGACAGACAACAAATTAAAGTCAGCTTTGAAAGGCTTGGTTTGAAAAATCTAGGCTGGCACACACGATGGAGCCAACAGAGTCAATTATTTTCCAACTGAACTAAATCCCTTAGAAGTGGTTACTTCATGCCAAACAAGTATCATTTTAAAATATTTTATTAGATTTTTTTCATTTTATATTGTTCGTTTGGACTGTGTTTTTTACTGGGTTTCTGGAGTTTGTCATGTGCTTTCTAATTAAATTCTGAATTGTTGATTTTATATCATTTGTGCTGGTAATAAATAAGAACTGGAAATGTATATAGTATTATTTTTTCATCACAGCATAAGCCCAGCTGACACTGCACAGTGGAAAAGATTGTTAACACTTCAGACTGGAGCCATGTTTACAAAGCTCTAGAGTTATAGAAATAAAGAAATAAAGAAATAATGTTGATCCCTTTGGGAATACACACAGTGGTTTCTGGCAGTTGTCATCAAAATTAAACATTGTAAAAATAAATATTCTTCAATTTTATTGCTTATCCGTCAATTGTAAATGAAAGCCTTTCCTTGATATTGGACAATGACCAAGTATCATCCATTCAATTGGTCCATTTTGTTTGTCCTAGCAGTTTTTATAAGGTTTTATCTTCTTAAAACTGGGTCCCAACTTCATTCCATGTTATTACATGGGTGCATGGGTACAGGGGTGGCAATAGGACCATTAGCCTGGGTTTTAACTCCACAAACAAGCTGTAAGTAACAACACACAGTTCTCAAAGGTTCAAGTAATAGGTCAAGAAACAGATATGTCCTTATATGTGTATTTTGAATATTTTTTTATGACTTAACTGAGCTGCAATGTTGATTTGGCTTCATACTATCATATAGTATAAAATTTAATTGAGGAATTTACATTTTGTACCAAATTATTCATGCCCAAATTTTCCAATTAATTTTGTTCCCCACATTCTATTAGAAGCCCCATTGCGGGTCTGCTTGAAAAACATGCACAGTCTGTTCTATGGGCACTGACATCAATTGTTAGGTTTTCATCTAATCCTGACCACAGTTTTGGCAAGAAAGTTGTTAAAACTTAAATTAGGACTTGTTTTTAATTTATATGAAAAGGAGACTAAATGTCAAATCTTTTTTTAGGTATTACTTCAGAGTTCAGGCAAAGAACGTTTTTGGTCTTGGACCTATCAGTGACACATTTACATACGTAACTGAATCAGGTAAGTACAATGTCTATTTATAGGCATTTTTATTGTAGATCTAGATACATCTTCAAGAGAAAAGGACAAATTAAATATTTCCAGTGTGGTCTAAATTCAACCCTATGTTCATAATATTGGTACAATGCATTTTTTCATAATCAACCAGATTATGCTGTGTAGATGGCCCTGTGCATACACTGATACAACTGCTGTTTACTCCCTGGACTTGTCTGTCTAAGCACATAGCTAAATTGAATACCTTGCATGCTGAAGAAAATAATACACACTACCTAAAACTACCTTTTAGTAAACAAGTAGAGCTTAAACTCTCATAATCTCTTTGAACCAGGCAGGACTTTAGGAAGATAGACAGATGTTCAAGCTATATTCAAAATGCATGCCCCAGGGGCTTTTACAGAGCAAAAACACCTGCAGAGACTGTGCATGAGCATTAGTTATGAGATGCTAAATGCTGTTGGTCTAGGTCAAATTGACCAACATTTACCTACTTTGTCATATTACCTGAAATGTAATTGGAACTGAGCGGAGGTGATAGATAAGTTTCATGTGAATATAATAAAAGGTTTGGGATTGGTTTATTTTACAGATGACCCACTACTGATAGCCAGGCCCCCTGGTAAGTATCTACAGTACATGCAGTATTCTTTTTATTTTTTTGTTCCAACAAAGAATAATTATGGCATTTCAACATGTACATATTCATTCTCTGTAGAAGGCTCCTTTGAGAGCAATTTGACAGAATGTAAAGAAAGCTGTGTCAGCACAACAACTAAAATAAAAAATACTGGCTATGTTTCCATTGCAGTGGATTTATTCGCTAAAAGTTTACGGATTAAAAAAAATATGCGACAAGCTCAATGGAAATGGGTATAATTCGCAAAAACGTGTACATTTATTCGAACTTTTAAAAACCCTAGACCTTAGGGTTTTAGGAAAGTCGATATTTTCAGAAAATGTGAATTAAGGTGCCTTAATGCGCATAACTTTAAATTGAACAATTTTATTCGCATAAAATAAGAGAATCCCCCAAAGTGCACTGCAGCTCCTAAGGAAGTTCCTTACTGGGAGGAAAAAATGGCAAATAACAGTAACAGGTGCAACTGGGAGACTGCATATTCTGCACAGCTAGCCAGCTTATACAGAGCGTTAGCGATTCTCTTTTCTGTTGGTATAGGTGATCTTGGGCTGAACTGTTCTGGAGCAATATACGGGTCAAGTTTAGTGCACAGTTTGTTAAAAGCTTCCCTGGTCATCCTGAAATGGGTACGCCAACGTTGATCATTAAAATGATCTTGCACAATATTTTCCCAAAATATATTGCAACGCTTGTACACCGACTTTCGAGGTGGATTCCGTTTTGTGGTTGTGAGTAGTAACCACTCCAGGTGATACAGCTGCCTTCTAGATCTTCTCCGTCTCCTAACAATACTGATACCTACTGAAGCAAGCTGGAGTAACAGCATCAGTATTATTTGGCCTTGTTCAAGAACATCCTGCAATTGAGTTTTTTCTGCTAAATCATTTTGCTGCTGAAAAGTTAACCGCTGTAGAGAACACGTGCGCAATGGCTTTAATTCTCCAGTTTGAACAGAATAATGTAGCCTGTTTTAATATCTATACGTCACATGTGGTGAACACCAATCTTTCCTTTGCAAATAAATTCCTTGCTTTTATGGCATGAATTTTATTAATATAAAATGACTCTGATAAACTCATACATTTTAATGAATATTTTATTGTAAATACATAAATAAATTTCAGTAATAAATGTAATTACAAAGAAAATATATGTATAGCATTCTGCCTTTCCCCCTTTTTCTTTTGCAATCCACGCAATTTAGAAGTATAGTGACATCAAAGATTAGCCTACATAAAACAAAGTTTGAAACCCCCTTTGTAATGATCTCTCTTGATTTTACACAAACTGAAACAATAAAGCTCTATATACGACTGTATATAAAAATCAGTCAGATGCTTAACTTCGTGTTTATTCCTTGTTTATTAATAGAGAAAAAAATAAGAGGGGGAAAAGAAAGAAAAATGTAATATGAAGTGTGTGCTTATTAAACATTTAACATTTCTCATAAATTACAAAAGGTGAAAATGCTCATTTATAAGAAAATAGTAGGCTACTCTTTAGTAGGCTATAACCAAAATGTCAGTTAATTAAGATTCTTCTGGGGTAAAACAAATCAAGCTGTAGGTAGCCTAACGTACTGAATTTTACAATACAAAAAGTATTGTATTCAAGTACACCGGTCAAATATTATGGTTAGAAGAATAATTATTTTTTTGTGAATAATAAACTGGTGGGAAGTGATGGACAGTAGACTGCTGTTTAGTAAACTCGGGTTATTCGCTAGATGTGATACGTCATCGTATAAGTAAAATCGCATACATTTGTAAAGTAAAATCATGGAAAAGAGTGGAAATGGTCTGTCGCACTATTTTTCTAGCGTATTTCAGTTTTCGATGCGAATAATTTTAGCTCCACCCACAACGTCATCACGTCGGCCAGCTTGTCCGCTAGAAATAGATTTGAATGGAAGCCCAATTTTAGGTTGATTATGCGCATAACTTTTGCCGAATTTAAAATGAGCATAAGACGTTATTCGCATCGATATCTTAATGGAAACATAGCCACTGTGTAAGTAAATTACAGTTCCAGATTCTGAGTGCGCATCCATGCATCGTTTAATTATGAAAATTTAAAATAAGAGCAGTAGGCTATTAAATGTAGCATTTTCAGTTTTAAAAGCTACGTATATAAAATGAACTAGTAAATTTGTTTCATTAGGCATTTACCCAATATGCATTTTTTTTTTGTAAAAGGACAAGATGTTATTGAACTAGCAAGAACTAAATAATGTGTCTGTTGGAATAATACATGTATTCTGGAAGCTTAGACAAGTGCTTTGTTTTCTTTAATGTCATTGCCGTATACACACAGTAGTTCGACGGGCTTCATTTTGCAATTCAGCAAAGTGGAAATCACTTTTAAACTAGATTAAAATCGTAAAGAAGCATATTAGGTGCCTCCATTGCCAGAACCTTCATTAGTAAAATGGAAAGTAGCGCATTTGATAAGGAACACGTCCAATGATCAGCTAGAAAGGGCTTTATATCTAACCTGAAACCGTTCGTCCCTGTCGTGTGTCAGAGTTTGCCTCCTCCGCAGCCTCCACCTGTATTTTCAGCTTCGTCCAAGGGGGAGACAGCTGCCCATGGCTTCCCTACAGTCAGCCTCTTCACTATCATCAAACTAAATTATTGGCAGGGGTACCTTGAAGGGCGAGGCCAAAGATGTAAAGAAAATATATATAACATAGTATTTGTTGTCTGAGCCTTAATAAATATTGTTCTTCTATTGCATGCGTTTTCCTGACTGAACTTGTAAAGAGTATTTTCTGTATTACCAAAGCATTGTATCTATATACAGTATACTGAATGGCAATATATATATATTATTTGTAGGAGGAGAGCCGATTTGGATTCCTTTCTCCTTCAAGTATGCCTCGACCAGCAGTGAATGTAACGGGAGTCAATATGTGAAGCGTACCTGGTACAGAAAATTTGTTGGTGTTGTCCTTTGCAACTCATTGCGGTACAAAATCTTCATAGGAGACGGGTTGAAAGGTAGGGTGAAGTTAAACTTTTAGTTCTATTTAACCAGTTTGATAAGATTTGTAAAGTTTTGTAAAAGTTTACATACACACTAAATAAAGCGTGAGTGATACTTTAAGGAATCTTGGGCTTTTGATGAATAAAGAATGCATTCACCCCAGCAAAATAATAATATGCAATGGAAATATTCACATTCTGTACACTGAGGAAGACATAAGCAAAAATACAGTACTGTGCAAAAGTTTTAGGCAGGTGTGAAAAAATGCTGTAAAGTAAGACCACCCTTTGCCTTCAAAACAGCATCAATTCTTCTAGGTACACTTGCACACAATTTTTGAAGGAACTCGGCAGGTAGGTTGGCCCAAACATCTTGGAGAACTAACCACAGTTCTTCTGTGGATTTAGGCAGCCTCAGTTGCTTCTCTCTCTTCATGTAATCCCAGACAGACTCGATGATGTTGAGATCAGGGCTCTGTGGGGGCCATACCACCACTTCCAGGACTCCTTGTTCTTCTTTACGCTGAAGATAGTTCTAATGACTTTCGCTGTATGTTTGGGGTCGTTGTCATGCTGCAGAATAAATTTGGGGCCAATCAGATGCCTCCCTGATGGTATTGCATGATGGATAAGTATCTGCCTGTACTTCTCAGCATTGAGGAGACCATTAATTCTGACCAAATCCCCAACTCCATTTGCAGAAATGCAGCCCCAAACTTGCAAGGAACCTCCACCATGCTTCACTGTTGCCTGCAGACACTCATTCGTGTACCGCTCTCCAACCTTCGGCGAACAAACTGCCTTCTGCTACAGCCAAATATTTCAAATTTTGACTCATCAGTCCAGAGCACCTGCTGCCATTTTTCTGCACCCCAGTTCCTGTGTTTTCGTGCATAGTTGAGTCGCTTGGCCTTGTTTCCACGTCGGAGGTATGGCTTTTTGGCCACAAGTCTTCCATGAAGGCCACTTCTGACCAGACTTCTCCGGGCAGTAGATTGGGTGTACCAGGGTCCCACTGTTTTCTGCCAATTCTGAGCTGATGGCACTGCTGGACATCTTCCGATTGTGAAGGGAAGTAAGCATGATGTGTCTTTCATCTGCTGCAGTAAGTTTCCTTGGCCGACCACTGCGTCTACGGTCCTCAACGTTGCCCGTTTCTTTGTGCTTCTTCAAAAGAGCTTGGACAGCACATCTGGAAACCCCTGTCTGCCTTGAAATTTCTGCCTGGGAGAGACCTTGCTGATGCAGTATAACTACCTTGTGTCTTGTTGCTGTGCTCAGTCTTGCCATGGTGTATGACTTTTGACAGTAAACTGTCTTCAGCAACCTCACCTTGTTAGCTGAGTTTGGCTGTTCCTCATCCAGTTTTATTCCTCCTACACAGCTGTTTCTGTTTCAGTTAATGAATGTGTTTCAACCTACATATTGAATTGATGATCATTAGCACCTGTTTGGTATAATTGTTTAATCATACACCTGACTATATGCCTACAAAATCCCTGACTTTGTGCAAGTGTACCTAGAAGAATTGATGCTGTTTTGAAGGCAAAGGGTGGTCACACCAAATATGGATTTGATTTAGATTTTTCTTCTGTTCACTCACTTTGCATTTAGTCAATTGATAAATATAATCTATTAACATGTCTATTTTTGAAAGCATTCTTACTTTACAGCATTTTTTCACACCTGCCTAAAACTTTTGCACAGTACTGTATGTGTCTACATGTTTTTTTCTTTTAACTCAGTATTTATGACTGAGTTTTTGAAGTAATGGCAGAATATGCATAAATAGCATTTCATCCATAACTATTAAACACTCTAGTGCTGAATTTAGAAATACTAAAGGAAATAAAAGCAATGAAGGCATAGATAGAGGGTCCTCATAATTCCATAACAAGTGCAAGGTTATAGTGAAATTTATTCTGAAACTTTCATAGCAGGGTAGGAGTGTAAAAAAAAAAAAAATGATGAACATTTGTTGTAGATCGGTGCAAAATCAATAGTTATCGTGTTCACAATGTGTGACAGACAGTGTGGGTCAGTGAAATAGTTAAATGAAATGTATAATTCAAATATTTGTACTGGTAATATTTAACATACTAGATGCTGTACTTTATAGAACATTGATTCTATCCATGTAGCAGTTTACATGAAGATGGATGATATAGAGAGAAATGCACTACATGTCTATTTTAATGTAAATTAAGTGGCGAACCATGTATGTGGCTAAAAACGTTGGCTAATAGTGAAAATAAATATGTTTAATTATGTATGCACACCAATAGTGCAAAGAACAAATAAATAACTAAATATCCCACTGCACTGACACACTCCAGTATTGCATACTTTCTATGATGGATGATTTGGGATGTAAAGATAAAAAATTCAAAAGGGAAGCACATACCGTTTACTATCAATGTGACATAAACATATTGTAGAATTTTTTGTATTCAATGTAAAGCAGATGCCCTTATCCAGGGCGACTTACAATTATTACAAGATATCACATTATTTTTACATACAATTACCCATTTATACAGTTGGGTTTTTACTGGAGCAATCTAGGTAAAGTACCTTGCTCAAGGGTACAGCAGCAGTGTCCCCCACCTGGGATTGAACCCACGACCCTCTGGTCCAGAGCCCTAACCACTACTCCACACTGCTGCCCTAGATAGTATAGACATCTTTTTGATCAATTATTTTCACTTACCGTGCACAATGTAAATCTGTCTGTGTAATGACATTGGTGGTATAAATATTGTCGTTTTGCCTGTTGCATAGAAGTGGCATTGACATAAACCACTGCACCCTCAACACCCTGTGTGCCTGAGTTTCAAAAGTCGGCACCTAGTCTGCTATGTGTATTACCTGCATAATAAATAAAAATGTTTATTGTAGACCCCAATGTAACTTCAATGACTTCTGAGCACTGTTTAGTCTCTACAGTATGTTGTGTGCATGCATATTAGGTGGATACGGCATAAAGTGATGATGTAATGCTTTTGGACTGTTAAGGTAAGAAAGTGAATGATTGAATGTACAGTATTCACATACAATCGAACATTTATCACATTACAGTCAAATGCAATCCAAAATATCTATAGGAGGCTAGGAAAGTATGACAGAAGTTTGTGAAGATCAGTGCAAAATTAAGACAGTTATCGTGTTCACCTGGTACAGTGTCAGCGACGGACAGAGAGACAGACAGACGAGCACGATCACTGCATAAGGGTCCCTGTTTTTTCATGAGAACCCTAATCAGTGTCATTGAATTTTAGTTTTTTAGTATTTTTAAATAGCATTTCATTCGTGTGTTTGGATATTTTGTGTTTTTATTATGGACTGTGCTTTATTTTCCCTAAAAAACGATTTCATATTTTTTAAACCAGTTTTAAACTTGCTTAATTTATACATAGTTGTACTATTTATGTAATTGGTATATAACCTGACTTTTTGCAGATACATTCTACAGCATTGGCGATACCTATGGCCGAGGTGAAGATCACTGTCAGTTTGTAGATTCACACATGGAGGGAAGGACAGGGCCTCGTTATACTTCAAACTCACTGCCTACTATTCCAGGTAAAATGCTGTGTATATCTTAAATAAAAAGTCTGAAAGCACAACAGTATATGTCATATAACCATGCTAGTTTCAAACAAATAATTATTTGTATACCCTTAACTTTATTGATTGTATGTCTATATATGGTATTCAGCATATTCATATCAATTCTGGCACACAGCAAATACATATAATGAAAGGTAATAATCTAGAGTGCCATGCTGATAAAGCCTCCCTATACTTCATGACATATTGCTGAGTCCTCTTGTATCTAACAGCCAAATTCATGTTGTAGGTTTTTACCGTGCTTATCGGCAGGAGCCAGTGCACTTTGGACTTATTGGCAGCAGAACATCTCATTACTATGTGGGCTGGTATGAGTGTGGAGTACCTATTCCAGGGAAGTGGTAATGATGATTCAAACCCATAGATGATGTTCTAAGAGAAAATGACCAAAAATATTCCTTTTCTGAACTAAGAAAGCACAATGAGCACTAATGCCTAAAATGTAAAATTTACACATTTCTATGAGAGAAAATATTCAAAACCCATGCATTGGAATGTATTTTATTATGTGTTTTGTGGAAGCAGGTTAAATGTGGTGGCATCAATTGATTTTCTCTAACTGACAAAAGCATATTGCAATCAAAAATGTGTACTCTGGTCTGTGTTACACACTAGTCTGCAATAATAATTCAGATTTACCTGCCCAGTGGATTTATTATTAAACATGTGCTCAATAAGAATATATGAGCATACATCAGGTTGAAGAAAAAAGGTTGTTACCCTACTGAAGGATTAAGTACTATTGTATTATTCAAAAACAACACATTCAGCCTGATTTTCAAAAGGGGCAGAGGGAAAAACAGGTCGCAAAACACCTTTGCGACTCCAGATAAGTTGCAAAATGTATTTTCAAAAATCATATAAGTCAGTTGCACAATGGAATTTTAGGCTTTGCTCTTTTTTGAAAATACTCTCATATTACAGCTTGTTAAGCATTTGAAATTCATAATTGGTTCTATTTTGCAAATAACGCCTTATTTTCAAAAGGTACAAAACACCAAAATACACTCGCTACTTAAGACATGCCCCCCTTTCGTGTCTTAAACTGCGACCGCTAACAGGGCTACTGAGCTGTAAATGACAATGGAGAATATCAAAGCACTTCCAATTGTTCCACTGCAACTAAACCCAGAATATTTTGTTCCCGTCAGACATTTCTAGATCTAACTATAAAACAAGTTATGCGTAGATACATATAGGCACTATAACAAAGCTGTGTGATCTGCTTAAGTTTGATTTTGAATCACAAACAGCCCGCAGTCATGCTATACCGGTACCTGTAAAGGTTACAGTAGCCCTTCATTTTCATGCAACGGGTGCCATCCAGACAACAGCTGGGGACAGATCAGCAGGCATCTGTCAGTCTTCTATGTCAAAGATACTGACTGATGTCACAGATGCACTTTTCCATAGGGCATACTATTTTCAATTGGGGATGTGGAACAAAATAGAACCAAACACAAATATTATCAATTGTCTGGCTTCCCAAACGTCCTAATCTTTTTTTCCAGTTGTTGGAACCTACATGTGCATTGCCTCGTTGTTTGAGTTAAATGTCCAGACTATTGAAATGTGACTAATTGGCTTGTTAATGAACCAGAAAATCAATTGTCGTTTCAATTAAATCACTCATAAGCAGGAGTTGTAAAGGGCGTTGCGAGTAGGAGAAATGAACCTGTCCCTGTTGAAAATCGAGATGTATAATTAGGTGGCAAAAAAAAAAAACTTGCAGTGCAAATGCATTGAGACCTCTATTTTCTCTCTACAAATGTGCCTTCTGAAAATCAGGCTGATTATCTTCAACGATACTGACACTGAGTTTACTTATTACAATGTATAGTAAAAGATCTATGATGTGCAATTGTTTGCTATTTTTACTTCATATCATACTTCATACTGCTGCCCGCCTGGTGTTCTCTCTGCCTCGCTTCGTCCACGCTACTCCACTACTCTGCTCGCTCCACTGGCTCCCGATCACCGCTCGCATCCAGTTCAAGGCTCTTGTACTAGCCTACAGATGCCTTGACCAGACTGCACCCAGCTACCTCCATACCCTCATCTCTCCCTACACCCCCACTCGACCTCTCCGCTCCGCCTGCACTAGAAGACTAGCTCTACCTCTGCTACGCTCCCCTGCCTCCAGAGCCCGCTCCTTCTCCACCCTTGCTCCGCAGTGGTGGAATGACCTTCCTACAGATGTCAGGACTGCCCAGTCCCTGACCACATTCCGGCACCTCCTTAAGACTCACCTATTCAAACAGCACCTGTAGAACTCCTCTGTTTGTATCCTGGGACACTATCACCCTTCATGTAAATGTGCTTTATTTTGCTCTTATCTGCCCCCTATTTTACTGCATTTAATCCTGTACTTCAGAATACTGTAATCTGCCAAGTGTTTAACCTGTAGTACTTTGTATTTAATCATATCCTGATGTAACTATCACTATTTAATCATATCCTGATGTCACTATCACTATTATCTGCTGTATTATTGAATTGTGGTTTGTCACACTTGTACTTTGCTTGAACAAAAGTTATTGTATTTCTTGCTCTTATTGTATTACTTGTATTGTAACACTTGAAATGTATTTGCTTACGATTGTAAGTCGCCCTGGATAAGGGCGTCTGCTAAGAAATAAATAATAATAATAATAATAATATATCTATTATCTGCACAAAAAGATGTTTAAAATGAACAGATTTTCCTATGGATCATTATGTTATGTTAAACTGGGCTGGGAGTTATTTAATTGTCTACAAGGTCAGGGATGTGGGTATAGCCCAGGTAGCTCAGGAAAGAAAGAATTGCAATGAGGTGCTATAGAAACCACTACAGATGAGATCTACCATATACATAGTCAAACATCCATTGAAAGGTCTCGGCTTTCTGCTCATTTTTTTTTTATCAACATGAAACACAAATCTAACTGCATTCTGACAATGATCCGAATCACAATTAACTACACTTTGGATCTTTAGATTCAAACACTGCCCTAATCTCCAGAAATTAAGACACAATTTAAGTTAGTTATATTACAGAAATGTATGTTATTTATTCTTACTACATTAAATAACATACAGCAATATATTTGTCATAGTACTTCTGTTTTTGAGATCACACAAAATATAACAGTGGATGTTTTTTCAATGGTTACAATTCTTGGGTGCTTCAGTGGATTTTTAAAAAACATTTCTCTTGATGTTGGAATTTGCACTAAAAGGCATTATCAGAATGGTTTCCCTGGGGGACTACCAATGTACCTGTAAAATAAAAAGTGCAGGCATGTTTGTATAATGCTTGCAACCAGCAGTACTGTGTGCAAGGTATATAACTATTCCTGTATCATTTGTGCATCATTATTTCACCCCTCCAGAGCTAACATTAAACTTTTATTTCATTTTAAAACTCATAATGTGCGTTGTAGTCAGTTTCTGTGTCTTTTCTGGCCGACAAACAAATGGCTTTATCATAGGAAGATATTACCATCTGCCAGTAAGTAAAAATGGGTTTGAAACCATAGGGCAGCAAATGGTACCAGTTTGTTCTAATTGCCAAACATTAAATAATGGAGAAAACAAAAATGTGTGAATTTTACAATAAACAAGGCTATGAAAAGTTGAATTCTGGTTTAGATAATCAAACATAGAGCTGTAACATTGTTTACTATTGTGGCAAAGTGGTAATTAGTAGCAGGTGTATATCAGGTGCAGTGCGGATGCAGTAATTCCAAATAACAAACAGACAACAAAGTACGGGTGAAATGAGGGTTTTAATGATTATAAATCCAATTGTCTGATGACCAGCCAGAAAACAATAATGAGCTGGCAATACACAGCAATGTGTATTGCACTGTGGCAAAGTGGTAAAGATGTGCAGGTGAGTGCAGTGCAGAGTAATCACACAGACAACGTTGGTACAGGTGCAAGGGTGTTTATTTAATTCAATAAATGTCCAGAGCCTTAAGGCAAACCTGCAAATAATAATAGTGTTGGAAGTGATACAGCGGCGGGTATCACTTCTGATTTGTAATCCACGGGTTTGACCCGTAACCCCAAAGTCCCGTTCAGTCACCCACACAAAACACAAAACACAGACACAGTTTTGACAGTGCGTGATTATTGTGCGAGTGGTGAAAACAAAGAGTTTGGACAGTGCAAAGCGTGAATGGTGAAGTCCGGTTTTATCGCTGGCCTGCGGCTGCAGCTACGGATCGTGCTCAGTATCCTTCCGTGGCTAAACAATACACAAGACACACAGAGGTTAGACACAAGACACGAAAACACTCACAGTTCCTCACGCTACGGGTTCCTTCTCGGCTAGTTTGTTTAACCATATACAAAGGAACAGATCATTCAAGCCATGCCCCCTATTTATACCCTCGCCCATGACCCCGAGGTTAACGAGCGCATCCGCTCCTCCAGTCCTCGGATGCCACGCCGCTTACCGTCCGGGTCACTGAGCTCGGGTGCCGTGGCTCCGCCCCCTTCCGAAATGACCGACTTCCATCTACCCTACGGAATAAATTGTCGTGCCATTTCATTAAGGGTACTCTGTTCCTCGTACACCATTCCCTCACAGGTCGAGAGGGAGATCTAACACCAAGACTCATTCGATCTCTATCACATGCACAGTAAAAAAAAAAAAAAGGGTTGCAGTCCCGCAAACAATAAACACAGTACAAAACACACACGATCACAGATCCAAAGTGAGTGCTCTCAGTGCTTGTGGTGAAGTACAATATATTACGTGCTATTGGTGAAAAACAAGTGCTGTGGTGATCCGGCTTTGTGCTCGCCCCTGGCGACAGCTCAGGATTTGTGTTTAGCCATCTAGTGCTATTTAACAAAACAAACACAGACAGTTACT
This sequence comes from Acipenser ruthenus, assembly GCF_902713425.1. Lineage (NCBI taxonomy): Eukaryota > Metazoa > Chordata > Actinopteri > Acipenseriformes > Acipenseridae > Acipenser > Acipenser ruthenus. The sequence continues at coordinate 40,377,109 of NC_081193.1, read as the reverse complement.
AAACAGAAAATACTAACAGAACACTCACAAACTCTTTCTTTTATTTTGGGGATATCTCCCGGTCCTTCCAGTATCCTCGTAACTCTGAAACCCAAGCGAAGGAAAAGAATTACAATTCTCCGGCCCCTTTTATGCGATTATGCATGACCCCTTGGTAAACGATTACAGCTGACTATATTGCTTGCAGCTGCTACCTCGTTTACCTTCCAGGTCAATAATTTCCCACATCGGAGTCTCATCTTTTTCCAGGCTGACTGACCTCCAGACCAAGGGAATAAACTGTCAGAACAACCTGTCCAAAGCCTTTCCCTTTCGCTACTTGGTGGCCTCACAGGTCGAGAGGGAGATTTACAACCAGAACTTATTATATTTCCGTCACAACTATGTATAACTATTATAATATTACATTTTCTGCTTCCTATCTAGTGCAGTATTTTAACTCTAGTACTGTAAGCAGCACTCCAGATAAGCTGTGTAATGGGTGTTTTAGGCATTGAAAAAATCTTACAGGTTGGATAATTGTGTCAATAAGCACTTAATAATACGTAATACGGCACAGAATTTGACCACTGCAACTGTACTTTTGCTACCAGTATACCATTGTTATAAAAACCTCTAAATTGTTACCTGTCATGCTGAAATGATAATAAAGCATGATCTTGTTGGTATCCCTGCTGTAGTCTGCTTCTGGTATGGATAACATGGGTAACAGTTTCAGAATCATGCTGGCTCAATTACAATCTATATGATTCCATCATCTATTTACTGATTCCCTCAAGGATGCATCAGTGTATTGCAGCTGAAATCCTTCAAAGGAACTGGATAATGTCCTGATGGGGAATGGAACTGCTGGATAGTTTTTATCTCCATATAGATTATTTGAAGTCTAAAAGCAACCCCTAAATCCTTTTCTGCCATGGTCAGTTACTCAAGAGTGCAAGTCGATACAAGCTATATCTAACCTGAACTACCCTGAAAAAAAAAACTTCATTCTACGAATCACACAATTCTGGAACTGCTGCTGTAAGCCAAACCATTCCTTACTGTTATATTACTGCAAGCAAGGGCATACTGTATAATTTTGTCAAAATGGTACTGCCAAGACTTCCTTTTGTTTTGAAGGGATTAAAAATGCAATTGAAATATTTTATAATAGAAGGATTTTTACAGACCAAGATTTAGTATCTAATAACAGCCAGCGGGTAGGTTCTCTTTCAAGTACGAAATATTAACCATCACCAATGGGTTATTCCCCTTTAAGAACCCAAGAACTGAAAAGCATTATGCCAGCAAACTCTCGCGAGAGTGCATGACGCAATGTGAGTTGCCCCGACAAAAGCACATTGCAGCCATTTGCAAATTCTCTTTTTCCTTTTTCACTAAGAGTGAAAGCATCTGAGCTAAGTATTTCTTATTACTTAGTAGTATTGCCTTGTTTAACCTGTTTTGCAGTATTCTGTCTCTAACAGTGTTTTTACTACGGTCGCTACCGTTGTTTAAAATATTGCCTAGTTTTTTATCTAGTCAGCCCGACCTGGCAGTGCGCCAGCGGGAGCCTGCGACTTGCGTTCGCCCTCCCCCGGGTCTAGTTCACTATTACGGCAGACAACTCTCATCTGGACAGGGCTCTGTTCCAGAAAAAAAAAAAAAACAAAAAAAACTATCCCCGTGAGATAGTTTTGTTGTTGTATTATTATTTTGTGTATTCAGTGTTGTTTACATTACTGTATACCCCTTCCCTTGTTTTTTCTTACAGAAAACGGGATTCAGTTCTGTGGGCTCACAGGACACTGTATTACGGCTGTAGTACAGAGGTTATTTTCAGGCTTGAGAATAACCTGTAACTGAGTGTTTGACTGTACAGTTAGCTAGCGTGCATCTCTTCGTGAGATCTCCTGCTTTTTTGTAGGATTGCTGGCTGCTGTTGTGCATTAGCACAAGGTTAGCGTTTTCTCTTCTTGTACCTTGGTACCAGAGCTGACGCAACCTTTGAAGTATAGTCCTGTTACACAGTCTCTTCACTGTACGGTTAGCTGGCATGCATCTCTTTGTGAGATCTCCTGCTTTTGTAGGATTGCTGGCTGCTGCTGTTGTACATTAGGTTTGCGTTTTTTCTTCTTTGTACCTCGGTACCAGAGTTGACGCAGCCTTTGACTTATTATTTTCTCTATTGAGACACAGTACCGCATCTCAGTAGCGCATTTTCATATGCTCGGTACTGACGCTACCGCGTTTGCATACGCTTCGGTACTGCATTTGCATACACTCGGTACGGACGCTACCGCGTTTGCATACGCTCGGTACTGACGCTACCGCGTTTGCATACGCTTCGGTACCGCATTTGCATACGCTCGGTACGGACGCTACCGCGTTTGCATACGCTTCGGTACCGACGGTACCCAGAACTGATGTTCGGTACCAGGCTTTTATTGGTACCCAGACTAGTTTTACTAAGTCTGTTGGTACCTACTCCCTCAGTACCTAGAACAAACGCTCAGTACCAGGTTCGGTACCAAGCTAACTGTTGGGTGTACTTTACATGGGGTACCCACACTAGTTTACTAAGCCTGTTGGTACCTACACTACTATGTTTCACGGTTGTATTGACTGTGGCGCCAAGCTGCCAGTGGCTGATGGCCACGAAAGATGTGTGCGCTGCTTAGGTCAGGAACACGCAGAGCGAGCTCTGGCAGACCCTGCCTTTTGTGTGCAGTGTGCTGTTTTCAGCAAGCGATCACTACGGCCCAGGCTTATGCGCCAGTCCAGTGATGTCTCAATTACCCCGGTGCAGTTATCTCCTGCAGAGGCAGCTGGTAGTAGTAGGGGGCGCTCTAGGGAGCGCAGTTCTGGAGAGCGCTGCTCCACGGAGCGCCATTCCAGCCATTCCAGGGAGCTTAGCCAGAGGCCTCGCTCCGCTGAGCACAGTGCCAGGGCACGGGGTTCCAAGGAGTCCAGGAAGCACAGGAGGAGGAGTCCCTCTTCCTCCTCATCCTCTTCCTCTCCTGCTTCTCCTTTTCCAAGGGGTAAGAAAAGGAGGCACAGGTCCCGATCATCGGACCGCTGGCGGTATATGTGTGAGATGTTCCAGCAACAGCAGTCAACTCTGACCCAGTTGTTGCAGGTGCGGTCTCTGCCAGTGCAGGCACCTGCTGTGGTGCAAGCACCTGTTGTGATGCGAGAGCCTGTTGCTCCACCTTCACAAGCGGCTTCTATCTCCCCCCCTCCGCCACTGGCAGAGGTTGAGTTGGGGGGGGGGGGGGGAGGGAATGGAGGACGCTCTCTCTGTCCTCGCTTCAGAAGGAGCTGAGGAGCATGAGGTGTTCTTTTCAGAGGATCCAGCGTTGGACTCGCTGCCTCTGATTCCCTTGCCTGGGGAGCTCATACCCCTGATGCATCGAGCCAATGACGCACTTAGGGTGCCATGGCAGAGTGCGACAGTTGAGAGGTGCTCTGTTTATGACGAGTGTAAGGAGCTACCCTCTGAGGCCCCGCCCATCCACCCGGATTTTTGGCAGGAACTGACCTCATCGTGGCAGCACCCGGCCACAGCCCCTGCGGTCCCTTGGTCAGGTACGACCTTTAGGGTTCACGAGGGGGATAAAAGGGGTCTGGTCCAGTTTCCTCCTGTCGGGTCCACTATTCCAGCTTTGGCGCTACCAGCGAACCTTGCCCTGCTGTCCAAAGATACGGCTTGCCCAAACAAGCAATGTCGGGTCACGGAGGTCCTTCTAAAGAAGGCTTACTCCGCTAATGCCTTTGTTGCCTGGTTGGGCAACTACAATACCTGTTTGGTGGCTTACCAGAGCCACATTTGGGGCTCCGCTGCTGAGGGGGGACTGACCCTCGATCAGACAGAGGAGCTGCGGCTGATCTCCCGAATGTTCCGAGTCAAGCAACAGGGTGCAGTATGGCAGCATTGGTGGCTGCGCGCCGTCAGCTGTGGCTCTCTCAAGCCAGGCTGACGGAGAATAACAAGGCTGCTCTGCTGGACGCGCCCATCATGCCAGGGCATACATTCGGCCCTGCAGTGGACGATTTGTTGCTTCAGTCCAAAGCAGCAAGGCAAGCGACAAAGGCATTTAGTGACCTTGCCCCTAAGCCGGCACCACCGCCTAAGACGCAGTGGTATCAGAGGCTACCGCCTCGGCCACAGTGGCAGCCTCAGGGCGGTCCACGGGGCTCTCCAGCGGTCACTGATAGGTCAAGCCGGGGACGCGGTAGGCAAAGGCGGTTCCAGCGCAATGCACCTGATAAAAGACCGCAGGCGCCTAAACCAAAGCAGCAGCCCTAGGAATTTGCTGCCACAGGCCCAGGGCCCCTTCTCCAAAGCCCATCTGGAGTACTGGGGCCAGTGCACCCGCGATTCGTGGGTGCTCACCACTATACGTCGGGGGTACTCCTTACAATTCAGCCATGTCAGGGACCCCTGTGCCAATGACTCACTGGCTCAGGAGCTAAAGACCCTCCTGCAAAAGCAGGCTATTCGCATCTTACCACCCTCCGACATGGTCGGGGGGTTCTACTCCAAATACTTTCTGGTGCCCAAACGGGACGGCAGCCTCAGACCGATCCTCGATCTCAGACAGGTCAACCTGTATCTGAGCCGCAGGCGGTTCAAGATGTTGACCTTGCGACAGCTGTCGCAGTCCATCAGGCCGGCGACTGGTTCACGACAGTGGACTTGCAGGACGCCTACTTCCACATTCCCATAAAACCAGGGCACCAGAAGTATCTTCGGTTCACCTTTCAAGGGAAAGGCTACGAGTTCCGTGTACTGCCGTTCGGCCTATCCCTAGCGCCACGCGTTTTCACAAAATGCATGGACGCTATCCTGGCCACTCTGAGACTCAACGGTATCAGAATTCTAAACTACCTGGACGACTGGCTCATTTGTGCAGAGTCGCCAGGTCAGGCGCTGCAACACACGGAACGTGTCACCGATCACCTATCCAGACTAGGTCTGAAGGTGAATCATGCGAAAAGTCAACTGACGCCAGCTCAAGTAGCCCGCTACTTGGGTTTGAGTCTGGACGCCCGATCCATGACAGCAGTGCTGTCGGACGACAGGGTGTCAAGCATATCAGCCTGCCTAGACTTATTCCAGTTAGGCAGAGCTTTACCAGTGGTGACATTCCAGAAACTTCTGGGCCTGATGGCAGCAGCTTCTCAATACCTTCCCCTGGGCCTCCTGCATATGCGGCCCCTTCAGGCCTGGTTCAACAGGATGGTCCCTCACCTAATGCTGAACCGCAACCGTTTGGTGACAGTGTCCAGATATTGTCTCCGAACTCTCTCTTGGTGGAAACAACCGGCCCACCTACGCCTAGGCGTCAGGCTGGGAGTGGTCACAAGAAGAGAAGTCGTTACCACCGACGCCTCCAACCATGGTTGGGGTGGGGTGTGGAACGGTCGGGGTGCACAAGGGGTTTGGCGGCCTCCGTGGCTGGGCCGCCACATAAATCTTCTAGAACTGCAAGCAGTGTTTCTCACTCTTCAGTTCTTTCTAGAGGAAATCAGGGAGAGACACATGCTTGTCCGGACGGACAACACGACAGTGGTGGCTTACATCAACCACCAGGGTGGTACAAGATCACCCAGTCTCAACAAGGTGGTCAACAGGCTTCTGGTCTGGGCACACACCCATCTCCTCTCACTCCGAGCGGTACACCTACCTGGAGTGGTGAACATTGCCGCAGACCTCCTCTCGAGGCAGGTTCCAGGCGGCGCAGATTGGAGACTCCATCCCGAGGTTGTCAGCCTCATATGGAAACGGTTTGGGAGGGCGGAGATCGACCTTTTTGCCTCCCAGGAATTGACGCATTGCACCCTGTGGTTCTCCATAATGAGAGACGAAGGGTGTCTAGGGGTCGACGCATTGGCTCACCAATGGCCAGCGCGCCCACTGTATGCGTTTCCGCCGATAGCTTTGCTACCTCTGTGTCTGGAGAAGATCAGACAGGACAGGGCCACGGTCCTACTAGTAACACCTCACTGGCCCAAGAGAGCCTGGTTTGCCTCACTGATACAGCTCCTGTGCGGACAGCCTTGGCAGTTGCCCAGTCGCCGCGACCTGCTCAGCCAGGCACAGGGTGCTCTGTGGCATCACGACCCATTGAGCCTACAGCTCTGGGTTTGGCCCCTGAGCGGCTCCATTTGAGCCGTCTGGGTTTGTCTAATAGGGTGATTGACACCCTACAGAACGCTAGGGCTGCCTCCATTCGTTCCCAGTATGGCTACAAGTGGGGCGTTTTTCAGACATGGTGTCTGTCGAAGGGAGAGGATCCCACAATGTGTCCAATGGCATTGATCTTGCAGTTTTTGCAAGACCTGCTGGACGATGGGAAGAGCCCTTCTACCCTAAAAGTCTACCTGGCAGCTATTTCAGCTTGCCATGTGAAGATAGACTCAGTCTCCCCAGGAGCACATTTCCTGGCGGGACAGTTTTTGAAGGGGGCTAGGAGACTCCGTCCTCCAAGGAAGGACGTTGTTCCTCACTGGCGGTTGAATGTCGTACTGAATGCACTAACGAAAACTCCTTTTGAGCCCATGCATTCCGCAGAGCTAAAGCTTTTGTCTTTTAAGACAGCTTTTTTGGTGGCAGTCACTTCTGCTAAGCGAGTAAGTGAGCTGCAGGCACTTTCCGTCGCAAAAGCCTGTTTATATTTTGCGAAAGGCTGGTCACGGGTGACACTCCGGACCAACCCTGCGTTTTTGCCGAAGACTATTTCGGCTTTCCATGTCAATCAGTCGGTGGAGTTGGAGGCTTTTCACCCTCCTCCTTTTCAGTCCGACAGAGACAGAATGCTCCACACGCTATGCCCTGTCAGAGCGCTGGTGTATTATGTGGAGAGGACAACAAGTTTGCGCCAGTCGGAGCAACTCTTTGTTTGCTACGGTTCTCAGTCCCAAGGTCAGGCTCTGTCTAAACAGCGCCTGTCTAGGTGGCTAACGGAGACCGTGAAGATTGCGTATCAACTTGCAAAGTTGCCCCCGCCTGAGAAGATCACTGGCCATTCCACTAGAGGGCAGGCCACTTCTTGGGCAATGTTCCAGGGTGCATCTGTCATGGACATATGCAATGCAGCGGTGTGGGCGACCCCCCACACGTTCACGAGGTTCTACAGGATGAACATCGTGGATCCGCTGTGTCCTGGTTTTGGATCAAGAGTGTTGAGGGCTGCCTCGGTGGTCGTCCCCTCAACTACAGATTGATCTGTGAGTAACTTGTCACCTTGGACTGCTAGCGCGGTTAGCTCATAGAGTCTTGCACCTGTCCTCACGACAGATTGGGTATACTTACCCATTGGTGATGGTTAATATTTCGTACTTGAAAGAGAACGTTAGGTTATTATCATAACCCTGGTTCTCTGAAATAGAAATATTAACCATCAGTCTTCGCGGTCGCTGCGGAGCCGCGAGACTCAAAAGTAAAAAGAGAATTTGCAAATGGCTGCAATGTGCTTTTGTCGGGGCAACTCACATTGCGTCGTGCACTCTCGCGAGAGTTTGTTGGCATAATGCTTTTCAGTTCTTGGGTTCTTAAAGGGGAATAACCCATTGGTGATGGTTAATATTTCTATTTCAGAGAAACATTTTCAGGTTTCTGTTTTTTTTTTTAAATCACTGTGAAGTCTCAGAAATACTACTCTAAATTGGGTTCCCAAGCGGCTCAGGTGTGCAGGGTAAGTCATACAGTTAAGGAAGCGCAGGTTAGTGTCCTGACTATGTGAAGTCTCCGGTCATCTCTGGGGATTAATGAACATATTCCTCTTTAAAAAGGTTAATTGTTGCAGGTCACGTACATCACTTCCTGTCTCAACAACTAGATAAGGGGAATTCATTAAGCCAAATGCATGTTAATGAGATCAAGAAAAATGAATGGAAGCATAATTCGCTGTTATGGAAACTAGTGTACAGGGAGACGGCTCTCCCACCAGCGTGCAGCAGCCAAATGGAAATAAAAAATCATGGGAATATTTATTTTGTGTATAATTTGTAACCTTAATTTAAAATTGTGCATTTTGTCATCCAGAATGTACATTTATTTAGAACACTTCACATATAAAATGCTGATTTACGGTTATCTGGCATGTGGGTAGAAATCGGACGTATGGATTTAAAAAAAATAATAAACCCCACTAGTCATTTACCCTCATTCGGGGGTATATTTTGCCACAGATTGCTATATACAACTATTTTAATGTGCATTTTGCAATCTTTTTTTTGGTTAAAAAGAAAAATATCTTTTTGGATGCGGTGGGGTGGGGGGCAAGCCATCTACGTAGGCTTGGTTGGAATTTATTTTTTTACGTTGACATCTACTTTTGTATGTATTTTAGTATGTATGATTGTTGGCTATAAATAAAGTGCCATTTGTGTTTGTAGTTGTTGTTGTATACCATGTATGTAACACTTCATTATATATTAAGCTTTTAAAATTAAAATTGAACCCTAACCCAATACACAATTTATTTATAATTAACACTATGTAACACAATTTTTGTTCCTGGGTAGTAAGTGTTATTTCCTAATTGCTTATGCCTCAAAAGTATAGAAAATGGCTATTATTCCCCACAAACTTTGCTTTTGTGACCAGGACAGTGATATTTTGAAATTTACCTATTTCCAATGAGCAAACGGGCGAATTTGTGTCTTTTCGTTCACATAAAGTCAGAAAAAAACAACATATGAATCCAAATGAACATGTATTTATACTACAGTAATACAAAAATGACTACAAAAGATTTAGAAGTGAGTAGTTTTTCGAGATTTACGATTATACTGTAAATCACTTTCACGAATCAGCCCCCAAATGTAGTCTCCCATCATGTTCTCGTTATACTGTCCTTGGTAGCGGCGTTCAAAGTCCAGTATATCCTGGTGGAAGCGCTCGCCTTGCTCCTCCGAGTACGCTCCCATGTTCTCCTTGAATTTATCAAGATGAGCATCAAGGATATGAACTTTGAGGGACATTCTACAGCCCATTGTGCCGTAGTTCTTCACCAGAGTCTCAACCAGCTCCACATAGTTTTCGGCCTTGTGATTGCCCAGGAAGCCCCGAACCACTGCAACAAAGCTGTTCCAAGCCGCTTTCTCCTTACTAGTGAGCTTCTTGGGGAATTCATTGCACTCCAGGGTCTTCTTTATCTGTGGTCCGACGAAGACACCGGCTTTGACCTTTGCCTCAGACAGCTTAGGGAAGAAGTCTTGAAGGTACTTGAAGGCTGCCGACTCCTTATCTAGAGCTCTGACAAATTGTTTCATAAGGCCCAATTTGATGTGCAGTGGTGGCATCAGCACCTTCCGCGGGTCCACCAGTGGCTCCCACTTGACGTTGTTCCTCCCCACAGAGAACTTGGCCCGCTGTGGCCAGTCCCGCCTGTGGTAGTGCGCCTTGGTGTCCCTGCTGTCCCAAAGGCAAAGATAGCAGGGAAACTTGGTAAAACCGCCTTGGAGACCCATCAGGAATGCCACCATTTTGAAGTCTCCAATGACCTCCCAGCCATACTCATCATACTTCAAGGCGTCCAGCAAGGTCTTGATGCTGTTGTAATCCTCTTTGAGGTGCACCGAGTGAGCCAGGGGAAGAGACAGGTACTTGTTACCATTATGGAGCAGCACGGCTGTGAGGCTCCTGGATGAGCTGTCAATGAAGAGGCACCACTCATTCTGGTTACAGGCGATTCCGATTGCCTCGAACAGACTGGTCACATTGTGGCAGAAGCAGAGCCCATCTTGACGGGTGAAGAAGCTGGAAAAAGGTTGGTGACGCTTCCTCTGATCTGCGACTAGCACACTTTCATCCAACAAGTTCCACTGCTTGAGCCTAGACGTCAAAAGCTCGGCATTGGACTTGGTGAGACCAAGATCTCTAATCAAGTCGTTGAGGTCTTTTTGGTTGGGGTAGTATGGGTTTCTCTCCTCAGCTCCACCTCTGAAATTGTCATCTGGATCTACAACGTCTTCCTCGCTCTCTGACTTGCTGCTCTCTTCTAAAGACAGCTGCTCTCTCTCCGGAGGAGTGGGTACGGGGAGCTCATGGCAGTGTGGCACCGGGGCGATGGATGAAGGAAGGTTCAGATACATGATAGCAGGTGCATTCTTGCCAGTCCGACGTTTGGAAAGGTCCACCATGCAGAAGTAGCAGTTGCTTGAGTGGTCAGTGGGTTCCCGCCAAATTCTTGGGATAGCGAACTTCATGGCTCTCTTTTCCCCTCTGTACCATCCTACAAAAATACATTTATTTCACCCATGACTAATGTGTAAGAGATTCTCGCAACATTTTTCATATATGATATATTTTTTCAATAACATTGAAAATTGTAAAACATTTTTAAATTAAAAACTTTTACAATTTTAAAAATTTTAACAAATTTTATAACATAAAATTCCGAGCAACAATTGTCCATATTACCTTCCAGAGTTTTTTTGCAGTGCTCGCAGGTGAAATGAGGTGCCCAAGGTTTGTCTTGATCCCCGACAGACATGCCAAAATATGCTTTGTAGGCCTCACACATCTTAGCAGATGCTTCCACGGAGTACTTTTTTGCTCTTGTCTTGATAAATTGGCCGCAGACATAGCAAAATGCGTCTGCCAGATGCTTGCAGCTTCTTGATGTCATCTCAGAAAAATGCAGATATGTATCCACTTAGGCAGCTGGAACTAAACTGAACTGGTGGGCTTAAGGCCCCTGTATTTATACTACTATTTATATTACTGGAAAGTTCTAGAAAGTTCTAGAAGTTACTCCAAGTTTACTCAGCACTGAATCTATCTGGAATGTTCTGGAAAATAGGTAAATTTCAAAATATCACTGTCCTGATCACAAAAGCAAAGTTTGTGGGGAATAATAGCCATTTTCTATACTTTTGAGGCATAAGCAATTAGGAAATAACACTTACTACCCAGGAACAAAAAAAAAATAATAATAATTGTTACATGGTGTAATCGTTCTGTGAATTCCTCTAATTATGCATTTGCTCTGGTACTCTTTGCTCGCCTCCGTGATAAATAAACTCAACATGATTAGAAGCATCCACTGAAAACTTACAGTATTATAAGAACATTTTATATGCATACAAACATGTGACGGTGAAAGTGTACATTGTACATAAAGTTTGGGGGGAGTCTGACAACATTACAAATACGTTTAGGCAAAATCCTAAGAAAACTTTATTGTAATATCTAATATGCCACTTTCTATACCAAGATTTCATTAGTTACAATTAGGGTTTTATTTGTATAATTCAAATAAAATCTACAGTAGAGGTCAGCTGTCATATAATGTACGTATCCAGATAGGCTACAGTTGCATTGATAATTTCTTGATAGTAACATTACACTGGGTGCAAATAACGGTATATCATTTTAGCAATACAACAAATGTTCCATAAGGTTACAAATGGTTAAAACAAGTGAATAAATCTCATTCATAACCACAAGTATAGAAAAGGCAAAAATATTTTCATAACTACAAATATTGAATTATCTAGGTAGTCTGTAAGAAATGAACTCATGTCCTGTACACTCTCTCTCTGTATCGTCGACGTCACAGCTGCGGTCTGTTACATTTCTGTTTTTAAGGTGAGTTAAATTCTCTTTCGTTAATTAAAACCCTCCTTTTCCAAATGAAAACGAACTCCTGATAAATGATGACAATTAACACAGATTTGCTTTTAAATTCCCACGCAAACAAAAGAAATAGTCACAAGAAGCACTGCTTGTTAAGATATTAATATTATTTCATAAATCAACATAATTTAGGAAATCACATTAGTGCAATTATTTAAAAACGAAATAAGCATACGACGGCTTGAAAATACCAAAATCAAAGCTACATACCGATTTCTTGATTAACACTGGAGTTATCATGTACGACCTGAAAATCCTGCCCTCGTAACTAAGACATTTTTTTTAATGTCTTTGTCAAAGAAATGTATTACAAGTTACAAACTGTTCTACGCACGGTTATGAATAACTTCAGCATACTAAGTGTATTCCAGAGGTCATGTGTAAAAGTTCATTGGAGATTCAAATTATCTTCCAAATTAACCATGCCGGAAAAGCCCTAGCCAAGAATACTGACAAGTGGTGTGATAAAACAGTTGCGGAAATTAATGAACAACAGCTATGTAGGAAAATATTTTATTTGATTGTTCTTTAAAACCAACAAGCAGAAATGTAAGATATTATGTGCTAATTTAAACCAGTTAATTTTGCTAAAAACCCAACTTCCCCATCGGTTATCATCCTCAGTTCCACCTGAACAATCACAAGTTCAACCATTAAGGAATTCTTCAGTAAATAAAGTTACATTATGAATTTCAAACCCAAAGAAAATATTAAACCAAAGTTTTAGAATGTGTTTCCTTCAGTCTGTAATTAACTCCTATTTTTTGAGAAAAATATTTTTATATTTTACAAAGGTAGATGATTCAATGTTGAATGTGATACCTTTTGTGTATTCAGAACTTTTTAAAAATCTACTGTACACTACTTCTTAACTTATCCACTTTTACCTAGTGAAGGACCCTATGTGGTCTTGAAAGCTTTTATATTTTTTAAGTCTGTGTTCCTCTAATTGGGATAACATAACAATTGAAAAAACTAGAAGCAAATTAAATGGTATATGGTCTTGAAAGCTGCAGAAGTTTGTAACATTAACATTCTGTGTTCTCCTTTCAAAAATAAGAATTAATTGCATAGTATGGAAAACATCCCTAACTATAACACTGAATGGTAAGTAGTACTAAAAGTTAAAGTCCAGGGCTTGTAACTAGATGGTCACTGGTTCAAATCTCACCTCTGCCATTGACTGACTCACTGTGTGACCCTGAGCAAGTCACTTAACCTCCTTGTGCTCCATCCTGCGAATGAGATGTTAAATCAACGTCCTATTGTAAGTGACTCTGCATATAATGCACAGTTCACAGCCTGCCTTTGAAAAACATTTTGTGATGGAGGCTGTGTGGTCCAGTGGTTAAAGAAATGGGCTTGTAACCAGGAGGTCCCTGATTCAAATCCCACCCCAGCCACTGACTCATTGTGTGACCCTGAGCAAGTCACTTAACCTCTTTGTGCTCTGTTTTTCAGGTGAGACGTAGTTGTAAGTGTCTCTGCAGCTGATGCATAGTTTACACACCCTTGTCTCTGTAAGTTGCCTTGGATAAAGGCGTCTGCTAAATAAACAAATAATAATATCAAAATGCAAATCACTCAATATACAAATCACTTCAATTTTCTGTTTATATATATATATATATATATATGTATGTAGGATTCCATTCAGATACAGACTTTAAAATTCTGGATAACATGGCTCCATTGTAAGGTTTAATGGTAGTTGTCACCATATTTATGAAACTGCACAGCCCTCCCAGTCTCCCACAAACTGGCAATGCTTTCAAAGGCCATCAAGGCCAATAGTTTGCTTCACTGTTTAAGAATTTAATTTTCTGTCTCACGTCTGACATATATAATCACTTATCAGGTTATTCCTGTCATAAAGATGATTTATGATGGTCAGGATTTTTTTTTTTTTTTTTTTACTTTGCACTGTTTTTAGAAAAGAAAATAATTATGCCATTGTGACAGTCTAGCTGCAGGGAGGACTTCAGGCTAGAAAGATCACACAGACAGACGGTACTGGGCTTGAAACAGAGATGCAATGGCTGTGCTCAGTGCGTTTAATAAACAAACAAAAGGTTTTAAACAGAAAACAGGACACGGCACTTGAGGTCAAAATAAATAGACAAACAAAACGGATTAAGACTAAACAAACAGTGGACGGACAGACAAACACGGTGAGTCTAAACAGTTCTTGTTATTATTATTATTATTATTATTATTATTATTCTCGTTCATTTTACCTCCTCTCCACACCCGTTCTCCACTCACCGAACACACAACCCGAGTGAGTAAAACGTGCATCTATATATAGATATATCTATATATAATCAATTACTAATTATTTATTCACTTGAATCCCAGCACATGAATTAATTATGTGCAACCTCGTGCTCACATATTAAATACTTTAAATGCACGTGAAGTGAAGTGCAATCCCGTGCCTAAATACAATTATACATTTTAAATAATTTGTGCTGCACACACCCATTTATATCCCGTGTACACTACACCAACATTAACACACGCAACATACAACATATAACACACAAATGCACACAGGGGCGGGACACATTGCCACAGCCATTCATAAGAAATGTAACAAAAATTAACTGCTAAATTTACTGTTGGGGCAGGTACTAAGTAACTTCCAAAGAGTTTTCATTCTAGAATGTAATTTGACACTACATTGCATTTTAACTGTTGGCTCCATCTAATCTATAGTGTGTATAGCCCAGAATGATGGAATCAAGGGAAAAGGGATCATCATTCAATACTTGATATTTGGTGAATATAATCAAAACAAAATAAAACACCAGCTAAAACCCATCCTTTGAGATATGTGATTTGTATTCTAAATAGCTGCTGGTTAGTATAACACTTTATGGGTTCCTTGGTGTATACACTACTGAAGACAACACAAAGATGTTGGCAAATACATACAGTAGGTGCGAATGCTGCAATATAATGAGTAACCATTCTGCTCATTAGTCGTTTCTGCCATCTCATCTGGCAAGAATGAAAGAAGAGGGGGGGGGGGAGCAAAACAACTCCAGAGACATACGGGAATAGCCGTGTCTGGAAAAATAATTAACAAGAAGGAAAAGAAATGTAATACAATATCATAATTCATTTTGTGTCCAAAAGCAAGACAGAAACAAAATGAGAGGACTAGATATCACAGAAATTTTGAGTTCTGAAGGACAGAAAAGTAACTTTTTTTCTGGACAAAAGATTGGACCCTTTTAGTAGTGTGAGAAAGTAATTAAGAAGGAAAAAAAGTAGTGAAAGATAACAATTATACTTGCCAGTTAAAACAAGCTCACTAACAAGAGACTGCATAAGTATTGGAACATTAACATATATTTACCAGCCCTGGGCAGCCTCAAAGAACCAGAATTTCCTTGGCAGGCAGTGGGGGTAAACAATAGGAATTTAGGAAGCTGATCTGAAGCCAGGTCTAGAGCAGAGAACTAATATCAGCATATTATTTAGTTTTATGTTAATAAACAGTCAAAAGATGCAAACACACATATATACAATGTTGATTTACATATCTGACTTTTTATGTCTTAAATATTTGTTGGAGCAGGAACCGTCACTACTGTTATTCCTTTTAAGTAAAAGCTTGCGCACAACAACTGCACTTTTTTGGAAGACGAGGGATAATTAATAGCTTTGCACATATTGAGAATGCATTAATTTTTCCTCTTAGCTGTAAAAAAAAAATCAGCCAGTTCAGGCCCCCGGGCATGCCTGGGCACGTAACGTTAATGGCAGCCGTTACCTCCCCACCGGCACTGCCCATGCCCATCAATAAAAATAACATTAGTTTTTGGAATTTGCACTGCTTTTTTGTGTGAGAAGGCAATTAACCCATCCATTTTAGTCCATGTTCTGGCTGTGAACTTACTATAGCCTGAGGAATGTACGTTACATCACATTCTCACGACAATAGAGAGAGAATTTGGAGTTTCTAAACGGAATGTAAACCACTCCATTGTTAAAACAGTGGTACTGTTTCTAAGAGGCTTCTTGATCTACAAGCTTGTTTTGAGGGGTATTGTTTGTGCTTAAAGTAAAAGGTTCGATAGTGCTTTTCAAAATCTTAAAAACACTTTTTTTTTTAAATATTATAGCTGCGCTCTGAAAACATTAGTTCTACTTGTCGTTAAAATATAGACCCTGTAATGATGTGATTCTAAGCTGTATTTCTTATTATTTGGCTATTTTCCTATAGCTTTGTATTTCACCGGAAAATGCAGTTTGAATACTGCCAAAGGGAAAGGGGAGATAGCTGGCAGCAATTAGAAATTGCAACCTTGCAAGCAGACTTATTTTGCCCACTTCTTTGCACTCTAGTTTAGTGGATTATTGTGTCTTTATCCCTAAACTCATATGTGGTAGCTGACTCGATGACTCAAGATGAGTTATCTGTGGGGTATTTGATCGTGGCAAACAGATTTCCACAGCCATCTCTTTATGTCACATGAATAATTGGTAATCTTTACAGCCAAGAGGAATATCCTGTTCTTTTTGAGGAGGTCCCTTCAGATCCAATGACTTCAGTATGTGTTCCTCTGACCTAAGCTCTCACAATGAGTGTAATATTGTTTGAAATTAAGATTACCAGTGCTATCAGGAACGGAAACATTCAGGATATTGGGAAAACACTACAAATTGTCAATTTCTAGAATGGAACATCCCCAGTAAAATAATGTATACTATAAAACACAGGTCAGACATTTAATTTGCAGGCTATTAAGTAGTCTTAGGTCCTTTACTATTGCTTTTAGAATTGCAATTGGTGCTCAGCCAATGAGATGCTTCGATTTTCAAACTGAAATACGATAGCTGTCTTGTGCCGTCTGTAGAAATTGAATGAAAAGGGTCTTGTTTTACCTGTTTTGTATGTAAAAAGTTGCATATTAAATAATGTTATTAAGCCTTACGTTTTTTTGTTTTTTTTACAACTGTTTTTATTTTATTTTATTAGGTTCATGTGGCTGAAGCTGCTAGGCCCGAAGTAGCGACCCAGCTACAGAACTACGCTCGACAAAAAATTATTTTAGCGAGAAACATGCTAGAAACAAATACCAGTGAGGATACCATTTTGTACATTTTAGGGTCGCTTCAAAGTATTTTGTATTAATTCAGAGGCAAGCGGAATTTATGCGAATGGCCTGTTGGTAGAAGTTTTATCTGAAGTCATTTCTGAGTTACATCGTGAGTTTCCCGGCAACGAAGTTGTCTCCTTAATTAACGTTCCAAAGTGTGTTCCTGGTTTCGTAGGGAGACCAAGATATTAAATTTTACCAAGTCAGCTAGAACCATTTGTGGAATGTGGGTTTTCTGCTGTCCAGATTGCAGATTGCTTCAGAGTTCACCCAGGAACAATTAGGCAGCGTCTGAGGGAATATGAGTTGTCAAGAGCAACTATGTACTCGGACATATGTGATGAAGAACTGGACAATCTAGTTTAAAGTATTTTACAGGAATTTCCGAACACTGGATACAGAATAATGGCTGGACATTTGATGTTAAGAGGGCACAAATTACAACAGAAAAGAATAAGAGATTGTATGATCAGAGTTGACCCAGAAGGCGTAATCAGGCGTACTCTTAATGTCAGCTTTGTCGAGAAGGCATCTGTCCCTGGACCACAATCACTATGGCATATTGATGGAAACCATAAACTGATAAGTTAATATTTAATGCTAGTATTTATTATTTGATGCTAAAATTCAATATTCGATACTTGCTTAAATTTAAAATTTTATGAATTGTCATTCATTATTTAGTTTTGTTACTTTCACCTCCCATACCATAGGGCGTGGCTTCTCCAAAAGTTCGATTCTGATCCAAATAAAAACCCAGCGCAAGCACGTTTAGTGGCGCAGTGACAGCCAATCAATGCTGAGTAGGTTGGGGAATCTGCTGTCCAATCAGGGCCAGGCAACAATCCCTTTGAGAGACAGAAGGACTCATTTACTAAAGGTTCTTAAAAGTATCCATAAGACGTGTGTTAACACAATCCCATAACACATGTCTTAAAACTATAAATAAGTTGGTATTTACTGATGTGAATACCGCTTATTAAGACGTGTGCTATGGAAATCATTAGCATATTAAGACGTAACTTATCACACAAGATAAGGCCCGTCTTAACAAAATGACAACATAGGGACCACTGACTATAAAGGAATGAGCAGATTGAGATACGCAGTTGTTAGTTCTTGACTTTTACTAAATATAAATAAATAAAAAGTTATAAACAATCCTACCTAGACACCGTCATGGCTGTACAGTATATATAAAAAGCATTTCGCTTATACAGTGTAGTAGCCTATTCTTTTTTATCTCCATCATTGATTAGATCAGTCTGCAGCCCTGAGACTACATTAATGAAACTGTGAATACAACGAAGGATGGCATATTTCAGTGATCAACGCATTTCTGTACATTGAAATGCCATTCACATGTTTTACAACGTGAATCTCGCAGACACCAATTGCAAGAAATGCACAGGTAATAATAACTAGGAGTGACTATACTGTACACAGCCTACTGTATAATCTATTGTAGCTAGGCAAAGAACCATTTTGTACAGAAAAGTGCAAATTGGTTATACTGTGAAGGTACAGAATTATTTGTACAGAAGTAAAAGCAGGTATGCAGAAGGTATTGACCCCAGTGCCAGCCGACACATGCAATGGTATAGCTGTGCCCAAATCGTGTGGAGAAAAAAAGTGCAGTGTATGCAGGTATGTGATTTAGGAGAACACTTCCTTCTTTGATATTATGTGCTGTTGTGATTGTAAACCCAATTTCCTTTATTTATTTATATTACCGTGTTTCAATTGGGAACCGGCAGGTCATACAGCTATCACCTGTGTGCATGGGGAAACCAGACTACTCCCTTCCACTAAAATTAGGATCATGGCAGGTGATCAGACGGCGGACGTTAGAGCCGCTGTCACAGAGATGTTACCGTACCCAGTGTTGTTGGGTAGGGACTGGCCCTTCTTTGATATATTAATCAAACAAAGGGAAGTTTTGGTCTCTACTCAACAACAGCCCAACAAAGTGGAGAAGATGATTGGCGAGATCTTCTCCCTTCAATCTGACCTGTTCTGGCACCGAAAAACATGCTGCGAGCACCGGGTAGGTACATTTATTCAAATAAGGGAGGGGCCAGAGGTGCATGTAAGCCAGAACACGAAACAAAATGGCAAAGGTGTTGCAGTTCAGTGTGACCTGGAGGGCAGGGTTACTAGTAACAGAGGCGTGAGAGATGCTTCTCCTCTCAGTGTTCCTGACTTATGGGAAAGAGATATTGATTTGGTCTGGGAACAACAGAACAATCTCACTCTAAAATTTGCCAGGGACCAGGTCAGGTCCATTGAGGGGAAGGTGTTGGACAGTAGAGGGCCTGAGACATTTTTGTATTTTGTTGTAGTCGGGCACTTACTCTACCGAGTAACCCGGGCCGATGGGACCAGGGAACTGATTAACCAACTGCTTGTTCCTGAGCCTTTTCGGGCTGAGGTCATGCGACTAGCACATGACATACCATTTGCTGGCCATCTAGTCGTCGAAAAGACTCAGGAACAAATCCTGGCCCAGTTCTACTGGCCTGGGCTCTACACACAGGTGTGGAACTATGTAGCAGCATGTCCTGACTGCCAGTTAGTTGCCCTGAAATGGTTTCGTCCCACCCCTCTGGTCCCACTACCTATTGTATCTACACCGTTTGAACGCATTGGCGTAGATTTGATAGGACCTCTGGAAGGAAGTGACACTGCATACCGGTACATCTTAGTTGTGATGGATTATGCTACCAGGTATCCAGAGGCAATTCCTTTATGCACAATGCACTCCTGTACAATAGCTGAGGAATTGGCAAAGATATTTTTGAGGGTGGGAATCCCAAAGGAGATCCTCACTGACCAGGACACTAGTTTTATGTCTGACTGTGTCCAGCAGCTGTGTAAACTGCTCAAAATCCATTCTATCAAAACCCCAGTTTATCATCCATAGATGGATGGGTTGGCAGAATGGTTTAATCAGACCCTAAAGCAAATGTTGCGCTGCTTTGTAGACGAGGAAAAGAAAAAATGGGCTAGGCTTCTTCCTTACCTTCTGTTTGCGGTCCGAGAAGTTCCTCAAACCTCAGTGGGGTTCTCCCCATTTGAACTATTATATGGTTGCCAACCAAGGGGAATTTTGGATCTAGTGAGAGGAGGTTGGGAAGAAGCCTCAAAATCCTCAAAAATATAGTGAAATATGTACTACACTTAAGAGATCATTTGGAGTTGATCTGTCAATTGGCTATAGACAATCTCAGAGCGGCGCAAAAAAGAGAATCACTACAACCAAAAAGCAAGAATTTGGACCTTCTGACCAGGAGACAAAGTGTTTTTGTTGCTCTCCACAACAGAATCTAAGTTGATTGCTAAGTGGCAGGGTCCATTTGAGGTAATTAGAGCTATTGGACTGGTTAATTATGAAATCCGACAGCCTGGGCGTCGAAAAAAACCAAAATTTACTACATTAACCTACTCAAACCCTGGATAGAATAGAAGTCTATTTTATTTCCTCAGAGAACATCGAGGAGGACTTTGGACCCTCAGTTGAGCCACTAGCCACTGAAGTTCCAATGGGGGAGCAACTGTCACCTGATCAGCGAGGATAACTAAGGCATCTTATTGAGCTGTTTGGTGATGTGTTTTCTAAGGTGCCTGGTAGAACTCACATAATAAACATGTGATCATTACTCCTCCAGGTTCCAAAGTGAGGGTTCAGGCATACCGAGTCCCCGTTCACGCAGAGGTGGAAAGCATGCTTAGGCTTGGGGTGATTGAACCCACTCTGAGTGAATGGTGTAGCCCGGTTGTGCCCGTCAAAAAACCAGACGGTTCACTAAGGCTGTGCATTGACTTCCAAAGGGTGAATGCCATGACGCTTACCCCATGCCACGGGTCGATGAATTGGAGCGCCTGGGTCAGGCTAGCTTGATCTCTACTCTGGACCTCACCAAAGGGTATTGGCAAATTCCTTTGATGGAGGAGTCTAGGAAGAAAACAGCATTCGTCACCCCCGGCAGCCTCTTCCAATTTTGCACAATGCCGTTTGGTCTACATGGGGCCCCAGTCACTTTTCAGAGACTGATGGACAGGGTGTTACTTCCACATTGAGAATATGCTGCGGCACATATCGACGATGTGGTTGTTTATAGCTCCACCTGGAAGGAGCACCTTCATAGGCTAAGGGCTGTCCTACAGTCTCTGAGAGAGGCGGGTCTCACGGCGAACATGGCAAAGTGCGCTTTTGGAAAGTATGAGACAAAGTATTTAGGGTTTATAATGGGAAAAGGCAGAGTTAAACCATTGATCTCCAAAGTCCAGGCTTTTGTTAGACACACCGATAACTATCACTAAATCCCGGGTGAGGTCACTGTTGGGCCTGGCAGGATACTACTGCCGATTTGTAAAGAACTTGACTCAGGCCCCTGCTCTTATAACACCGAATTTCAGTCACGAGTTCATCCTCCAAACTGATGCTTCGGAAGTTGGTTTGGGGGCGGTTCTGTCCCAGGAGAGAGATGGTATAGAACATCCTATCTTATATATCAACCGTAAACTACTACTTAGGGAAACCAGGTACTCAGTGGCAGAAAAAGAGTGCTTAGCAATGAAATGGATCTTAGAATCCTAAAGGTACTATCTCCTTGGACATCGCTTTACTCTTGTCACTGACCACTCCCCTTTACAGTGACTGGACACAATGAAGGACAAAAATGCCAGTATAACGCGGTGGTACCTGGCGTTGCAACCCCTCTGCTTCGATGTTAAACATCAAGCGGGTGAGTTCCATCAAAATTTTCTCGGGAGGGCGGTCAAGGCCACCAGGAAGCTTTAAAAACTTTAAAACAGTCTTCTTTTGTTTATTGTAAGTCCTTGGTTAGCGGTTCTCTTACGTTTAAGACTTTTTAATTTAACCAAACCGAATACCATTGTTGGTAGGAGGGGAGGGTTTTCTTGGAGTTATTTTATTGACTTATGTAAAGAAACTACGATCTTTAAAGGAACTTTGATTTATCAAAATAAGAATGAATTTATAAAGAAACCTGTGAACAGAAAGCCTGTGGAATTATGAAGATCTGATTTGTGATTGTGAGAGATAATAAACAGAAAATAAGAGAACTCCAGAAACTCAATACTGCCTCAAGTGGTTTTATTCGGTAGTGCACCCCACACCCCCACAGTCTGTGACAAGCCTCTTTTGTCATTTATATATGATACAGAATACAGTATTTTGTCAATTATATACAGTATATGTAGTTCTCTGAAATACAGTTTATTCATACAGTGCAGTTAAGCGCACATAAAAACTTCAGTTTTCTGGTCAATTTGTTTTCTGAAAAGTAATTGCAAAATCAAAAGCCATGTAAACACCATTTTTAGAAAATAGTTATTGGAATAGCTAAGTCATGTAAGCACATAAAAGTATTTTTTACCACAAAACATAATTATGTAAATAGAAGCCCAAACAGGAGGAGAAGGGTGTTTCTACTTTAGGTGACACAATTTTTCCATGTGTTTTTTAAGAGAAAATCTCCCTGAGGGAAGGGAGTTTATTTAAATTCCAAGGTCCTAAAGTAAGTGGTTGATTCATCCCAAAATGTATTATTTAAAAAATTCTTTTTATAAGATGCCAGTAAGAAATACTGTGCTGTAGGAAGATTCAGATCGTCATCATTGGCTATGTTTAGAATGACTTTTGGGACCCACAATAAAAAAATATCCTAATTTTATCATATTATTATTATTTATTTCTTAGCCGATGCCCTTATCCAGGGCGACTTACAATTGTTATAAGATATCACATTATTTTACATACAATTACCCATTTATACAGTTGGGTTTTTACTGGAGCAATCTAGGTAAAGTACCTTGCTCAAGGGTACAGCAGCAGTTTCCCCCACCTGGGATTGAACCCACGACCCTCCGGTCAAAAGTCCAGAGCCCTAACCACTACTCCACACTGCTGCCCTATTTACTATTTACTATAGAATTTGTTAATGTGCATTTAAAGTGTGGTATGCTTGGTGTGCATTGCCACGATTCTCAAATGTACATTTACTCTGACACAGCAGACATCCCAGAGTAATCTAAAAACATTATATATATATATATATATATATATATATATATATATATATATATATATATATATATAACCTGTAAAGTAATAGTACACATAGTATAACACAAATACAAAAGTATGTAGGATGTTTTGGACATGAGTCCTTCATCAGCTAAAATGCCATGGACATCAATGTTTGTGTTGTTGACAATCCACGTATCACCACCAGCATCTATTACAAAGAAACAGATTTGTATCTCCAGTATAACTCCTCACACCCTAATACCTGCTGAGATTCGATTCCTTATTCCTCACAGCTATTGCACCTCAGACCCATCTGCAGTGAAGAGGATGATTTGTTTTTAAAAAGCAGATGAAATGTGCATGTTTTGTAAGAGCTGTGGATACACTGACAACATCATTAATACAGCCAAGACACCAACATTTACAATAAACAGGAACAAAGCCCTATATAAAAGAAAGAAAGATGCAAATCATTGCATACCTTTTGTAATACATCTTTCAAAATAACTGTACAATTGTGGGAGAGGATCCATCTATGGCAGTCATTTTTATAGAACCTCCATTAATATCATACAGGAGAGGCAAAGATCACACTTTATTTAAAGGGCTGTTTATTAACTGTTAACTAACAGCTAATAACATGTTAATGTACATTATCTATTTTCTGTTAACTGTTAGTTAATAATATATAATAGATCATTACCCCGTCGATCACATGCTTGAAATTGGTTCGAATTGTTAATGTAGTAATGTTTAGCAAATTAAATCAGGTTTTTATTAACTCTAACCCTAACCCTAACCATTAGCTAAAAATTAACAATATTTGTTTTAACGGTTAATAAACTAAAAAAAGGGCCCTTAAAATAAAGTGTGACTGAGACAAAAGCAATAGAGACTATTTGGTTTACATTTTCCTTGCAAGACATCTTGTGCAACCTGTAAACACACAAATAAGAACACCTTGTCACCTGTAGCTATACACTTTCATACTGATGGACATTCTGTTGATAATGTCCCTGTCTGTGGAACTTACAAATGTTATGGAACACACACAACCAGAAAGCAGAAAGAAAAGGAGCTGATTTTTTCAAACTCTGCACTTCCAGAGCTTTTGGGATGAACATTCTACCACGAAGCCCCACTTGACTTGATTTGAAATTAATTCTTAAAAACAAACAATTCACAGGACTCTGTTGCATTTTAGCTGATTGTACTTTATCCACCTTTACCATTACTTTAATTTTTGTTTTGTTTATTTGTAATATTCTAGTGTGCAATATATATATATATATATATATATATATATATATATATATATATATATATATATAGAGGAATTAACAGTATTACATTCATCGAAAAGTTTATATCATTATCTTCAATTAGGTGCTGCCAAGCGGAATAAACATACATCCAATTTCTTGCATATGCAAAGAACAAATTTATAGTGCACACAAAATATTAATATGAAATGGTTTCTTTATTATATTTTTAAAAAGACATAGCGATCTACCCGTTTCGGCACACAAATGTTGATCACAGATTTTTTTTTTTAAATCTAATTGTGCGGGGGGGGGGGGGGGGGGGGGCATGTGTCAAAGCAGACAGAGTCCAAGAATTTGAGAGAGTGGATGGGACCTATGGTTTTCTCTGAGAAGGGCTGGCCGATTGTAGAGTAGAGGGACCTGAGTTTCATGAGTATTTCTGCTGGGGGGTCCGTGGGAAATGAAGAGAAAGTCATCCAGTAAGTGCAGCATGAAGGGGATGTGATGAGTGTTGAGCAGAATCCAGCAGAGGGCTTCAGAGAGCAAATCGAAGATCTTGGGGCTGCCTCGGCAGTCGAAAGTTAGCTGGGTGGTGAAATAGGTTTGCCCCTTCCAACAGGTACCAAATAGATAGCGGAGGGAAGGGAATACGTCTGAAATGTCTGCTTTGACTAACCAGGATATGTTTGATATGATTGGAATTTTGGAGACGTAGGTCAGAGAAAGAATTAGGAGAAGCTGAAGCATCAGGTGAAACAGCAGGCGGGAGATGTGAAATAGAAAGAGCAGGACTGGGAGCATGCACAGCAGGGAAGGAGCGTCTGGTGACAAGCCTGGTTCAGTGAACTGGCGTGCAAGGAGGAAAGTCAGGTTGTGCTGAGATGTATTGGCAGTATATAGTAAATAAAGAAATCCCATCGCTCCCTGTTGGGATTGCAATTCCTTTTTCAAAGCTTTAAGAATCTTGTCAGTGGGCCAGTCTAAAGAAAACTGGAAAAGTAGGGAGGTTAATAGTAGCTAGTAGTTAATAGGACAGACAGATTTCTTTGAAAAATGTTTTGCTTGGATGTTGAGTTGAATGATGTCCAGAAAAAGAAGTATAGTCACCATTTGAGAATTTGGATTCCGAAGGGAAAGAAAAGTGTGGCTGGTGATTAGCCATTTTCTTAATTCATAATCTTAGATTTAAATGATTGAGTCGGAGTCTGCAATACACAAACGAAAACGCAATACAGGCCATTCGGGAGTTCAGATTTAGCATTTGAAACTTCATAGCAAGAAAGGTTTTGAGGGTACCCAATGAGAGGATTAACAGCTCGACAGCAGATGCAGGCACTGTGGGCACAGCGGGATCAGTGGCGGTTGAGCTTGCAGGTCCAGCAGTGGTGAGGGTAGATGGGTCAGCGGTGTTTTTCAGCTGTGTATCGATACACAAACAAACATAGTGACATGCAAACGAAAAATGAAAAAAAGACAGAGAATAAGGGCATGACTTGGGGTTTAAATAGGGAGACTGGCAGATATTATTGGCGGGACAGAATGGGAGAGGAGCCCTAGCTCCTGCCCCCCGAATCACACACATGGTTACAATAAAAAAAACACATGTTTACTGATATCTATGTCTTTCCAAACTGCAGGTGTGAGATCTATATAGTGACTAGAGCTACATGCTACCCGTACGTAAGATTTATTTAATTATTTAATTAACTATATACTCTTTAAGGTGTGAATATTAACACAGCCCAATAAATTATAAAAAATAACACTCATATAACTTATGATACCAAAATGTACAGATAGTGAATGTTTCAACACTTAAGAGCATAGCATGAGCCATCATCAGTGTTGCTGTTTGTTGTTATAGTAATGGATCTAACTGGATATAATAAATTCATAATTTGAAAAACATCTGAGGAGACAGTTGTTTGATATATATGTCTGGAGTGTGTCATTTTGGAAATAGCACACTGTTGCTGTTGCAGCTAAGGAAATAGTGCTTGATGAGTAGTGTGTGGTAATGGTGTCCAGAAATAATATGAAGTGTTTCCATGTTCTCTGTTATAACATGGACTTGGCTTTAATTTACTAATGTGTCACATTATAAAATGTAATCAAACAGAATGCAGTTTTCCTATTTGTTTATTTATGCACGTTATTGCCACAAAAACACATGATATTTGAAGAGTAAGTAGCGGGATTCTGAAACATATAGCAGTACACATCCCCAAGTGTTGCTACAACTGTTTAAATAATGTACATGTAATTTTTCTAGTGTAAGGATTATTGTCTACATTGTCAAACAGGTAGCAGTAACAATCCATGATGTGATACAGAACAGAAAAGCCAGAGCACTTGTTGTTGTTTTTTGTTTTAAAACCTCTCTTCCTGTAGTGGTTTAGAGGACAGATCTCAAACCCCAATGCACTAGAGAAGACATTTTGAAAGGTCTTTGAAACAGGCTTTAAAGTTAGTAGTGTAAAAAGATGTCAGGATATTAACAATGAAAAGAAAAATTATAGGTTATTTAAACATTTGTAGCAGCACATGGGGATGTATAACGCTATATTTTTTTGGAACCCCACTACTTACTCTTCTTAGTATTTAAGAAACAAGTCAAACTTGGTATTTTCTGTCAGAATAGACAATATGGGTCAGATTTTTAAAACTTTACTTCCGTTTGTGATTTCATAGTGTTTTTAACAGAAAAAACTGCAATTGCAATTCTGAAACAACTTAAGTCTACTTACAAGACCCTACATTGTGTGTTTGAGTCATTTGTTTTTTATTTGGTATCATTATTAGGTGTGTTTCTCTTTCTGAAAAGTTGTGGTAATAATGAAAAGCTTTGATAATCTAACCTTATGTACTTGACCTACCAATAAGTCACATGTGTAAGAATGTAAGGGCAATAACATACAGTATATTTGATTTGTAATCTTCAGGAATATAGTTCATATAGCAACTCCATCAAAATGTACAGGAAAAAATAGCAATCAGGGGTCACAGTGTCAAAGCAAGCTCCAAATTTATCAATCGCTGCAGTACACAAAGGTGTGCAACACTACTTTAAATCACAACACAGCAGAGAAATGTGGATTTTTTAACTTTTGGATTTATGCACATCAAAAACAAAGAAACAACTAAAATGCAGCTTCACAAATCTTAAAACACGGAAATGCACACTGTGAGGACAGTTTATAATGCTGTATAAGAGTCATATTCAATATCTGCAGGGGGTGTACCAGTGTAATTGTGGTTTAAAAGAACATTACATAATCTAATGCAGGCACATAATCACTTAAATGAATGCATTAAACTTTAATATTAAAAGTATGGAATATATGGCTCGATTCTCTCTTGCTTGCTTTTTTTTTTTCCTTGTTCATTTTTAGCTCAAGGGTCTTTTCAGGCAGCTTAGGTTATTTAACTAGAATTCATCTGTATAGTTTACAGTCCATCCATCCATCCATCCATCCATCCATCCATCCATCCATTATCATTCTGCTTCTCCTGGTGAGGGTCGCGGTACAGTCCATTCCTTTAATCACAATTGAATGTTGTCTGTCTTTCATTACTTTTTAGACCATTAAATGAGCATGGAAAGACCCGAGCTTTCAAGGACAAAGCAGTCTTTCATGTCTCAGTGTCAGCTCAGGCCTTTTAGGAAATGATCTGAATATTTAATTACTATTGCTGCAGAGTGTAATCTGTCTTGTAATAACGATCAATCTGCTATAAATACTATCCATGTAGCGTAACACTTTCCATTCCTGAACTTGGCAAGCCGTAACATAAACAGTATGTACACATCATTCTTTGTAGGTTTTTTTTTTTTTAAGTAAATATTTATTTAACTGTGTGAAACGGAGCACATTTTTTTTTGTTAGACCAAAATAAACAAAAAAGAAAAAAACAGTTTAAACATTGGAATAATACATTTCCCATACCATAATAGCAACATGTTAGGTATAAATATTCCTGTTTGTACTGTGTTTGACCTTTACTATAGTATAGTGCATGCAGTTACTAGTTGCTTGTTGTAAAGCATACCCATAAATAATATGTAGTTATTTTTTTTATTTTTTATCATTTTATCTTCAATAATTCTGATTGATCCATATCACGCCTCAGTAAACATCTATGAAAACTGTAACACTTCTTTAATTAAGTGTTCTTAGATTCTTCTACATAGCAATACTTCCTGAATAACTTGTTATCCTCCACAGGAGGTGCATATGCCCATCTTTTGTATGTTACACTTTAGATGAGATGTAATATCAAGGTCCTGTTGTAAGTGACTCTGCAGCAGCAGTTGTTGATGTATAGTTCAACCCCTAGTCTCTGTAAGTTGATTTCCATAAAAGCGTTTGCTAAATGACTAATTATTATTATTATTATTATTAATAATAATAATAATAATAATAATAATAATAATAATAATAATAATAATTAATAATAATAATAATAATAATAATAATAATAATAATAATAATAATAGAGTTCATATATAATGCATTGTGGGTAGGTTGTTTAATTGTATACAAGACAACTTACAATTTGATATAGATCTATAGAAGCGCCTGGTCAATTGTGAAGAAACTTGGTTTGGACATGTTATTGAGCATATCAGAATGTAAGAGAATACAAAGGAAATCTGTTTGCCCGCCTCTGTGACATTTTTTCATGTTACTTTGGTATTTACAACCATGGCAAGTGATGTACGTCAATGACATGCTTGTTCATTGTTTTATTAAATGATGTGTGTTTTGTTATTTAAAGGTTGACAGGTCTTCCCAGATCTCTTAAATGCATCACTGGATACGTGCTACATTTAAAATAAGTAATGTGGCAACGTAATTGCCACCTTGTTTTGGATTAGTCATTTATCAAGTGTATTTGGATTTCATTGCAAGCCAGTATTTATGTTGATGAAATCATGTGTAAATACTGGGCCAAAATAAACAAAACCAAGACTGTTGTGTATTTTTATTTCATTTTATTCAAGATGAACAGAATACATTTCTTCAAGTATTGGCCCAGTTTTGACATACATTGACATACATTTTTTTTTTCAGAAAAGCGAAAAGAACCCAATAAGCCAAAAAAAAAAAAATGACATTTCATTTGGGAACTTGTGTGGTCTTAAATACTTTCTTGTTTTGTTATAGAATTGTATTTGATGTTTTTTCTTTGTTAGTAAATTGTGCTATTATTGATTAATTTAAACGTTATTTTTGGAACGGTCTCTTCTGTAATCAGTGACCCTTCTCCTGAGTATAAATACCCCTAAACACAGAGTTAGAGCCATACATAGACAGAATTACTATCTGTAGAGATGAACAATTTGACTTTCTCTTAGCCATGACCTAAATCACCTCCCCAGAGTGCAGTTTCTCCCACAGCTTTTCATTTTGACGCGCTGTGAGCCAAAGGGCACTAACAGATTTGCGATGACTGTCACCAAGATTAATATTTTTGCGGTGAATTATTATATATAAAAACAATTTTCCAGAGATACAGAATTGATTTGTTTTTGTATTTCTTGCTTAAGAAAAAAAAAAAAAAGTACATGCCAATTACATTGGGTATAATAACAGTATAGTATTTGTATTCTGTTGATGTATACAATTGTAAATGCTACATTGTCTACAAACCTTGGTTACTTGTTTATGCACAAAACTTTTAATTAATTATAAGTCTTGGATACT
Source organism: Acipenser ruthenus (assembly GCF_902713425.1). Taxonomy (NCBI): domain Eukaryota; kingdom Metazoa; phylum Chordata; class Actinopteri; order Acipenseriformes; family Acipenseridae; genus Acipenser; species Acipenser ruthenus. The sequence goes on along the minus strand of NC_081193.1, from coordinate 40,347,338 downwards.
GCCCACAGACTACTCAGGAAACAGCCGTCTGACTGCTATTCCAGGTGCTAGCTGTCCATGTGACACAGACTATACTCACCATATGTGAAAGTCCCAGATTATACATTTCCTCTTCTTGGGGATTTTGGCTGCCTCACTTCTCTCTTGGCACTTGTAGCACAATAAACAGTGTTTTCCCAATAACATTCAAAATGAGTTAACCAGAAATGATGACAATACCATTAAGTCTGATTTGATTGCTCCTTAACAGTATAATGAGGTCAGGTAAAGGAAGACCAAGTTAGCCACCATTTTTTGTTCTTCAAATTGATCAATATTGTATTGTTTTAAAAGGAACCAGTCATCTAATTCGGTCTCAATCAGTCTTAGTTTTAATGACACTTAATAGAAAGCATTGTGTATAAAGTACAAAGTATAACATTTCTTATAATGTCTTAGTTATAGCACGTATGTGCCATATAAATGTATTATTAATTATTTGTAACAGATTCTTCAATTAAGGTGTAACAGTTGTTAAGATTACATCATTTTAAAACCATTTAAGACCATTAAAATCCTTCTGTAACGTCCGAGGTTTTTTTTTTTTGTATAGTATCAAAACAGAAGTATTCGTTTGAAGTTTGGCTCCTCATAAAAAAACAATAAAATGATCTCTCAAGTAATACCAGTATCATCTGAAAACAATTTTAAATCGTTTTGAAAAGGAATGTGGTAAAAATGATTTAGTGCTGTGCTCTTTGTATAGTTTGAAAAATCAGAAAGTGTATTTAATAAGATCAGAATATTAGGTTGGACATTCTAAGAGTAATACACGTGTACTACAGTGGTATCTCAATGGTATTTTTGAAACTTTTCTGCAAGGGTAAACATACTTTGTACACCTCAACAAACTTAATGTATATAAGATAAAACTGCAAGATTTTCGGCTATTTTGACACGTACCTGTGGCGGAATGTCCCGCCCCTATATATGTATTTATTATTATTTATATTTATATTATTGTTTGCGACGCAGATAAAAGCGCAGTGTATTTGTTATTTGTTATTTATAATTTAAAACCCTGTGAGGATGCGTGGCTGATCAGCTACTGATTATTTAACTACCTGACAGTCACGCATCCTTACTAAACGCGTGCAGACTGTGGCCGAGGGGTAATAAGATAATTAATAGCTAGTTAACCCCTCGGCCAGAGTATAAGAACCTGCAGCTGTCCGTGCTGCGGGGGTTGAGGGTGTACAGAGGAGAGTACGGGGGGGGGGGGGGAGAGAGAGAGAGAGAGAGAGAGAGAGAGAGAGAGAGAGAGAGAGAAAGAAAGAGAGAGAGAGAGAGAGAGAGAAAGAAAGAGAGAGAGAGAGAGAGAGAGAGAGAGAGAGAGAGAAAGAAAGAGAGAGAGAGAGAGAGAGAGAGAAAACAAATTAAAAAACCAAACAACTGCTAGAACTTTATTTGTTTGGCCAACGCGCCTTTTTGTTTTGTTTTGTTGTTTGTTTAAATCTGTTTGTTTTGTTTTATTATTTAATAAAACGCTGAGCGCCGTTGCATTCAGCTTCACCATCGCCATCCATTGCCTGTGTTTACTGGTACTTCCTGGTCCGTGACGTCACCACACCTCACCACTGCAAGCCATCCTGCCACAGTACCTTTTTGTATTTATTAATGTGATTGGATGATATTGCATTTTAAAAAGTATCACATCTTTAAATATGACAAACTTGGTACAGTATAATTATGATAGCAGGTCGTTAGGTTTAGCTGCATCACAATCATAGAATTTCATAAAACCTAATGCACTGCTGCTCTGCTTTTCTGAAGCCAGAGATAAGTAAAGCTCCTGTTTTTAATTGAAAACAGGAGCTGCAAAATATATGACAGATATTCAGCAACATTGGTGGAAATTCACAAAGCCTTTTATTCTAAAGTATCATTAGCATGATTTTTGAAAGCAAAAAACACAATATTGGAAACTGTAAATACAAGCCTTTAAAATACCCCATTCTCCCATGGCATTACAGGTGTTGGACATCCACTTACATTAAATGTACATTTTCATATTTAGTTTTGGAGGAAGAACTAAGTTTCATCATGTAGCAAACCATCATTATTATTGTTATTATTATGTATGTATTTATTTAACATGTATCATACTATTTGATATGTTTGCAATAATTTAAAATGTTTTTTTAGTTCCTTTGCTCCATTATTAAATTGTCATTTTGTCTCTAAATCTCCATTTATCTGGTTTGGAGTTTGTTTTGAGCTGGGCTAGAAATGTTCGTGCTGTGTTTGTTGCTGCTCACATTTATGAAAAGAATAATGGCAATCCCCAGCAAGAGACACACCTGTCTGCTACATTAAAAGTTATGTTTTGGTGCATCAGTCATTACTAATGGTTATTTGCTTTAAATTCAGAAATTTTGCAAAGTTATTGAAATTCCAGTATTTTCAACATGTGTCTAGTCTTCTGTGTCCAAGATAAAAACCACATGATGCATTATATTAAGTACTGGCCTTTAGGTTAAATATATTGTAAATTCATATTAATCTGGCAGATTACCAACATATGTCTAGGTTTTACCATTTTTAAAAGCAAACACCCAACACCTGCACATTTTCCCTGTATTGTTTTTAATAATATGCTGTTGACAGAAGACCTAAAAACATTTTCATGATCGTGAAAACACACAGTAGCAGAGTCCTCAGTTGATCTATATACTGTAATGCCGAATTTGAATACTTATCTAACAATTATTTAAAAAAAAAAATTATATATATATATAAAAAAAAAAATACATGTCTCTTTTCCAGCACAGTGTCACAGAGTTTGCATTCAAAGCGCCAAAATAATGATCTATGTATTACAGCTGAATTCACACAATGGACACTGAAGAGTATTACACACCCCACAGCAGGTGATGACAAGGCATCATTAAAATCTAGATACAAATAGAGACTATTAAACAAAAGAGAAATCTGCCTGCATGCATAAATTGGAATACTGTAACACTTGCCAGGTTCCAATAACAATAAATATAGAATCCTAGAAATGATTCCAAATCTGCTGGCAGATGTTTCTTTTTTTATTACAGAGGTCATGGAGCCACAATTAAGGCTAAATGCCTGCTTTTAATCTGGGGGTTAGACTAGGAAAGATGTCATGCTAGAGGGGTCCTGTTTGTTTTGGAATCAATTATGAATATAGCGGTGTCTTTACTGATAATGTTACCAAACCAGTACCTGCTAAATCTTACTGCCTATTGTTTTCTCATAACTCTGTTCCTACAAGGAACCCTCATGTCCTGTATGAATTAGTTCACATATTTTTTTTTATTTATTTAATAGTGGTATTATTAAATTATATATTTAGGAAAACCTGAGGCTAAAAAATCTTTCTGTTCATAAGCCATTTACTGTATTTCTATGCTACCTTTTTCAGTACCTTTCACAATATCACAACATTGTTTGGCACTTTCAAAGGAAAACTAAAAAAACAAAAAAACCTCGGACTTACAGTTTTGAACATCAATGGGAAAATGTCATGAAAATAAGTATAATCTAATGAAGAATGGGTCAACTGTAGTTCATTTTAAAAAGGACAAGATGGAGCCAGCACTTCTCAGCTGTTGTTTTTGCCTTGTTAGCTGAAATCTTTAGAATACATCAGTGTCCCATTAAATAACACATGCAGTATGTTTTTACCAAGCCAAATACAAATAGGGAAGTGTTCTTTTGGAGTGTTGTGAGCCATCTAATAAATAAGTTGAAACATAACATGTTGTTACAGATAGCTTTTAAAAGTTTCCTGGGCTATACAGGAGTGTGCAGATACTCAGATCCCTTAACATGCTTTAAGTTGTTAGGTATTAATTGAAACTGAATTAAACCTTTTTTGCAAGGTTTGTAATTGCTATGAACACTCTTAATAGAATAATAATAATAATAATAATAATAATAATAATAATAATAATAATAATAATAATAATAATAATAATATCTTTATTTTTATATAGCGCCTTTCATAGTGGACCACCATCACAAAGCGCTTTACAGAGGTACGCTGTGAACTGTATATTATATGCAGAGTCATTTACAATAGGACTTAACATCTCATCCACAGGATGGAGCACAAGGAGGTCAAATGACTTGCTCAGGGTCACACAGTGAGTCAGTCAGTGGCAGAGGTGGGATTTGAAATGGTGACCATCTGGTTACAATCCCTGGACTTTAACCACTGGACCACACTGCTTAGATTTTGTTAGTAAGCTGATAATTTCCCCACTGATCGGCACAATGAAGCTTAATCTACCCCCCACCCCCACCTCCACCCCACCCCCACCTCCACCCCCAACCCCCAAGGGTAAAAAAGTATCAGTTGACAAACGAAACCTAGGAAGGTTCCCTGTCACAAAAGACGCTATTTGATTGTCATAAATTGGTATTCAATAATTGTGTAGATGAGGGTAAATGAGCAAAAGTCATATTTTATTGTTGTCTAATTAGTATATTTTTAATTGAGTTTGTGAAAGTTATAGAAGGAATGTATATATGAACCCTGAATATTGTGTGATGTATACTCTTTAAAGGTGAGGTTAGCTTTGAAATCAGTGAAAAGAGGAAAATGTAGCCTTTGTCATTTTACGAGGAAGAGAAAGACTACATTTCTCAGAATGCCTCTGTGACCAGAGAAAGTCATGTAGTGAAAAGTTACTGAGTTTTCTAATGAGGCACACCTTTCTAATTAAACAGATATATACCCTATATATACAGTGTGTGTATATATATATATATATATATATATATATATATATATATATATATATATATATATATATAAAGACTGGTTTTAGGAGTCAGGCGTTGTTTGTGTGAAGACTGAGACCTGCGTACAGATCAGATTATTGTGTGCTGAATAGGTTTTGAAACCTTATGTCAGATATTGAATGTATTCTTCTCTGTTGGTTGTAACATTGTTTCTTCTGAATTAGTAAAAGGGTTAGCCGTCAGGTGGATAGTTAGGATTGTTTAAGATGTTATTAAATAAGTTTAGGTGGCACTCCAGCAAGGAGCTAGATTTTGGTTTGTTTGTTTGTGTTTTTTTTGTTATTTATAAGGCTAATCTTCTGCGAAGGGATGTCGGTAAAACAAATAAACATACAGGTACCATCCTGTTTACACTTTACTTGCTTCAAGAATGCTGTATCCATGAAAGACCCTGGAAACAGTCGCACGGAGAAAGTACAATTTGTCATAGGTTTTCCTTGTGTTTAACTGAATACCTGCCAACAAAAAAACATGTTAAACAGGAGTTACTCTGATGATCTGAGTATCTGCACACCTCTACTATAGAGAATTTGTACTTTAACAATATTACATCCATTATTGTCTTGTATTAGTCCATTCAAGTGATAATAATAAAAGACTTGTACAATTGAAAGACTTGTAGCAAGACAGGATAGGAAATAAAACCACACCCCAAGCAACCTAGCTACCACCAATATTTGAGGAAAACATTACTTTTTTTTTTTTTTTTTACAGTAAAAGTTTTGTTTTTTATGGCAGCAGATTTTGTTAAGGTAATTACTTAGAAACATGGTTGTTTTTCTGAGAGGAGGCTCCACCTACTAATTACATTACATCATTCTAACCAATTCTATGCCTCAGTTTCATGTAATTTTTTTATCTTTGTTTGCACTTACCCAAACATGGATTCGACACCTTGTACTGCTCGTTCTCGCTCCCCATCCCCCACTCCTCCAAAATAAAACACCATAGTCTACCAGCGCAGCCTCCAAGGTTCAATCCATGCTCGGATCCTTTCGCTCCTTCTACTTCAGCTTTTACAAATACGCTAAATAAGTTTTCTGATATTTCATCCTCTCTCAGCCAATCCTTCAACCTTTCCAAGGCAGTATAGCTCTGATCCCAACATCTCTTCATCTTTGCTGCCTCTTGCTCCGCTGGTCCCCAGCAAGCTTCGGTCACAAATCCAGGAAGGTAGGGACATTAACTTGATCCTCTTGCTTCTCTCTTCCTCAGAGATCTACGATAACAGAGTGCTGGAGTGTGGCGACGTCAGTCTTGAAATCTAGAGATCCAAGGCTTTTAAAAAGTTAACTTTAGCGGAATTTGTTACTGCATTCAGTCCGTATCGAGACATCCTCTGTGACGCATTTCCTATGCATCGTAAGGAATTGGATGTTTACCTGAGTCCCGTGACTGATCCGTCCATGAGATACAGAGGCCTAGCGTTTTATGAATACCACAAATCATTCTCAGCTAAAGCAGCAGTCATACTAGAGCAGTACAATATCAGAGTCCATTGGTGAACGTTGGATAATTAATTATTCTGCCATCATTTCACCGGTTTAAAAGTTTATTCATGCCAGATTTGCAACTCCGCTTCTCCTAAAACAAACTTATGTCCATATTCGGTTCAGCTCTCTCAATCTCAGCGCACAGTTCCCTTTTCTTTTGTCGTGTCTACTTCTCAGTTTCAATCCCCCTTCCTTCCTCGCTCTACTCAGCCTTCTTCCATCCCCTCTCAACCCTTTGACCAATGAGGGAGACAGGTTATTTTTGCAGGGGGGAAACAAATACACATAATTGTAATGAAAATGTTTGTACTTTCCCCCTTTGCTCATTCCTGCATATCTGCAGTTTCTGCGTGATCCACACAGTAAATGTGTTTGTCCAAGGCGTGATCGCACTGCAGCTACACAGGAATGACTAGGGCTTCTTTCCAACCCTATTAATCCTGCATTATTAGCTGCTTCCTTAAATTGACCACCCAGACAACTTCGTTCAGCATCTCATCACAGGTCTTAATGATGGTTTTTCACGGGCAATGTTAACCCTCCATCAACATCTTTCTCTTGTCATAACTTAAAATAAGCTTTAAAAACGAGTCAGTTGATTCATTGCTAAAAAAATAAGTTTCCAAAGGTTTCATGATTGGCCTTTCTCAGAAACCCTTTCCGTCATTTTGTATCATTCTGGCAAGAAAAGGAATATCATTGACTTATCCTCCCCACATGTCAGCCCTATTTCCAGCATCAATTAAATAATTCCCTCACAAGCATTCTCTCCATTATGTCAGAATTGATGATGCAATTCATTTTATTAAGACAGCAGGTCAAGGTGCATGACTTTCTAAGGCAGATATTTCAGATGGCTTAAAGTTATGCCGATCTTCCCTTCCCAGTGGCATATGTGCGGTGTCCAATGGAAGAAATTATATTATTATACTTTCTATTAGTGGACTTCAAAAAACCATCCCCCTGGCAACTCCAGTTGCACCTTAAAATCAGTTTTCCACGAAATAGGAGTCCCTCTATCAAAAGAGAAAACCGTGGGTCCCACCACCTGTCTCGAATTCCTCGGGATCATGCTCGATTCAGAACATGGAAGCGTGTCTCCCTCTAGATAAATTAAATTGCATTAAAGATTTCTTAGATCTTTCTATTCTAGCACCAAACAGGAGCTTCTCTCCCTCCTTAGGTCATCTCAGTTTTGCTATTAGAATCATTCCTCAAGGCAGTCTTTCATTTCATATCTGTTAAAGTTAGCTTCTTCTGTATCCGATTTACAGCATCACGTTAATCTCAATGCCGGGTGCACAGCTGACATCTCCCTTTAGTCCTGTCTGCTCTCCAACTGGAATGGCATTTCTTTTTTCTATGATTACTGCATCTCATCCCCTCATATTCTTGGGCTTTACACCAACACTGCCCTTTCTCTCAGGTATGGCGGTATCTCAGGATCTAAACAGTTTCACAGGACCTGGCTCCTTCAGAACAATCCCCATACGGAATCCCTTTTCCCCATACAAAGACCGTCAATCTGGAAGTGATGTTTGCCACAGATTCCTGCAGTGCGGCGAAATAACCTCCAGTTATCACAGGCCCAGAATACCCATCACAGGATCACAGGCCCTGAGCGCCCACTGCAGTTATCACAGGGCTAGTATTTCGAGTACCCTCTCTCTCTTCTTAGTCTCATTAATCAAATTCGATTACGTCTTTCAGGGGGAGGTACCCCTGAGTGCTACTATACTCCCACTACCATCCTCATTAGTTCACTAAATTAGCTATGTCTACATACAAGATGTCTATTCTATCTATTAATTGTGGTCTCAGTATGAAATATCTTTTCTTACAATCCACGGCCTCATCTTTTTGGGGGCAGGTGGCCCAGAGGACCACTTGTTCTGCCTGCTGGCTAGCCTATCAGTCTATGTCAGCCAGTATTAGGGCAGCTACTGAGCCCCAATGGACAAGGGCACAGGCCAAATTATGTAATTGTATTTATTAAACGTGTTAATTTAATAAACTGCAATTCAACTCATAAGTGGATGTCTCCTTTCTGAAAATTTTATTACACAGTCTACTTGCTGTTACATTTACAGATTTTATTCAAGGGATTAATGTGCAATTGAATGTTTAGATGATCTGAGATTATGAAGACCCTCTGTATGCATGACCTTATTTAATTTATTGTCTAAATGGTGGTGGTTAGATCTGCCACAATTGAATAGATCACGTTGTCTCATCCATAACATACACTGCAAGAATCATCTTGTCTCGTGACTATCAGGAAAGTGGGTTAAAAAGGTAATGCAAACATAATTTGTTGTTTGTATTATCCAACCAAAGAGGAGCCACTAATATTACATGTTATGTATAAAACTCCTCATTCTAAAAATCACACTTGAGAGTTACCAATATATTAGTTTTTTTTTGTGTTTTCTTTTAACAAAATAATTTTGAAACTGACAAGGCCTTACTATGAATAACTACTCCAATTCATCTTTATTTTCAGTTATACACAAAGGTGACTGTCTCATTTTGTACTCTTACATATCTGTATGTTACTAAAGAAATATGAATATCTTTCTTATTTTAATTATACCAAAAACATGGGTAACAAGCTTTGGCATAACACTTGGATATAATGACATCACATGATATTTGAGGATGTGATGTAATGTAATGTTTGAAAGAGTTGACTTGGTTACTGGACCTCAAACAAGGCACCGAAAATGAATTCCTGACCTTGATGTAACAGAGCCATTGAATCTTCAAATAAAACTCCACAAAATGTCATTTGGTACCCTCACAGAATCACGTTTAATGTAATGTTTTCACTTATCAGCAATAAAAAAATATTCAACACATTTGGAACATGTATCTAGTTTTCAGACAAAACAGGAGTACAATATTGACATGCAACTTTCAGAAATAGACACTGTTTGTCAGAAAAAAGGAATAAATACCCTTCAAACAGAACCTTATATCCTGGTATTCAATGTCCTTACTGTAGTTATGCTATGTGTTATGTTCTTGCAATTATTCTGTGGTTCTCACTTCTGTTGATCCAATATTGAGTCATCATTTTTTTTTTTCTCAAAATCTGCCTTTACCTGCTTTATATACATTTTGAAAAAGGAAAACTGCTATGTACCAAAAAGAGCAAAATCAAAAAGGTACATAATGTGAATTGATAACAAAATCAATTAATCAGATTTCTTTTATCAATTACTCACATTTGTATGTACCTACATTACCATTATATATATATATATATATATATATATATATATATATATATATATATATATATATATATATATAACTATATATATATCTCAACACCTCAAACTTCTTGTACTTTCCAACTAACAGAATGTAACTTTCTGTGAACTGTTAAAATAGGTTTGTGCTTAGCGTTTATCATCTAAAACTAACTTTTCGTATCACCAGTTGACCGTTGCGGTCGGTTGATGCATTTCTAAATAATTACCACAAAATGTATTTTGCTAAAGGTGTTAGTGCAGGATCCAGTCAGGATGTTTAACTAAGATGCTAGCTTGCTGAAATTAATTATAATTCAAGTTAAAAAAGCATATTATTCATATATAACCAAGCTAATGCATTATATTTATTTTTACTTAATGCAGTATATGCATTTTACTTAAACGCATTATAAGTATTTTTTAGCATGTTTTTATGAAACACATTGTAACCACATGTGGCGGAATGCCCCGCCCCTATTTATTTGTATTTTTGTTTGCGGCGCGGATAAAAGTGCTGCGTCTTTTGTTATTGTTTTTTATATTTATAATTTAGAACCCCGTGAGGATGCATGACTGATCAGCTACTGATTATTTAACTAGCTGACAGTCATGCATCCTTACCAAACGCGTGCAGACTCTGGCCGAGGGGTAATAAGATAATTAACAGCTAGTTAAACCCCTCGGCCAGAGTATAAGAACCTGCAGCTGTCCGTTCTGCAGGGTGGTGTGTGTACAGAGGAGAGTACGGAGAGCGGAGAGAGCAGAGAGCGAGCAGACGATAACAATTGCTAAAACGTGCTGGATTAGCCAGCACGTCACTTACTTGTTTGTCTGTTTATTTGTTTGGCCCTTGTGCCTTTTTGTTTTGTGTTTTGTTTAAATTTTTTGTTTAATTATTAATAAATCCAGCTGAGTGCCGTTGCACTCAGCTTCACCCGCCCATCCATTGTTTGACTCAGTTACTTCCTGGTCCGTGACGTCACCACACCTCACCACTGCGAGCCAGCCTGCCACACCACATAAGAAAGAGGACGTGGTGACATCAAGTGGGAGGAGTTGGCATGTGAAAAAATAGACAAATCCCTATAGTCATTATCATTAACTATACCAAATTGTTCTCAATCTTCGATCTTGACCTGAGCTTGTGAGTTTCTGAACCCAGCCTTTGCAGTTTGAATCCCGAATCTAGACTCTGCCTGAAAACTCCTTATCTACTTGACATCACCTAACCGTTCTGAATTAATTACGTCTCAAAAGCAGAGGGTAAGCAAAAATTCTCTGCCTGAAAAATAGATTATATGTGCTTATTATGCCATTACTATTAGTTTTAAGGTGCTTTCACACAGAGGAGTTATGACAGTTCAGAACCGCCACTGAAGCGGCTTATAGGTCTGTGTGAATTGCCTATACTGCCACAGAACCGTCATATTTTATGCCGTCTCTGAACCACCTCACGAGGTAGTTCAGAGACGGCACTGAACCGTCATAACTGCCTGTGTGAAAGGCTATACCGCCACTGAAGCACTATAGTGGTTGTGGTTTCAAAGTCAACATGCCACATCACTATAGCGTAGGTAGGTAAGGGGCGTGCATGCAGTGCTTAATTTGTGCCGGGACAGAGCCCCAGAACCTTTGGGCGCGCAGAGTCATAGCGCTGGTATCTCTAGTTAAAAATCTCATAAAATGCTTGCTTTTTAAAATCTCAACACAGTTACATTAAGTCTACAAGTTCTTGCCCGCACTAAAGAGAGACGGTCTGCTGCCACGTTTGTAGCCTACTTTAAATTACTTTACGATTTCAGTTTGAGTGCCTTTAAGTAAGATGACACTGGCTGCAACTCTGTTGTTGTTTAACACAAATAAGCTTACAAAAGATTTTTCCTAAAATTCTCTGTTTGAAAAATTTCTAGAAATTATAAATTTCCATTGGGGTATGTAAACTTTTGACTACAACAATACATTTCAAAAAAGCCTCTATCACTCCCCTCCTCAAAAAACCTACCCTCGACCCCACCTCCATCCAGAGCTACCGTCCTGTCTCCCTCCTACCCTTCCTCTCCAAAACCCTCGAGTGGACTGTACACCACTAGCGCTCTGTTTTCCTGTCCAACCACTCTCTGCTCGACCCTCTCCAATCTGGCTTCCGCTCTGCTCACTCCACTGAAACCGCCCTCCTGTCTGTCACCAACTCACTAAAGTCTGCCCGAGCTGCCTCTCTCTCCTCTGTCCTAATTCTCCTCGACCTCTCTGCTGCCTTTGACACTGTTGATCACTCTATTCTACTATCATCTCTTGCTGACCTGGGGATCTCTGGCAATGCTCTGGCCTGGTTCTCCTCCTACCTCTCCAACCGCACTTACCAGGTAACCTGGCGTGGAGCAACCTCCACACCTCGCCCTCTCTTAATAGGAGTCCCCCAAGGGTCAGTCTTGGGTCCTCTCCTGGTCTCTCTCTACACCCGCTCCCTGGGCCCCATCATCGCATCCTATGGTTTCTCATACCATTTCTATGCTGATGATGCTCAGATTTTCCTCTCCTTCCCCACCTCTGACTCCACCATCCCCTCCCGTATCTCTACCTGTCTGTCTGCTATTTCCTCCTGGATGCACTTGCATCACCTCAAACTCAACCTCTCTAAATCTAACCTCCTTTTCTTTCCCTCCTCCTCCTCCCCCTCCTCTGATCTCTCTATCTCTGTTCCTCTGGAATCTACCACACTCTCTACCTCTTCCTCCGCTAAGAACCTCGGAGTCACCCTGGACCTCTGCCTCTCTTATTCCCAGCACATCTCCACTCTGGCACGCACTTGCCGATTCTTCCTGAGCAACATCCGAAGAATCCGACCCTTCCTCACCAACTACGCCACCCAGCTCCTGGTCCAGGCCTTGGTACTCTCCCGCCTAGACTACTGCAACTCCCTCCTGGCTGGCCTCCCTGCGTCCGCCACCCGTCCGCTCCAGCTCATCCAGACCTCCGCTGCCCGCCTGGTGTTCTCTCTGCCTCGCTTCTCCCACGCAACTCCACTGCTCCGCTTACTCCACTGGCTCCCGATCACCGCTCGCATCCAGTTCAAGACTCTTGTACTAGCCTACAGATGCCTTGACCAGACTGCACCCAGTTACCTCCAGACCCTCATCTCTCCCTACACCCCTACCTGACCTCTCCGCTCCTCCTGCACTAGAAGACTGGCTCTACCTCCTCTACGCTCCCCTGCCTCCAGAGCCCGCTCCTTCTCCACCCTCGCCCCGCAGTGATGGAATGACCTTCCTACAGATGTCAGGACTGCCCAGTCCCTGACCACCTTCCGGCGCCTCCTCAAGACTCACCTCTTCAGACAGCACCTGTAGAACTCCTCTGTTTTTCCCCTGGGACACTTATCACCCTTCCTTAAATGCGCTTTACTTGCTCTTATCTGCCCCCTATTTTACTGCATTTAATCCTGTACTTCAGAGTACTGTAATCTGCCAAGTGTTAATCTGTAGTATTTTGTATTTAATCATATCCTGATGTAACTATCACTGACACTGTTATCTGCTGTATTATTGAATTGTATTTTGTCACACTTGTACTTGCTTGAACCAAAGTCATTGTATTTATCTTGCTCTTAATTGTATTATTACTTGTACTGTGATACTTGAAATGTATTTGCTTACGATTGTAAGTCGCCCTGGATAAGGGTGTCTGCTAAGAAATAAATAATAATAATAATAATAATAATAATAATAATAATAATAATAATAATAATAAACAGACCAGTTTAAAAAATTAACTTAAAGTTTCTGACTGAAAAGCTTCCCTGCAAACTTCAAGTTAAGATTGCAATGTTCTTGATCATAAATGGATCCTTACAAATATTTCAAACATCTGTCAAGCATAAACTTAAAAGGGAGGACTGTTATTGGCATGACAAAATTAACTGGCAGGGAGATAAAACAGTTTTATATTAAAGGAAAACTCACATAAAATATCAATCCTGATTTTTTTTTTAAATTTGTTTTTTATGCCATTTAATATATTCATGTCATAGATATGAAAGTTGACCTTTATCAAGTCAAAGACTAATTCCTAATTAATAAATACTTTTTACCCTTCTCTTACCTCTTTTTAGTATTTGCTATTTGTTTATCACAACCTATAGTTTAAATATGCCAAGAGAGTTAAAAGTCACTGTTTCATTTTTTTCTATGGAATGTTGAAGCACAGACAAACAAAAAAACAAGCACAAAAGCCAGTTAGAGGTACTGTATACATCTCAATATGGAAGGACAATAACAGTACAAAGGTTAATGAAGGGTAACAGTTGTATACATTTAAATTTGTAACTAAAAGTTAATTAATTTTTTTCAGGTCCTTGTTTTCATTTATTCTTTATGACAGTAAGTATTACTGACACTGTGCAACTTGTTGACTGGTGTGTCAATGTTATTTTATTAAGATTTTTAAAAGCCTGCTGTGTTTTTGCATTATGTGCTATTCAAGTTTATAAAGCATAGAAATACTGGGAGCCCAGCCAGGTTCTATGGCATGGGAAAGGACATCTGAAAGTGAACATGCCTTACAGGAACTGAAGCAGCAAAATGTTGTCAGCACCGATACTAAACATTCAAACTATAGTGTGCTGTTAATCTTTGATGTTAATGCAGAAGTCAGATGGTACCTGGAACGAGCGCCAACTCAAATTTTAAAAGAATGCCAGAAAACCAATTTGAGCAGAGATGCTGCAACAGGGGTGTTCTGTCACAGTGTGGGCATCTGCTGAGATACCAAGAGAGAGACACAGAGGGCTTGATGTTGAAACTTGATGTGGCCACCACTAAGGTACCAACAAAAAGGCTAAATAAAATAATGTAGAAAACAACTAAGAAAACAAAAGGTGGTCAAGCTCAGGTTGCGCGCTACTCCCACTATACAGGAAGGTCCTGCACCAGGAACCTTCTCCCTAACACAAACTAAAAAAACATTGGTGGGATTAAAATCCTTTGAATTAACCCCTACCATACAGTTGTAATTATCCCAGTTCAACACACTGTCATAATTTGTAGAACAAAGAAATCTGGTCGACACACAGTCTTCTTCAGGTTTGGTTCACTCACCCTGGTTCCACACCCACACACCCACCCACACACACCCACCCACACACACACACACCCACACCCAGGCAGGGAGGGAAGGCTCACCAACACTTTCTAATTTCTAAAAATCAAACCAAACAACACCAAACCATATTCATAATTAAACAAAAAATATATATTTTACAGGGGCAGGCCTCAGCCCTGCCACAGATGCATTCAAACAATTTCCATCACTTACTGAACTAGAGATAGGGTCTTAAACTCCTGTCCTCCAAAGGGTAAGCTTTAATTTACGAAAAGACAAACAGAATGCTTAAATTAAATTGTGCTTATTACTTGTTTTATGCCTTTATCGGATGTGTTATATTTTAGAGTAAAATGGTCTAGGTTGATGCTTTGGCTGTGTGGAAAATCTAAAGTAAAGACTGCAACTACTAACTGCGTAAAGAGCAATTTAAAGCTTGAGGATCCTGTCATTGTTGCTGATAAAAGAAACATTTTAAAATCATGCAATGACTTCCTTTCCTATGTCTAACCAATGCACAGACAGCACACACCATATATATATATATATATATATATATATATATATATATATATTATAAACTTAGTCGCCACCTATTCATGATTAAGTAAACAAAGAAGGACTGCTTGCAATTTGAAACAGTAATGAAGTGAAGCACTTTACAGCATTCTGCAGTTAACCATATTTTGCTCTGCACTGTATTAGCATTTGAGGAATATCAGTAAAAGTAAATTATTTCATGGTATAAATATTTAATAGCTGTAAGGCAGTTTAATGCAGCGTAACAACCAGCCTTGATCTTGATCTGCATTCAGCCATGAGTATTTAACCAGTCATTATTGACTCCACTTTCACTGTTTTCACTCTTTAGTACCCACTTGTGGGTTGAGGGTCATCAATTAATCTATAAGCTAAGCGTATCAAGAACCAGGTATTGGTAATGAAAACAGGCATGTCTGCACACTAAACTGAGTTACAGGGTCTTAATCTGGTCATCAAAAAAGATGACTGCTCAACTGAGAACACCCACACAAACTGTAAAGCTTTACTCGTCAATGTACTTTTGTGTACTTATCATGAATTTGACCTCAGATCCTTTCAGGTTTTAAAGCTTTGTACCAAGGCACAATACAATTAAAACATTGGTTTTGAAATTGGTTTATTCCATCATCCTCACCCTCACTTACTGTCTCCATGCTATTGAGTGAGGTTATTACATTTATATTACTGTGCGACTGGATGGTTTATTTCTGTTATATGTACGGACAACATTTCCTTTCAGCCCCTTGCAACGAGCATAATAGCAACTATAGAAGACAAGCATTCAAAACTGTCACTTCAATTGAAGCAATAAAAATAGTGGCGACATAAAAATAATAACAAAGGGAAAGAGCATCACAACAGCAAACTTTCAGGATGTGAAACCATTGGGTTGTTTTAGTTTTCTCTTGCAATCTATTACGTATATATTTCCTTTCAGCTAGATTGTCTTATGATCTACCCATCAGCAGAATTGTCTACCAATGGAATGTTACGGGGTCACCCCCGCCCCTGGGTGTATTTTGGTTTATTGTATATAGTGTGGGTTATGTAGCACTGGTGAGTTAAAGTGTATGTTGGTATGTGGGCACAGGGATGTCACAATTAGTTCACGTGCAGACTGTGCCGAGGCCAGACTGAATGATTAGCAATTAAGTCCCGGCACAGCTGTGTATATAGAGGCACGAATCACTCACTCGGGTTGGGTGTTCAGAGTGGAGAATGGAGGTAGAACTTTAAAAGTATAAACAATTGCTACTTGTGTTGGATTTCAGCCAGTTGAACGATACTTGTTTGTTTGTTGCAGGGGAAAAAACTAATCATTTATTACATTCCACATAACAGAACGTCTCAATGTATATAAGAACATAAGAAAGTTTACAAGTGAGAGGAGGCCATTCAGCCCATCTTGCTCGTTTGGTTGTTAGTAGCTTATTGATCCCAGAATCTCATCAAGCAGCTTCTTGAAGGATCCCAGGGTGTCAGCTTCAACAACATACATATATATATATATATATATATATATATATATATATATATATATATATATATATATATATATATACAGTACTGTGCAAATGTTTTAGGCAGGTGTGAAAAAATGCTGTAAAGTAAGAATGCTTTCAAAAATAGACATGTTAATAGTTTATATTTATCAATTAACAAAATGCAAAGTGAGTGAACAGAAGAAAAATCTACATCAAAACAATATTTGGTGTGACCACCCTTTGCCTTCAAAACAGCATCAATTCTTCTAGGTACACTTGCACACAGTTTTTGAAGGAACTCTGCAGGTAGGTTGGCCCAGACATCTTGGAGAACTAACCACAGTTCTTCTGTGGATTTAGGCAGCCTCAGTTGCTTCTCTCTCTTCATGTAATCCCAGACAGACTTGATGATGTTGAGATCAGGGCCCTGTGGGGGCCATACCATCACTTCCAGGACTCCTTGTTCTTCTTTACGCTGAAGATAGTTCTTAATGACTTTCGCTGTATGTTTGGGGTCGTTGTCATGCTGCAGAATAAATTTGGGGCCAGTCAGATGCCTCCCTGATGGTATTGCATGATGGATAAGTATCTGCCTGTACTTCTCAGCATTGAGGAGACCGTTAATTCTGACCAAATCCCCAACTCCATTTGCAGAAATGCAGCCCCAAACTTGCAAGGAACCTCCACCATGCTTCACTGTTGCCTGCAGACACTCATTCGTGTACCGCTCTCCAGCCCTTTGGTGAACAAACTGCCTTCTGCTACAGCCAAATATTTCAAATTTTGACTCATCAGTCCAGAGCACCTGCTGCCATTTTTTTGCACCCCAGTTCCTGTGTTTTCGTGCATAGTTGAGTCGCTTGGCCTTGTTTCCACGTCGGAGGTATGGCTTTTTGGCCGCAAGTCTTCCATGAAGGCCACTTCTGACCAGACATCTCCAGACAGTAGATGGGTGTACCAGGGTCCCACTGTTTTCTGCCAATTCTGAGCTGATGGCACTGCTGGACATCTTCCGATTGCGAAGGGAAGTAAGCATGATGTGTCTTTCATCTGCTGCAGTAAGTTTCCTTGGCCGACCACTGCGTCTACGGTCCTCAACGTTGCCCGTTTCTCTGTGCTTCTTCAAAAGAGCTTGGACAGCACATCTGGAAACCCCTGTCTGCCTTGAAATTTCTGCCTGGGAGAGACCTTGCTGATGCAGTATAACTACCTTGTGTCTTGTTGCTGTGCTCAGTCTTGCCATGGTGTATGACTTTTGACAGTAAACTGTCTTCAGCAACCTCACCTTGTTAGCTGAGTTTGGCTGTTCCTCACCCAGTTTTATTCCTCCTACACAGCTGTTTCTGTTTCAGTTAATGATTGTGTTTCAACCTACATATTGAATTGATGATCATTAGCACCTGTTTGGTATAATTGTTTAATCATACACCTGACTATATGCCTACAAAATCCCTGACTTTGTGCAAGTGTACCTAGAAGAATTGATGCTGTTTTGAAGGCAAAGGGTGGTCACACCAAATATGGATTTGATTTAGATTTTTCTTCTGTTCACTCACTTTGCATTTAGTTAATTGATAAATATAATCTATTAACATGTCTATTTTTGAAAGCATTCTTACTTTACAGCATTTTTTCACACCTGCCTAAAACTTTTGCACAGTACTGTATATATATATATATATATATATATATATATATATATATATATATATATATATATATATATATATATACAGTGATTTGCAGAAGTATTCACCCCCTACCAATAATGTCACATTTTTTTAAATTTCAAATAATGTATGCACAGTTTTTCAAACAAACTTTTTTTTATTCAAAGCTGTAGTGGTTAAACTGAACACTGTTATAGGAGGAGGATGTTAGATGTCAGCAAAACTTGCAAAGAAAATGTAGAAAATGAAATTTACTGGTTGCGTAAGTATTCAGCCCCTTAAGTCAGTACTTGGTAGAAGCACCTTTTGCAGAAATTACTGCTATGAGTCTTTTTGACATTTTTGCCCATACTTCACGGGAAAATTGCTCCAGTACTGATAAGTTTGTTGGGGATCGTCGATGGACTGCAGTCTTCATGTCTCGCCATAATATTTGATTGGATTCAAGTCAGGACATTGACTGGGCCACTAAAGAACATGACTCAAACAGGTTTTCTTCAACGATTCGCCTGTACTTTGCACCATCCATTCTCTCCTCTATCCTGACAAGCTTCCCAGTCCCTGCTGAAGAGAAGCATCCCCATAACATGATGCTGCCACCAACATGCTTGACAGATGGATGGTGCTGACTGAGATATGTGCAGTGTTGGACTTGCACCAGACGTAACGCTTGGAATTTAGACCGAAAACATTTTTATCTCATCTGACCACAAAACCTTTTTCCACATGTCTGCAGTATCATCTCCATGCTTTTTTGCAAACTCCATACGTGCTGTAAGATGAGGCTTTTTGAGTAATGGCTTCTTTCTTGCCACCTGTCCATACAGGCCAGCTTTGTGTAGGGACCGGCTTATTGTTGATGTGTGAACACTGACTCCCATCTCAGATCTCTTTGCAGATCTCTCAAGGTCAATGTTGGCTTCAGAGTGACCTCCCAAACCAGTTTCCTGCTTGCCCGGCTGCTCAGTTTGGGAGGGCGACCTGATCTGGGTAATATTTGGGTGGTATGATGCATCTTCCACTTCTTAATGATGGACTTCACTATGCTGAGAGGGATAATCAGCGCTTTGAAATTATATATATATATATATATATATATATATATATATATATATATATATATATATATATACACAACATATATATATCACTACACAACATTTCCAGCAAGTTGGGCACTATTTAAGTGAGGTATTTCAGAATGACGTGCTTGCCTTTTTTCTGTCCCATGAGATTCTGACTTGCTCTAAAGCAGCACGTGTTTTTGACCCAGCTGGCCTTCCACAGAAATCTATTATTTCTATTATAATTATTTACTGTCTGTATGTACAGTTGGTAGAAATAGAAGACTGTTGCTTTAAGAAGCGTGACTTAAGCCTTTGAAGGACGCAGCCTCGCAGAGCTGTCTCGCTAGGAGTGTGTGTGTAGTGGTTGCTCTCTAGATGGACGTTTCAAGTTTAAGCTCGAGGCCTGTAGAAACAAAGGGGGATGCCTTAAAGCTTGTGTAGTATACGATTATCATAAATAAATAACCTGAACTGCAAGAAGTTTTGTGTCGTCTGCATTTCTCGGGTGTTTCATGGGAAAGACGAACCGTCAAAACAGAGGAACAGGATTGTGTAAAGCAGGCCGTAACAGTTTACTTTTTGCTGTCTAAAACTTTTAAATAGAGGCTCAAGAGATGATGTGTTGATATATATATATATATATATATATATATATATATATATATATATATATATATATATATATATATACAGTATTGTGCAAAAGTTTTAGGCAGGTGTGAAAAAATGCTGTAAAGTAAGAATGCTTTCAAAAATAGACATGTTAATAGATTATATTTATCAATTAACTAAATGCAAAGTGAGTGAACAGAAGAAAAATCTAAATCAAATCCATATTTGGTGTGACCACCCTTTTCCTTCAAAACAGCATCAATTCTTCTAGGTACACTTGCACAAAGTCAGGGATTTTGTAGGCATATAGTCAGGTGTATGATTAAACAATTATACCAAACAGGTGCTAATGATCATCAATTCAATATGTAGGTTGAAACACAATCATTAACTGAAACAGAAACAGCTGTGTAGGAGGAATAAAACTGGGTGAGGAACAGCCAAACTCAGCTAACAAGGTGAGGTTGCTGAAGACAGTTTACTGTCAAAAGTCATACACCATGGCAAGACTGAGCACAGCAACAAGACACAAGGTAGTTATACTGCATTAGCAAGGTCTCTCCCAGGCAGAAATTTCAAGGCAGACAGGGGTTTCCAGATGTGCTGTCCAAGCTCTTTTGAAGAAGCACAAAGAAACGGGCAACGTTGAGGACCGTAGACGCAGTGGTCGGCCAAGGAAACTTACTGCAGCAGATGAAAGACACATCATGCTTACTTCCCTTCGCAATCGAAAGATGTCCAGCAGTGCCATCAGCTCAGAATTGGCAGAAAACAGTGGGACCCTGGTACACCCATCTACTGTCCGGAGAAGTCTGGTCAGAAGTGGCCTTCATGGAAGACTTGCGGCCAAAAAGCCATACCTCCGACGTGGAAACAAGGCCAAGCGACTCAACTATGCATGAAAACACAGGAACTGGGGTGCAGAAAAATGGCAGCAGGTGCTCTGGACTGATGAGTCAAAATTTGAAATATTTGGCTGTAGCAGAAGGCAGTTTGTTCGCCGAAGGGCTGAAGAGCGGTACACGAATGAGTGTCTGCAGGCAACAGTGAAGCATGGTGGAGGTTCCTTGCAAGTTTGGGGCTGCATTTCTGCAAATGGAGTTGGGGATTTGGTCAGAATTAACGGTCTCCTCAATGCTGAGAAGTACAGGCAGATACTTATCCATCATGCAATACCATCAGGGAGGCATCTGACTGGCCCCAAATTTATTCTGCAGCATGACAACGACCCCAAACATACAGCGAAAGTCATTAAGAACTATCTTCAGCGTAAAGAAGAACAAGGAGTCCTGGAAGTGATGGTATGGCCCCCACAGAGCCCTGATCTCAACATCATCGAGTCTGTCTGGGATTACATGAAGAGAGAGAAGCAACTGAGGCTGCCTAAATCCACAGAAGAACTGTGGTTAGTTCTCCAAGATGTTTGGGCCAACCTACCTGCCGAGTTCCTTCAAAAACTGTGTGCAAGTGTACCTAGAAGAATTGATGCTGTTTTGAAGAAAAAGGGTGGTCACTATATTGATTTGATGTAGATTTTTCTTCTGTTCACTCACTTTGCATTTTGTTAATTGATAAATATAAACTATTAACATGTCTATTTTTGAAAGCATTCTTACTTTACAGCATTTTTTCACACCTGCCTAAAACTTTTGCACAGTACTGTATATATATATATATATATATATATATATATATATATATATATATATATATATATATATATATATCTATATATATATATCTGAGAGAGAGAGAGAGAGAGAGAGAGAGAGAGAGAGAGAGAGATTAATCTCACATGTCTTTTTCATTTGCCATTTTTTAAACTGTTGCGCAACTTCTGGTGAGGTGGTAAATATGAATACGAACATCTCATTTTTGTATCCAAATACATGTCAAAAAAATATTTGTTCAAATATTCAGATATTTGCCCCAGCACTAAAAATGTTTCCAAAGTTAATTTCTGAACATTTCCTATCTATATTCAACTAACTTGGAGCATGGAAAAAATAACTCACTGCAGGTGTGCTATACATGTTATGTAGCTACTGTTGAGCTGCCAGAATCAAAGCAAACATTATGTCATTTCTTCCAATAGATGGAGTTTTTAAAATAATGCATTACCATTTTCATATAAAATATAACACTATTTTCCACTGCATATGCTGATGTAAATTAAAAAATTAAAGTCTTTGAGGGTTTTTGCTATTGGAAGATATTTTATTCCATAATGTCAAAGCTGTCAGCCCTCCATTATGGACAAAGTTGAAGTTGAGATAGGTATAAAGGGTTTGTTAGGCAAATGTCACGCATAACTAACAGGGATATTGCCATGGGCTGTTTTTTGTTGTTGTTATTTGTTTGATTAAAAAAAAACAACATTCTGCTGTCAGGTTAAATAGCTACAGAAATCAGCCAACTACTTGAAATAAATATGGTAACTACAACATACAGAACAATAAGGTACTGACAAAATGCACAATATCTGTCTACACAAGGGAAACTTGATGTTTTTAAGTTTGTGAGTAAAGTTATGACTTTGTCCAAATGGTACAAAGAATAAGGGAAAATGAAAATCAGTTCATGTGGAGTTATAAAGGCACAATGATGACTAAAACTTGCACAAAGCAATCATACTTTCTTACTGGATACTGGTTTTCTTGAACAAATTCTTAAAGCCAACTCTTAAACCAGCATTACTGTAGGTAATGTCCTGTATAAAGCCAGCAACTTAGCACCTCTGAGCATGATAGTCAAGCGTAGGTCATTGCTGAAATTTCCAACAGTGAAAAAATATATATCTTGCTGGAATATTAAATTGAAATGGATGACTTACATTAAGACCAAATATTGGCTTTATGTACTCTGACCTTAAAACAGAGTGTCGTAGTTGGCTATATTAAAAAAAATGATTCACTGTTTTTCAATTGACAAGCTGTGACCCTCAGCCACTATAGTATATATTAATCTAAACTCCCCTGTCTCTCTTTACTCCTCTATTAGTTATAGACATGGCTTCCCTGGTTTTGTTTTCCTGCACTCATCATCGGAGCCCCTGTAATGCATTTAAATCAACCCATATGAATTAATGAAGCCAGAAATACATTTGATTTGGGTTAGCAGTGAAATTAATTTGCAAACTTCTTTTACACGAAGTGAAGCTGAACCACAAAAAACAAATCTCATGAGCTGGCAAGGCGCCATTCACTACAGATCATTTCATTTTCATTTGCCATTTAAGACAATCTACAACAAAAGAGTGAATCTTTTAAATTCGTAAAACTGTCTTGAAACCAAAAACTGGTCAGTAATAAGTGGTTATGGCAGGTGCGTGAACCACATTTCTATTTGTCTTCCTTTCAGTTAACTAACTAGGATTTGTAGATTTTATTAAAAAACTTTTTTTTTTTTTTTTTTTACCCCAATCTGGCTCTAATTTAATAAAAGTAAATCAGGATTTATAGGTCACAAACAGAGCTGAGTTCTAGTAGACCCTTCAGTACCTAATACAAAACAAGCTATGGATTGTAATAATCAATGTCATTTTATCATTTGACAAATGGAATTGCCATTTGCATTCTGGAAAAGTCAGAAAGGCTACATTGACAACATAGCAACAACAGCCTGATGCTAAGCATAATGACTGCTTCGGTTGTAATATACAGACGTGCTCAAATTTGTTGGTACCCTTACAGCTCATTGAAATAATGCTTCATTCCTCCTGAAAAGTGATGGAATTAAAAGCTATTTTATCATGTATACTTGCATGCCTTTGGTATGTCATAGAATAAAGCAAAGAAGCTGTGAAAAGAGATGAATTATTGCTTATTCTACAAATATATTCTAAAATGGCCTGGACACATTTGTTGGTACCCCTTAGAAAAGATAATAAATAATTGGATTATAGTGATAATTCAAACTAATTCATTTCTTTAATTAGTATCACTAATTAGTATATATATAGTATAGAGGTTAGCAATTATTTTCTTTCACCAGCAGCAATAGCACCCACTTCTGCCAGTTGATCATTACTGTCACTCAGGTGTCAATGAGTTCTTGGGAATAAAGCACATTGATTGACCCAATTAAATCCAATGATGACCTTTAAGGTTTGATAACCTATACAAAGGAAATAGATCTGCATAGAGCAGGCAAGTGATTGCACTATTAATGTAACATGCAGTGATTAAAAATTAAAATAGCCCTCGGTAACAGTATTTTGCTGATATCTAATGTATATACTAAGTCTCCTGTGCACATGATTTTGACTTGATATAGGTTCGCCGCTAAGAAATTGCAGCTAGGTGTGCGATTATTTGCCAACAGTGAACACATTTTAGAAGAAAACATTTATGAGAACTGTTTGTTCTAGTATTAGGACATTGATTCTGTGCTTTCAAACAATGTATTCTATTGTAATGGGAGTGTTTCTGTTGCAATACCAGTGCACTGTTAAATCTACAAATCTGTATTAACTTGCACACAGTATGGTGAGAGACTATTTGGAAAAAATACAACTTCATACTTTTTCTAAAGAAAGATCTGTGTGAAGCTACAAAATTTCCAATTATAATTTGATGTTCTAAATCCAATCTATTTGGAATCAGAACAGAAGTGTTTGCATGACAGATTAATACCATAATCATTCATATGATAGGATGTCCAAGACTTGTGATAGTTTATAACAGAATATGTTTTTTGCTAAAGGATTACACATTTTTCCTGATGCTTGATGTTTCCAATAAATCTCAAGTGACATGTAAATTCTATGAGACAACATAGTATGCAATGGACATGGTAGAATTCCTTTTCAACATTGTGCAGATACATTTTTGCAAGTAATACAAGACCTGTATACTTCCTTAGAATTGGCACAACTACTCTGCTTAATATGACTGATTAATCAACCATCAAATTTTGCTCCAGTTCTGCCAAGATTAGTTGTTTTCAAATTAAAATTTTAAACCTGTATCTCCACATTTGGAGACACAAAGGAATATTATTATTATTATTATTATTATTATTATTATTATTATTATTATTATTATTATTATTATTATTATTATTACTGTGCCGTTTGCACGGAGGCATCCTGCAATACATACTTCCTGCCATTTCAATATAAAGCAAACATACAGACGTGCTCAAATTTGTTGGTACCCTTACAGCTCATTGAAATAATGCTTCATTCCTCCTGAAAAGTGATGAAATATTTTATCATGTATACTTGCATGCCTTTGGTATGTCATAGAATAAAGCAAAGAAGCTGTGAAAAGAGATGAATTATTGCTTATTCTACAAAGATATTCTAAAATGGCCTGGACACATTTGTTGGTACCCCTTAGAAAAGATAATAAATAATTGGAATATAGTGATATTTCAAAATAATTAGTTTATTTAATTAGTATCACACATGTCTCCAATCTTGTAATCAGTCATTCAGCCTATTTAAATGGAGAAAAGTAGTCACTGTGCTGTTTGGTATCATTGTGTGCACCACACTGAACATGGACCAGAGAAAGCAAAGGAGAGAGTTGTCTGAGGAGATCAGAAAGAAAATAATAGACAAGCATGGTAAAGGTAAAGGCTACAAGACCATCTCCAAGCAGCTTGATGTTCCTGTGACAACAGTTGCAAATATTATTAAGAAGTTTAAGGTCCATGGAACTGTAGCCAACCTCCCTGGGCGCGGCCGCAAGAGGAAAATCGACCCCAGATTGAACAGAAGGATAGTGCGAATGGTAGAAAACGAACCAAGGATAACTGCCAAAGAGATACAAGCTGAACTCCAAGGTGAAGGTACGTCAGTTTGTGATCGCACCATCTGTCGCTTTTTGAGCGAAAGTGGGCTCCATGGAAGAAGACCCAGGAGGACTCCACTTTTGACAGAAAAACATAAAAAAAGCCAGACTGGAATTTGCTAAAATGCATATTGACAAGCCACAATCCTTCTGGGAGAATGTCCTTTGGACAGATGAGTCAAAACTGGAGCTTTTTGGCAAGTCACATCAGCTCTATGTTCACAGACGAAAAAATGAAGCTTTCAAAGAAAAGAACACCATACCTACAGTGAAACATGAAGGAGGCTCGGTTATGTTTTGGGGCTGCTTTGCTGCGCCTGGCACAGGGTGCCTTGAATCTGTGCAGGGCACAATGAAATCTCAAGACTATCAAGGCATTCTGGAGCGAAACGTACTGCCCAGTGTCAGAAAGCTCTGTCTCAGTCACAGGTCATGGGTCCTCCAACAGGATAATGACCCAAAACACACAGCTAAAAGCACCCAAGAATGGATAAGAACAAAACATTGGATTATTCTGAAGTGGCCTTCTATGAGTCCTGATCTGAATCCTATCGAACATCTATGGAAAGAGCTGAAACTTGCAGTCTGGAGAAGGCACCCATCAAACCTGAGACAGCTGGAGCAGTTTGCTCAGGAAGAGTGGGCCAAACTACCTGTTAACATGTGCAGAAGTCTCATTGAGAGCTACAGAAAATGTTTGATTGCAGTGATTGCCTCTAAAGGTTGTGCAACAAAATATTAGGTTAGCGGTCCCATCATTTTTGTCCATGCCATTTTCATTTGTTTTATTATTTACAATATTATGTTGAATAAAAAATCAAAAGCAAAGTCTGATTTCTATTAAATATGGAATAAACAATGGTGGATGCCAATTACTTTTGTCAGTTTCAAGTTATTTCAGAGAAAATTGTGCATTCTTCGTTTTTTGTGGAGGGGTACCAACAAATTTGAGCACGTCTGTATATATATATATATATATATATATATATATATATATATATATATATATATATATACAGTGCCTTGCATAAGTATTCACCCCCCTTGGACTTTCGACATTTTGTAGTGTTACAACCTGGAATTAAAATTGATTTAATTGGGATTTTTACCATTTGATTTACACAACATACTTAACACTTTGAAGGTGCAAAATATTTTTTACTGTGACACAAAAGTTAATTAAACAAAAGACATTTGTTGGTTGCATAAGTATTCACCCCCCTGAGTCAATACTTGGTAGAAGCACCTTTGGCAGCAATTACAGCTGTGAGTTTTTTTGGGTAAGTCTCTACCAGCTTTGCACATCTGGATCCTGCAATTTTTGCCCATTCTTCTTGGCAAAATTGCTCAAGCTCTGTCAAGTTGGATGGGGACCGTTGGTGAACAGCAATTTTCAAGTCTTGCCACAGATTCTCAATCGGATTGAGGTCTGGGCTTTGACTGGGCCATTCTAAGACATTCAGGTTCTTGTTTTTAAACCACTCCAGTGTAGCTTTGGCTGTGTGTTTAGGGTCATTGTCCTGCTGGAAGGTGAACCTCCGCCCCAGTCCCAGGTCTCTTGCAGACTGAAACAGGTTTTCCTCTAGAATTTCCCTGTATTTGGCTCCATCCATCTTGCCCTCAATCCTGACCAGTTTCCCAGTCCCTGCCGATGAAAAGCATCCCCATAACATGATGCTGCCACCACCATGCTTCACCGTGGGGATGGTGTTCTCAGGGTGATGAGCAGTGTTGGCTTTGCGCCACTCATAGCGTTTTGCGCTAAGGCCAAAAAGTTCAATTTTGGTCTCATCAGACCAGAGAACCTTTTTCCACATGTTTGCTGTGTCTCCCACATGCCTTTTGGCAAAATTCAAACAGGATTTGATATGGGTTTTTTTCAGCAATGGCTTTCTTCTCGCCACTCTTCCATAAAGCCCAGTTTTGTGGAGCGTCTGGGTTATAGTTGTCCCATGGACGGTTTCTCCCATCTCAGCTGTGGATCTCTCCAGCTCCTTCAGAGTTACCATTGGCCTCTTGGTTGCTTCTCTGACTAATGCCCTTCTTACCTGGTCACTGAGTTTTGGTGTACGGCCTTCTCTAGGCAGAGTCGCGGTTGTGCCATATTCTTTCCATTTTTTAAGAATGGATTTAACGGTGCTCCGGAGGATGTTCAAAGTTTGGGATATTTTTTTATAACCCAACCCTGATTGGTGCTTCTCCAGAACTTTATCCCAGATTTGTTTTGATAGCTCCTTGGTCTTCATGATGCTGTTTGTTTAGATATGCTCTCTAACAAACTCTGGGGCTTTTCAGAAACAGGTGTATTTAATCTGAGATCATGTGACACTTTAATTGCACACAGGTGGACTCCATTCAACTAATTTTGTGACTTCTGAAGACAATTGGTTGCACCAGAGCTTATTTAGGGGTGTCACAGCAAAGGGGTTGAATACTTATGCAATCAAGACTTTTCAGTTTTTTATTTGTAAATAATTTTGAAAAATATGTAGATTTTTTTCCCCACTTCAACATTATGGACTATTTTGTGTAGATCAGTGACAAAAAATCTAGAATCTAACTGTCATTTGCCATGTGTCTGCCCAGTTCTGAATGCTGTCTAGATCATTTTGAATGACCTTTGCTGCTGCAACAGTGTTTACCACTCCTCCTATTTTTGTGTCGTCTGCAAATTTAACAAGTTTGCTTACTATACCAGAATCTAAATCATTAATGTAGATTAGGAATAGCAGAGGACCTAATATTGATCCATGTGGTACACCACTGGTTACCTCGCTCCAATTTGAGATTTCTCTCTAATCAGTACTTTTTTTTTTTTACATGTTAACCACTCCCTAATCCATGTGTATGCATTTCTTTGAATCCCTACTGCGTTCAGTTTGAGAATTAATCTTTTATGCGGGACTTTGTCAAAAGCTTTCTGGAAATCTAAATAAACCATGTCGTATGCTTTGCAATTATCCATTGTCAATGTTGCATCCTCAAAAAAGTCAAGCAGGTTTGTTAGACACGATCTCCCTTTCCTAAAACCATGCTGACTGTCTCCCAGGATATTGTTACCATATAGGTAATTTTCCATTTTAGATCTTATTATAGTTTCCATAAGTTTACATATAATAGAAGTCAGGCTTATTGGTTACCTGGTTCGGTTTTGTCTCCCTTTTTGTGGATCGGTATTACGTTTGCAATTTTCAAGTCTCTTGACACAGTCGGTACAACCCCTGTGTCAAGAGACTGTTGCATGATCTTGGTTAGCGGTTTGTAAATAACTTCTTTCATTTCTTTGAGTACTATTGGGAGTATCTCATCCGGCCCAGGGGATTTGTTTATTTTAAGAGCTCCTATTCCCTTTAACACTTCCGCCTCTGTTATGCTAAAGTTATTTAAAAGTGGATAGGAACAGGTCGACATGTGGGGCATGTTGTCCATGTCCTCCTTTGTAAAAACCTGTGAAAAGTAATCATTTAATATATTTGCTATTTTTTTTTTCTTCATCTATGATTTTGCCATTTGTGTCTCTTAGACATTTAACCTCCTCTTTGAATGTTCTCTTGCTGTTATAATATTGGAAAAACATTTTGGAATTGGTTTTAGCCCCCCTTAGCAATATTGATTTCTATCTCTCTCTTGGCCTTTCTAACTTCCTTTTTGACTTGCGTTTGCAGTTCCAAGTACTCTTTCTGTGTACTTTGTTTTTGGTCCCTTTTAAACTTTCTGTAAAGTGCCTTTTTTCGCTGAATATTTTTTTTAATTGATCTATTAAACCATTTTGGCCATTTTGTTTTAGATTTAGATTTGTCTACTTTTGGGATGTAATTGTTTCGCACCTCTAGTACTACATTTAAAAAAGAAAACAGCCATCCTTTTTCTGTGGATGTTTTCTCTATTTTACTCCAATCTGCTTCTGTTAGTCTCTGTTTCATACCTTCATAGTTTGCTTTTCTAAAATTGTAAACCTTAGCTTTAGTCATTACTTTTGGGGTTTTAAAAATACTTCAAATGAGACCATGTTGTGGTCTGAGTTTGCCAATGGCTTTCTGACCTCTGTTTTAGTTATTCTGTCTTTGTTATTTGAAAAGACTAAATCAAGGCATGCCTCCCCTCTAGTTGGTGCCTTGACAAATTGCGTTAGGAAGCAGTCATTTGTCATATCCACCATTTCAATTTCGCCCGTCATGCTCCCCACCGGGTTTTCCCATTTTATACAGGGGAAGTTGAAATCCCCCATTAGTATGGCTTCTCCTTTTCTACACGCATTTCGAATGTCATTGTATAACAGATTATTTTGCTCAGCGTCTGCATTTGGCGGTCTATAGCATGCTCCTATTATTATGCCCTTTGAATTTTTGTCCATTATTCTGACCCATATTGATTTGGCGTTCTTTTCTTTGTCCAGATTTAACACCTGGGCTTCAAGACTATTTCTTATGTATAGCGCTACCCCTCCGCCTCTTCTGTCCTACCTGTCTTTCCTATACAGTGTGTACCCACTAATATTATATTCGTCTCCATCACTCTCAGACAACCAAGTTTCTGTAACACCTATCACATCGTAGTTACTTGTTAGTGCAGTAGCTTCAAGTTCTAACATTTTGTTTCTGAGACTTCTAGCATTAAGATAAATACATTTAATAGTTGTCTTACCTGAGTTGTTGCCCTTGTTTTGATGTGGTCTCCCTTCTGTTTTTTTTTGTTTTCTCCCCCCTTCCTTTCTAGTTTAAATGCTTCTGGACCTCCTCAAGGATCCTTTCTCCAAGTAGATTGGTTCCCTTTCTGTTTAAATGCAGTCCGTCCCACCTATATAGATAGTCCTTGTTGTAGAATGTGCTCCAATGTTCTAGAAAGGTGAAGCCTTCCTGTGTGCACCACGATTTCAGCCATGCATTTTGATTTTGTATTTCCAGCTGTCTATATGGTCCTTTATAAGGTGTCCCGACAGTATCCCAGAAAATACCACAGTTTTGGTCTTGTCGTTTAATTTCCTTCCTAACTCTCTGAATTTGATTTGCAGGGATCTTGGCCTGTCTCTTCCAATGTTGTTTGTACCAATGTGGACGACTACTACCGGGTCGTCTCCTGTTCATTCTAGGAGCCTGTCCACGTTCTCAGTGATGTGCTTGACAGAGGCTCCTGGAAGGCAGCACACTGTTGTAGTAAGGGGGTCCAAACTGTGAACTGAACTTGCTGTGTTTCTCAATATGGAGTCCCCAACAATCATGACCTCCCTTCTTTTTGCTGCCTGGCCAGCACTGTTTATAGGGTCCTGGATGTTGTTCCTTTCATTCTCTTGATAGTCATCTAAATGTTGAAGTGGCTCAAATTTGTTGGATGTTTGGATTTCTGGTGGTTGTGTTTGACAAAGTTTCTTTTTTTCCCTGCTTCTCCCTGGTGGCTTTCAGTCTTCTAGGGGTGCAGACTTCCATGAATTGTGGGTGTGTCAGCTCCTCAAGCTCCTGTTGCTGTCACATTTCTTCCAGCTCCATTTCTAACAGACTTACTCATCATGCAGTTGTCACAGATTACTGGCTTGAAGACCATGTTTTATTATTATTTTTTATTTTTTTTGGAAGTTCAGTTTAGCTTCTGCAGCTGTCAACCTGCTTTCAAACTCCTTCTAACTGCGCTGTACTTGTCCACGACTGTACTTCTCCCATGCTGTCGCTTCCACACGCTGTCGCTGTGAACACTGGCTGTCTATATATAATAGCATTCTGTGCTATGGAAGTGAAACAGACTCTGGGAGAAAGATGGGATTCGAAATAGGCTTTTTAATCGTTAACTAAAATGAAACCAAAGAATAGTGAATCCCTGTGTTTGGGCCGGGGTTCGCGCCAAAATAAATATAAAAAATAATTCTCTCAATGATCCCCGCTGCCTTTATCTCCTCCAGCACCTGCTCGGTGGCTTCCTGGCAGGCGACTGGTTGGCGGCGAGAACACTGCTTAATGGGCCGGGCGTCTCCCGTCTCGATCTGGTGCTGCACCAGGTGTGTCCGCCCCATGTCCTCCGAGGAGGTAGCGAAACTTTGCTGATACTTATATACCAGTTCTCACAGCTTGCGCTGCTGTTCCGGGCAAAGCCTCGCAGCTCCGGAGCCAGACTGCATGCACTGCGCTGAGGTCTGGGCTGAGCATTGCAGCCTGAGGGTGGCCTGCATGCTGGCGAGCGTTGCGGCCCAGGGGAGGGCCTTGCTGGCTGGCGAGCGTTGCAGCCTGAGGGTGGCTGTGCAGGCTGTAGCTCCTTGGGGCATTGGGCCCGTCGGGACACGGCGTTGTCCCTGGTGATGCTGGCGCATAACGGGGCCGATGGCCTGGTGTGTGGTGGAGCCCAGGGGAGGGCTGAGGTCTCCCGTCTCCCTGCAGCGGTTCGTTGTGCCCTCGTCAGAGCCTGAAACTGTCAAACAGAGGGGTCCTGACTCTGACCCAGCAGTCCAAGGGAGGAGGCTGGTCCCCTCAGGTTGGCTAAAGCCAAAGCCGGGCCCCCTGGTATGTGCAATGTCCTGGTCCTGAGGTCTAGCTGTCTGCCTGTGTAGTGCAGGAAGTCCAGGTCCAGTATGCAGGGGTCCTGTACAGCTGCTACCCAGACAGGGTGGTGTACTGTCTGTCCAGCAGCTTCAGTAGCAAGGTTGCCCTTCCCTTGCATTGGTGCTACCTCTCCGGTCACAGTGCGCAACTGCATGGTCGGTTCCAGCCGGACCCCGGCAGGGAGCACATCGAGGTGGATGAGAGTCACCGTTGAGCCGGTGTCCACGAGAGCAGTGCTCGGGACCCCCTCGATTCGGATGGGGACGTGGCAGAAGTCCTCAGCAGTGGTCCTTCCTACTGCTACAGCTGGCTGGCACTGTCTGCGGTCTGCTGTTTTCGTGGGGAGTAACGCCCCACTCTCACTGCTACAGGGGCTGCAGCTAGGTGGTCTACGATGAAGAGGACTGGGTTGGTGGCCCGCGTCGTCCCGTCTATGCAGGCCCCTTGGCGTTTCCCTGCGGTTGCTGTGTCAGGTGTGGTGGTGCAGCAGCTGCTGGGCAGTGGCACCGTAGGTGGCCAGGCTCCCCTCAGCCCCAGCACAGGCCGGTCAGGGTCAGTCCGCGGACAAAGGCTTCCACGGCCAGGTCCTTTTGGGTGGCTGGCGGGAACATGAGGTACCCCCTCAAGGCCAGGTACCGGACATCAGCTGCCAGCACGCCCAGTTTCTCTCTAGGGCCTTGTGGCAATGTGCCCTGCCCCTGTGTGTATATTTGTGTTATATGTTGCATGTAGTGTGTTAATGTTGGTGTATTGTAGTTGGGATATAATGCGGGTAATGAGCACGCGTGTTTAAAATGTATAATTGTATTTAGGCACGGGGATTGCACATCACTTCACGTGCATTTAAAGTATGTAATAATATGTGAGCACGGGGTTGCACAGAATTAATTCACGTGCTGGGATTCAAGTGAATAATTAATTAATAATTGAATCCCGGCACAACAGTATATATAGATGTTTTATTCACTCGGGGTTGTGTGTTCGGTGAGTAGAGAACGGGAGAGAGAGGAGGAGAAAAATAAAGTAAAATAATAACAACAATTGCTATTGCGTGCTGGTAGGACCAGCACGATACTTGTTTGTCTGTTTAGTCCACTGTTTGTTTAAGTGTTAATCCATTTTGTTTGTCTATTTATTTTGGCCTTAAGTGCCATGAGTTGTTTTTTGTTTAAATATTTTATTTGTTTCATTCATGTTTCACTTGCCACTACTGCCACTATAACAAACCTGGTCCCTGGACCCCAAATAAAAAAATAAAAAAAAGATAATATAAACACATACTGTCAACATCCCGGTCTGTACACACGGGATGCCACCTCCGCAGTGAAGTCAACTCTAAGCGCGTGCTGTGAAACCAAAACGAAAATAATTTTATGTTGCAACAAAGCTGGAAACTATATTGATCGTTTAAAAAAAGGAGTTACGCAAGCATATCCTTGTCGTAAGATGGGTTGTCAAAAAGCACTCTTTTTTGGCTTATTCAGCAACTATGCGGCAAAGCAAAAATTGATTTTAAAAAATATATAAATATTTCATGTCAAACATTTGGAATAAAAGCTCATTTTGGGATTCTTGCATGTTGAATTAAGATTTGTTTCACTTTGAAATGATTCATGTCACATTGATTTTGAATAAAAGTTCAACTTCTATTTGGGATTTTTGCATTTTGTATTACATTGTAATTCTTTAACGAATGCAAAGGCAGAATACTGCAAACATGAGACGAAAGGTAGGACTACATTTAATTCTACTTTTATTCACAATCTCATCTCAATAACTTACTCCAACAGTTTATCATTCAGTTTGATTGTCCTTTCGCTATAACGGACCCCTCGAAATAATAAACAAAAGGCTTGGACCCCAACAGGTTAGTTATAGTGAGGGTGCACTGTACATATATACACATATATATACATATATATATATATATATATATATATATATATACATACATACATACATACATATATACATATATATATATATATATATATATATATATATATATATATATATATATATATATATACAGTGCCTTGAAAAAGTCTTCACACCCTTGAACATTTTTCACATTCTGCTGCCTAAAAAATACAATTCAAAATGCATTAACGTAGGAGTTTGTTTCACTGATCTACACAACATCATCTACACTTTCAACATGAAAGAACAATTATAGAAATATTCAAAAAGTAATTAAAAATAAAAAACCAAAAAGTCTTGATTGCATAAGTCTTCACACCCCTTGAGTCAATACTTGGTGCAAGCCCCTTTTGCAGCAATAACAGCCATGAGTCGTTTTGGATAAGTGTCTACCAACTTAGCACAGCGGGATGGTGCAGTTTTTGCCCATTCTTCTTGGTAGAATAGCTCAAGCTCTTTCAAGTTGGCTGGGGATCGTCTGTGGACTGCAGTCTTCAAGTCTTGCCACAGATTTTCTATAGGATTCAGGTCTGGGCTTTGACTAGGCCACTCGAGGACATTCACTTTCTTCTTGCTGAGCCACTCCACTGTTGCTTTTGCTTTGTGCTTAGGATCATTGTCCTGCTGAAAGGTGACTCTTCTCCCCAGTACCAGGTCTCTGGCAGACTGGAACAGGTTTTCCTCCAGGATCTGCCTGTACTTTGCACCATCCATCTTTCCCTCGATCTTCACAAGCGTCCCTGTCCCCGCTGCTGCAAAGCATCCCCAAAACATAATGCTGCCACCACCATGCTTTACTGTAGGGATGGTGTTAGCAGGGTGATGTGCCGTGTTTGGTTTACGCCACACATATCGCTTAGCATTGAGACCAAAAAAGTTCCTCTTTGGGCTCATCGGACCACAAAACCTTCTCCCACATGCGTGCAGTGTCCCCTAAGTGTTTCTTTGCAAAAGCTATGCGGCACATCATATGGCTTTTTTTCAGCAGTGGCTTCATTCTTGCCACCCTACCATACAGGCCATGTTTGTGGAATACTCTTGAAATGGTTGAAAAGTCCACATTTTCCCCAATCTCAGCCAGAGACCTCTGTAGTTCTTTTAAAGTAATCACAGTGACCTCCCTCAGCAGTTTCCTTAAGCCACGGCTACTGACTTTGGAGGGATAGCCTGATCGAGGCAGTGTCTTGGTGGTGCCAAACTGTTTCCACTTTACAATGATGGACCTGACAGTGCCCCAAGGGATATTCAAAAGCATTGAAAGTTTCTTATAGCCTTACCCCAATCTGTACCTTTCAATAACTTTATCCCGGAGTTCTTTTGGCAGCTCCTTGTTCGGCATGTTTTGCCATTTGCTTCAAATTCACTTCATACAACAGAAACAGCTTGATTCTTCATCCAGGAGTATTCGAATCAATTGAACTACTGTGATTGAACACAGGTGGGCTCTATTTAACTTATTATGTGCCTTGTTAAGGCAAAACATGAACTTAAAAAAATGAAATCATCTGGAATAAATTACTTCACACATGTATATAAGA
The DNA here is from genome assembly GCF_902713425.1 of Acipenser ruthenus. Taxonomy (NCBI): domain Eukaryota; kingdom Metazoa; phylum Chordata; class Actinopteri; order Acipenseriformes; family Acipenseridae; genus Acipenser; species Acipenser ruthenus. The sequence goes on along the minus strand of NC_081193.1, from coordinate 40,311,517 downwards.
TATGGCCTTTACATTTTTTAAGAAAGCAGTTTGTTTGTTAAAAATCATTTTCACATCAGCACTAAAGTTTATGAAGCCGTTAAAACTATGTCATGCAGAGCCTTGTCTATATAGAATGAGCCACCAGTCATTTACACTTATTATGGAGGAATATTTATATCATATACATTTTTATTTAATAGTCATATAAAAGTAGTACAAGTGCAAAACATTTTTTTGTTGTTGTTGTTGACATAGTTCCAAAGAAAGCTCTATATGGTTAGTGCCTCAGTAGCTATGCTGGAATTGATATTTGGAAGAGTAGGATTCCCTACCAGATAGAAATATGTTGGCATTAGCAGCTCATGTAAAAAGGTAATGAAAGCGTTAATTAATATCCCCACACCTTTGTAAGAAAGGGAGCAAGATGATGTGGTAAACATGAATACACAGCCTATCAATGAAAAAGAGTTCAGCTGTCACCATGCTGGAATACTGCAATTCCCTGGCACAGTTTCTTCTTTATTGTGCAGCCAGCATATAATGAAATGCATTTGTGTGCAGCTAAAAGTTTTTTTTTTTCAGCTCTATGCTCGGTTAAAAAAAACATTACCAGCGCCATGACTTGTTATTATGTCTATTGCATTAACTTAACACTTAGAAACAACTCTTTTAAATAACCAAAACATAATAATAATATGAAATGTCCACGTACATTTTTTGGCAGGCAAGCTTCAGGTAGGTCACAAACTGGTGCAGTTCCTGAGCAGTGTGCTATTGTTTGGAAAGGGATTATAAAAGTTATAAAAGTTTCATTTTGCTGTTGATTTTGCCTCTATCAGTATATGGCAGTCTTCCAGAGGGCACTTTTGGTGAACAATATATTGCATTGTAGTTCTATTCCACACATAAAAGTAATTTTTACATATAATTGTATGTATGTGGTTTCTATAAGTTTTTTGCCAAACTATTATGAATTAATAATAACAAAAATGCTACATCAAAAAACATTAAAATGTCATTGGTGATCATTTACACTTAGCATGACCACCAAGTTGTGTTTTATGAACAAAGATCAATACACAGTACAGGGTTAGAAACTAACAATATTGTGCTACTAGTCCAAAGGACTAGTACCATTTGAAACTTGCTAGTCCTGATGTAAACTTGCTAGTCTTTATGAGAAGTGGAATCAACAACAACAGTTGGGGTCCCCCAAATTAGGCTTAGATTTTATTTTGCTAAAAACAAACACCGTTATAAATTTAGATATACTTTTTTTTTAACAAAGCACCTTCGTAAACGCTCACACCTGTTTGCACCTTGTTACTGAGCTACTATCTGTACTGTGTGCTGAGAAACAGACACTGACAGCACCAGACGGGATGACAGAGGAAAAAAGTCTCTCTGTCTGAAATTGACACCGATGACACAAATAAAATGTTTATTTTATTGTACATTACATGTGTTGCTATTTACAAAAATGCTGGCTGGCTATGAATTACTGTCCACAGTAATTAATGTACTCACATACACATGTGGTCCTCACTAAAGTCCCAATTTTGTAGCCCTCGGGTTGAAATTGTTCGTTAGGTGGCTATTTTTTTTTGATTAGCAGTGGGAGAAAACCGCTTCAGCAAGTACAGTAGAATCTACCAGAACTGACGGACGCTGTATCTACTAGGTTTAGATACTAATGAGAGCATTACAAATACAAAAGAAAAACAAAGGAAACACAGATTTTTTGAAGCTGGGAGACTTTGTATAAATGCATTTTATATTTTTAAATGCTGCAATAACAGTTCTGCTTGTGAAGCATCCACACTGTAATTTGACAGAACAGGTGATTTATTTGCACTATGCGGGACCTTATTTCTCCCCATTGGTGCTTGAGCCCCGGAGCACTCACGGAATCACCGCCTGTGCACCTATTAACAGTGATTAAAGCCTGGTTCCCTTTCAATTCGAAGACGACCACCAATGAACATTATGTATGGGATATGCCTGCCCATTGGGTAGGTATCGCAGAGCTCTCTATACCAGAGCTGCTGATAGGCCACTTCCTGGGATGATGCACTCAGTCCCGCCCACCGAGGGATTAAAACTGTCATCCTGAGGAAGCCATTTCTCTTTTTCCTTCTCAAGACGGTACGGTAACACCTTTGTGTTGAACTGAGCATGTTAATAGAAAAGAGCTTCTCGAGTCGAATCGAGTCGATTATATTTCCCTTGCCTTTCTGTCTTTCAAAGGCCTCCTCGCTTGCGTGGTAGGCTGTTTTTTGTTATCTGTCTGTCGTGTGTAAGCGACTGCTTGTGCAGTCACCTGCGAGTAGTTGTCTATTCTTTCTTGAGAGTACACCGTTCCTCCAAGGGGCTAGGTCTTGCCGTATCCCCTTGGTGGAACTGTGCTGTCCTCCACGAGGCTAGGCCTTGCCGCATGCCCGCTGTTGAGTAAACCTCGCTGGCTGCATAGGCCCGCCCACCTCAGTGAGTCGGGCCTTGTAAACAAACAGTGTGCTCTCCCCTATTTATCTATTCTATCGTGGTTTTTTGCTGTCTGCTTCAACTCGCCCCCCGCGTTCCTGATGCGGATAAGGCCGCACCTGCTAGACGCGATAATATCCACAGGACATACCTTTGGGCCAGCTATGGAGAAGATCTTACAGAGATCCCACCGGGAACGTGAGGCGTCCCGGCAGATGGCCACATTACGCGTGGGACAGGTCGAACTGCTGGCGAGCTCCTCGGACGTGGACTGTCACCAAGACAGTTCCAGTCCCCACGGCTCCGCTGGATGACCTAAGGCATCGCCTACAGGGCACACCAGAAGCAAAAAACCGGGCCTACCCGGCAGGCAGAGGGAACACAGGACGTGGCCAGCCCACACACCAGCATCCCAGGAGGCGTTTCCAGGGCCAGCGCCCTAGACAGCCCTGCCGCAGCCTCAGGAGCCCGAGCAGGGCCTCTGAAGACTGGTGGCCTCAGACCCCCTTTTAGGCACAACAGCTGCAGTACTGGCGCACCTGCACCTCAGACACCTAGGTGCTCGACACCGTGCAAAACGGTTACGCACTTCAGTTCCGCTTGGGACCTCCTCCCTTTCAAGGTATCACGAATATTTTCGTGACAGACCCTCTCCAGGCCTCGGTACCTCAGAAGGAAGTGGCCGCCTTGCTGTGCAAGTGAGCCATTCGTCTCGTAGACCCCACCTCCCACGGAGAGGGGTACTACTCAAGGTATTTTCTGGTACCCAAAAAAGATGGCGGCTTTCGCCCCGTCTTAGACCTGAGGCTCCTCAATGGATTCTTAAAAGAAAGAAGGTTCCAGATGCTGACTTACCGTCACATTCTCGAGTTCACCACATTCTCCAATTCACCACCGTGGACTTATAGGACGAGTATTTTCACGTTCCCATTCGTCCAAAGCACAGGAAGTATCTCCGCTTCTCTTTTCAGGGAAGAGTTTACGAGTTTGCTGTGCTGTCATTCGGCCTCTCCCTAACTCCTCGTACGTTTTTAAAGTCCATGGATGCTATCCTGGCCCCCCTGTGGCTGGTTGATCTGTTCCCAGTCGCGAGAGGGAGCAGTGGTCCACACGGCGGTCGTGACAGAGCATCTGGCGAGGCTGGGCCTCATCATCAATAAATGCAAAGAGTCAACTTACAGTGGTGCAGTGCACGACGTACTTGGGGCTCCGGCTGGACTCCGGTACGATGCGCGCATACCTGTCAGACGACAGAGTTGCAGTTATCCAGGGTTACCTCTCCCTGTTCCAACAGGTATCACAGGTCACCCTCCTATTGTGCCAGAAACTATTGGGTCTGATGGCCACAGCCATATCGGTCATTCAGCTGGGTCTGCTTCGCATGCATCCCCTACAAGTGTGGCTCAATGCGTTCCACCTCTCACCTGTGTGAGGGTGTGCGAATGGGAGTAGTGTGGTGGTGACGACAGACACCTCCAACTTGAGTTAGGGGGCGGTCTGGGAAGGCAGAGGTGTACGCGGATCCTGGCCCGACCGCTGGACATCCCTGCACATAAACATGCTGGAGTTGCAAGTGGTCTCCCTTGATCTCCACCACTTCCTCCCGGTGCTGAGGGGTACACATGTATACGACAGTGGTGGCGTATGTCAACCACGAGAGTGGCCTACAGTCCCCAGGGTTGCATCACATGGCCTTCAGGCTATTAACATGGGCTCAGAGGAACTTGCTGTCCCTACGGGTGACGCACATTCCCGGAGTGGTGAACTGGGCAGCGGACCTCCTCTCCAGGAAGGGTCCGCATCGGTCAGAGTGGCGACTCCACCCTCAGATAGTGGAGCGCATTTGGGAACGGTTCAGGAAGGCGCAGGTCGATCTCTTCGCCTCGGCAGAGATGATGCATTGCCCCCTGTGGTGTACCCTCCACTGCTTAGGTGTTTTTGTACGCTTTCCCGCCTATACCGCTGCTTCCAGAAAAGGTCTGGTTAGAGGAAGCATCAGTTCTCCAAGTGGCTCCCAAGTGGCCCAAACTGTGCCAGCTGTTACACGGCCAGCCCTGGGAGATCCCACTGAACATGGATCTCCTGTGTCAGGCGAGAGGCACTCTTTGGCACCCGGAACGAGGCAGGTTCCGGCTATGGGTCTGGCCCCTAAAAGGGACTGCTGGTTAGCCTTAGGGCTATCAGATGCGGCTGTGGGTACGTTGCAGAACGCTAGGACAGACTCCAATAGGTCTTGTACACCTATAAGTGGAGGTATTTCCAAGCTTGGTGTCTGGCTGGGAGCCATGACCCAATATCTTGCCCTATGCCAGTCATCTTATAGTTTCTGCAAGAACTGCTTTATGCTGGTAAGTCACCTTCCACTTTGAAAGTGTATTTAGCGGCTATTTCTGCATGCCATGCCCCCCTTAGATTCGGTGTCTATGGGTGCGCATTTCTTGGCTACCCAATTTCTTAAAGACGCTCTGCGATTAAGCCCTCTCAGGAGGACTGTTCTCCCCAAATGGAGCCTTAATATTGTACTGGAGGCTCTCACGAAGGCCCCGTTTGAGCCCATACACTCCACAGAGTTGAAGTACCTGTCTATGAAGACAGCCTTCCTTGTGACTATTACCTCCGCTAAGTGGGTCAATGAGCTGCAGGTGCTGTCTGTGCACAGCTCCTGCATGCGTATTTGGGAGGATGGCAGCAGGGTGTCTCTCTGCCCAGTGTGGACATTGACGTAGCCGCACACTCCACTAGAGGGTTGGCTACATCTTGGGCCCACTTCAGAGGGGCCTCAATGTCTGATATTTTTACTATGGCTAGCTGGGCTACACCGCATACTTTCTCCAGGTTCTACCGCCTTAATGTGGTAGATCCTGCTCTGCCTTCATTAGGTGGTGGTCATCTTCGAATTGAAAGGGAACGTTAGGTTACTTACCGTAACACTGGTTCCCTGAAAGAGAAGACGACCACCAACCGCGAGGTCGCATCGGTCACCCTCACGGTTTCGATGGAAAAAGAGAAATGGCTTCCTCAGGATGACAGTTTTAATCCCTTGGTGGGGGGGACAGAGTGCATCATCCTAGGAAGGGGCCTATTGGCAGCTCTGTAGCTCTATAGAGAGCTCAGTAATACCTATAGGCAGGCATATCCCATACATAATGTCGCTGGTGGTCGTCTTCTCTTTCAGGGAACCAGTTTTACGTCAGTAACCTAACGTTTCTAACCCTGCAGTATATCCAACATATGTTGGTATTCTGAACATACTGTTTGAATTAAGTCCCCACAAAATTTCCCATGCATAGCTTCAAAAACTGTAGTTTTCAGTTCAAGTGATGTATTATTAGTAACTTCAGTACTCAGGCTATGTTCATGATTGACCCTAAGCCACATACAATAATTTGTACAGCATGGGAGATATTGTACAATGGAAGTACCTGCTAGAACTGTGAAACAAAACCAGCCTTGATTCAGCCCTCTAACAAATACATAATGGATACTTCATGAACATTTATAGAGTGCTGAGGATTACTGATTAACCAACTAGCCTTCCTCTTTAGTGAACCCTTTTAAAAATGTGTCACAGTAAATTGGCACAGTAATTTTGCAGTTTTCCCCTGCTTTCTCCATGGTTATACTATGCATTTACCATGGTTTTCTTATGTTTTTTTTTATTATTATTTATTTTATCATAACCTCTGCTTACCTGCTGTATGCTCTACCATACATTCACTATTTATTACACCGTGATATGCTTTTACTACAGAAATGTGTATATGTATGTCAGTTACAATGAGTACCTGTATGGAAAAGAATGTAATTCTAAATTAAACAGCTGAATTCAGGGAATCGCTTTCCTTCAATCAAGCACCTCAGCTGCGTAGCTTAATTTACAGCAGTGCAATTCACCCAGTAATGCTGCTGTTGGATTTGAATAAAGGCAAGATAGATTCCTAAAAGACATATAAGTTACTCACCGATTACGAAAATGTTATTCAACGCTGGGTCTTTTAACACTTGTTATAAAAAGAGTAATACCCAAATGTGTTACTGTGTTACATCTGCTACACATCTGGCTGAAGACCTACTTTAGAATGATAGGAATTTGAAAGGTAAATAGATGGAAATGTGTTTCAATATAAAATGAGATTTTCATACACTCTCCAATGATATAAATCTACTAAAATGTCAGATATCAGAGGAAAGCGATTATAGGGCTAGTGGCATTCTTATTTTAAGCCTTTATGTCATTTTCCCAAAGCATTTACCCCAGTGCTAAATTTACACTAGTTTTTTTTTTTTCTAAAACAAAAAACACATTATTGATGATACAAAACTTAAAATAAAAAATTCCTTCATGCAAGTTGTTTCTTGCTAGTTCTGTAAGTTTATCTTTCCTTTAACCTAAAATTGTGCAAAGTATGCATCACAATACATTGAGTTGACTACCCTGGGTATTCCTGTTTTGTTTTCATTCTATTCCTGCTGGCCACAAAGCTGACATATATTTAAAGGTTTATTAATAATAATAATAATAATAATAATAATAATAATAATAATAATAATACTCACACTGTGACTATATTATAACCAGTACTTTTGCCAATCAAAACAAATATGTAATCTAAGTTTGTTCCTGGTTCTAAGACTTCCCCGGGTTTCTTTGTTGTTAAACCAGCATTCTGTCCTTGCTTTTTTGTGGGGGGGGGGGGGGGGGGGGGGTAACACTGATGTAGTAGAACCAGTATGGAAAAAGAATAACAAGTAACAGCACACGTACTTATATGAACCAACAATAAAATAAATCGCTTTCTCTGCTGAACATCGTTTTGTTTCCTATAGCAGTGGTTATTTCTTAAACAGATGTTTGTAAGCAGCTGCTATAGAAGTACATTTAAGTTCAACATTGGGGTGCTGTTTTAGCAATATCACTCGAGCAGGAAGACACGGCTGTTATATATCATTTTTGTATGGAACTAAGAAGGTGGGAAACCAGGCTACAAGTTTTTGATCCATTCACTTACAGACAGGAATGCTGATGTATGGCTTCCAGGGAGTACCATGCACTCCCAAGCACACCTATTCCCAGGGAGATAAAAAGACACATTTGTCTAAAATAAATATGAATTGAAAATTAAAATACAGGGTTTTTTTTTTTTACTGGTTTGAAATGGCAATATCAGCAAGGAGAACACTGCTTTCCACGGCATTCAGGTTCAGGATTTTTTTTTATTTTTTTTTTAAATAAACCCTTCTATTTATTTTATTTATTTATTTACATTTTTATAGTGCCTTTAACCAAGGCACTTTTCAAATTTAAACAAAATGGTACAATCAAGAAAAATGGGAGAAGAAAGAATGCAAGTTATTGGGCTAGGGTGGGGAGATACAAATTAGTTGCTAATATGAAAGCAGAGAGCCAGAAGCTAGGTCAGGGTCAGGCAAGCAGGGTCATAACAGGAGGTCAGGGGCCAGGAGTATCAGTAGAATGGGCTTGGGAGAAGAGATGCGTTTTGAGGGACGAGCGGAAACTACTCAGTGTGGGTGACTTTTTTATGATAAGTGGGAGGATATTCCAATGAAGGGGAGCAAGAAGGGAAAAGGAACAGAAACGGGACTGGACACAGGGCAAGGGTGGGACAGAGAGGGACAATAGGGATTGGGAGCGTAAGGGACGTGGAGGAACATAGTAGGTGATCAGTGCAGCCAGGTAAGGTGGGGCAAGACCATGGAGAGATTTGTACACAGTGGTAAGGAATTTGAACAGGCAACGATAATACACAGGGAGCCAGTGTAGGTGGAGGACGAGAGGGGAGGTATGGAAGGAGCGGGGGAGATTGAATATGATATGGGCAGAGGCGTATTGAATTTGTTGTAATGGTGTAAAAACGTAGGAAGAGAGGCCAAGGAGGAGGGAATTACAGTAGTCGAGGTGGGTAAAAATGAGAGAGTGGACCAAGAGTTTAGTAGCAAAAAAGGAATGGAGGGGTGTATTTTGCGGATGTTGAACAGGTGGAAACGGCAGGTGCGTGTTATGGCCAAGATATGGTCAGAAAGGGAGAGGGTAGAGTCGAAGATGACGCCAAGGTTACAAGCAGACAGGGATGGAATAAGGGACAAGGGAGGGAATGAGATGGTGGGGCAGGGTGGGGGAAAAGTCGCCCAATCAGGATTGCGTCATGCAATTTCTTTTTGCCCAGGGGGGTTATTCTGATTGGTTGGATATACTGTATATTCAACCAATCAGAGTAACCCCCTGGGAAAAAAATTGCATTACCCGCCAAACAATTAACGGTTGACTTAAAACATTCTAAACAAACTTTTTTTATACATAGAACAGTATGGCTGACATCAAATGTAAGTGTTCGGAATTAAGAGAGCACTATATTAAACATGGACCAATTCAGCCGACAGTTAACCAGAAACCCAACAGCACTGGTGAGTGCAGCTTCCAGAGTTCCTGGTATGTATTAAATAAATGTTACGTGGTGCATTGTGTAGTAGCCTATTTCCCTATTACTCGGGAACTACTGTACATAGCATTGTTTCTTTGCGAGCAGTGCCCATTTACTACATGTTTTGATACAGTGGTATTTTTAATTTCTTGTTGTACATATTTAAAATCATTATTGACCATCACAGTGACAGACGGGGGCTAAAAATCGGCCCTGGGATTTTACAGCGCCCACGTTGAATAATGTTTCTGTGAGGTCTGCTTTATGTCAGAATATTTAAAAGAAAAGCGGATAGGCCTAGGCCTAATGTTTAATAAAAAATATGTTTATACATTTTTTAAAGTATGTGTTTATTATTATTTACATACGTCTATTTGTGTTATTAATGTGTATCTGTAAAATAAACAACAAAAAAACATTTAAGTGGATACGAGAACAAAAAACAAAATTAATAGACTTTAAATAGGGCCTGCTTAATTTTCGGCCATACATAAGCAACAATCCACACAAAACAGGAAATACTGGTATAACTTATCGGAATGAGCAGACTTCGCAGCAGGAGTTCATAAAATGTATAAAAAATATTTGGACATCCACCCTCCATGCATAGATCAACAAGTGGATTCCTAATGTAGAGGAACAATTTTCGGTCACTTACAAAATGTAGTTCTGTGCTGCAGCTGGGGGTTGGGGCCATGATAATTATTTTTTAAAGATGGATTTCTATTTTTAAAAAAAATCGACTTCAATCACAGCACCCTGGTTTACCTGAAAAGCCTGTCACTGAAATGATATAGTGATTTTATTGTTTCATTTGTGCTTTGATAAAGTTTTAAAAATCCCTTTGGAAATCGTATGCATTATCCATATTTTTAACATGATGGGCAGTTTTTCCCATCCAACCTGCCTTTTCTATTCTAAGCACCTTATTAATACTAAAAGTAAAACCAGACTATTTTGGCACAAGTATACTTGTAGGAACGTTATATTACTTTTTTTCTATGGTATGTGGCTACAACTGAAACATAACAATAATAATATTAATACTAATCTAAAAGCACATGTGCAAATAAAGTCTTGAAATGATAGAATAAAAATATATAAATAAGTTAATGTACAACACATTTTTAAATTATTAAAAAATAATTTATTACAGGATGTTTCGGGCAAAAGCCCCAAAAAAGTAAACACAGTAAACTTTTTGTTTTTGAAAATTCCAAGGTTGCAGTTCAACCTCCTCTGAATAATGTCTAGATATTTTGTGTACATGTGTACTGTATTTGTTCAAAATAGAAAAACGTGCATGGAATATTATCAATAAAATGAAAAAAACAAATGATTTGCATTTTAGGTATAAACAGCTTACTTGGCTGGAGTAGAGTTTGAAGGAGGAGAAGGCTTTCTGCTTCTACTGTCTGCTCGTTCCTGTTCCTGACACTGTTGGCAGCTGTTCCTGTCTCACTTTTTCAGTGGAAGGATTCAATTCCTGGAAAAATGCACTTGGTGGTAAGGATTGTGGTTTAAAAGGCCATGAAAAGTCCAAGGCACATATGATGGCCATCACGGCTCATCATGATTTTATAAAAAAACAAATCAGTGGACTGCCAGCTTAGTGATGCAAATAAACAGTCTCTTGACAGCAAAAGATAAAGAATAGAACAGAACAGAACAGTTGTGACCCGAGTCTTTGACGTTGTTCGCTTTTTAGGCAAGTTGTCGCTTCCTTTCCATGGACACAATGAAAATGAAGCCTCCAGAAACAAAGGAGTTTTTAAAGAGTTAGTGCATTTCTTAGCAGAAAGTGGTGATGAAGTTCTGAAAGGACACCTGGATACAGCTGCAAAGAGTGCCACATATCTGAGCCCTCAGATACAAAATGAGATGATAAATGAGACCTTTTTTATATAAACTGTATATCATTGTGAGGCGTGTGAGTAACAATGGATTGTCCAGACAGTAATGTGTGTGTAAAAGAATAAATAGTTTTATTATTTTTCTTTACACAACAAAAATAATCCAAAATAAAGAAAAAAAAACGGCGTGAGGGAGGGTGTGCTGGAGAAATAAAAAAGAAGTGGAACCGTCCTTAGTCGTCTTCGCGGTGTTCCCAGACATAAAACAAAAAGAATAAAACAGAAAGAAATTATTAGTACAGTTCCAATTCGTATCCCCAGAAATTCAAAACAACCGCCACCCAACTTTCGTTCTCCCTCCGCCCGTTACTCCGCCTATTTTCCTCAGGACCAACCCCGAACACAGTAGTACGTTCCCTTTAGTATGCAACGCCCCGCCTCTGTAGTCAGTGGAACACCAATCCCCAGCTGACAAGTGTCCTTATAACTCACTTGACTCCAATGGCTGGAATTTACATACTCGTACTTCCGCCCCTCACCAAGGGGCCGCCCCTCATAAAGATGACTTTCGTCATGGTCACGAGACCTTGGTAAGGGAAGTCCCGAGTTGGTTTGCTGCCTTCTACTGTCAGGAGGCTGAATTACAGACCGAAACCCCTTTGACTCATCACATATCCCACCCCTCAGAGTGGAGCCGATGGAACACTCGGAAACCTCTAACCCCTCCTTTTTCCCTCCCTCCCAGGAAAAAAAATCAGCGTTTTGATGTAACTTACCCACACGATGCCTTATTTGAAAGGTGAAGGGTTGGAGCACCAGGTACCACCGCGTAATCCTAGCGTTTGAATCCTTCATCGTGTCTAACCACTTTAAAGAGGCATGATCTGTGATGAGTACAAAGGGTCGTCCCAGAAGATAGTATTTTAAAGACTCCACCGCCCATTTTACTGCCAGGCATTCTTTCTCCACTACCGAATACCTCTGTTCTCTGGGCAGTAGCTTCTGACTGATGTATAATATCGGGTGTACTATACCATCTCTCTCCTGGGACAGAACCGCCCCCAGACCAGTCTGCGATGCATCGGTCTGAAGGATGAACTCTCGGCTGAAATCCGGGCTTATTAATGCTGGGGCCTGACTCAAATTAGTTTTAATAGATTCAAAGGCCATCTGACACTCTGCACTCCACTTAATTTTATTTGGAGCGTTCTTTTTAGTGAGATCAGTGAGAGGGGCAGCTATAGTGGAAAAGTGTGGAATAAAGCGGCGGTAATAACCAGCTAACCCTAACAATGATCTCACCTGGGTCTTCGTGGTAAGTACCGGTGAATCCAACAAAGCCTGGACTTTTGAAACCAACGGTTTCACTCTACCCTTACCCATTATGAAACCTAAATATTTAGTTTCTTCTTTTCCAATAGCGCACTTTGCCATGTTCGCTGTGAGCCCCGCCTTCCTCAGAGACTGTAAGATGGCTTTTAATCTATTCAAATGTTCTCTCCAGGAAGAACTATAAATGACTACATCATCGATATACGTGGCTGCGTACTCTCGATGAGGTTGTAATACAATGTCCATCAGTCTCTGAAAAGTAGCAGGAGCTCCATGAAGTCCAAACGGCATAGTACAAAATTGAAAAAGACCCTCTGGGGTTGAAAATGCCGTTTTCTCACGAGAGGCTTTCGTTAATGGAATCTGCCAATATCCTTTCGTCAAATCCAGAGTTGAAATAAACCGAGCTCGCCCCAGCTTGTCTAAGAGTTCATCTACTCGAGGCATGGGATATGCATCAAACTTGGAGATAGCATTCACCCTCCTAAAGTCGATACATAACCGTAGTGACCCGTCTGGCTTGTCTATTGGTACAATTGGGCTACACCACTCGCTTCGGGAAGGTTCAATTACCCCAAGTTTCAACATACACTCCACCTCCCTCCGAACAGAATCTCTCTGACTTTCTGGAATGTGATACGGTCTCTGTCTAACTCTTAGACCTGGCGGAGTGATAATAGCATGTTCAATCAAATGCGTTCTTCCAGGCACGTTAGAAAACACATCACCGAACATATTAATTAGATTGCTTACCTCTTTGCGCTGATCAGGAGTTAATTGTTCTCCCATCGGGATCTCAATTGCTGACTCTGGCTCAATTGAGGGTCCAAAGTCCTCTCCCTCCTGTGCAGGAGATATAAAATGGACCTCCCGTTCTTTCCACGGTTTGAGGAGATTAACATGATAAATTTGATTTTCTTTCCGACGCCCAGGCTGTCGGATCTCATAATTGACTTTACCAATTGCTCGAATAACCTCAAAGGGACCCTGCCATTTAGCAAACAACTTATATTCCGATGAGGGCAGCAACAACAACACTTTGTCTCCAGGTCGAAAGTTCCTAATTCTTGCATTTTTATTGTACCTTTGCTGCTGCTTCTGCTGTGCCGCTTTGAGATTATCATGTGCCAATCGACCGACTAATTCTAAGCGATCACGTAACTGCAACACATATTTTACTACATTTTTAGACTCTTTTGACAGTTCTTCCCAGCCTTCTCTTATGAGATCCAAGATACCCCGTGGCTGCCGACCGTAAAGAGCTCAAACATACTTTTCAAAGTCTGATTAAATCGTTCAACAAGCCCATCCGTTTGAGGATGAAAAACTGAGGTTCGAATTGAACGGATTTGCAATAATTTATATAGTTGCTGAATACAGCCTGACATAAAATTAGTGCCCTGATCAGTGAGAATTTCTTTCGGGATTCCCACCCTAGAGAATATTTTTACCAATTAGTTTGCTATAACTTCCGCGTTCATAGAGCGTAAGGGAACAGCTTCTGGATATCGTGTTGCGTAGTCCACTACTACCAAAATATATCGATATCCTGACTCTGCTCCCTCCAGAGGGCCTACTAAATCTACACCAATCCTTTCAAACAGTACCCCAATAATTGGCAGTGGAACCAGAGGTGCGGGGCGAACTGACTTAGGGGCAGCTGACTGACATTCACGACACTCGGATACATACTTCCGCACAAGACCATAAACCCCAGGCCAATAAAACTGGGCCAGAATTCGTTCCTGGGTCTTTTCAGTTCCTAAATGACCTGAAAATGGGATATCATGCACTAGCCTCATGACTTCCGACTGAAAAGGCCCAGGAACCAATAACTGTTTTACGAGCTGTCCCGTCCTGGGAGCCCGGGTTATTCCATATAATAAGTGCCCAGATACAGAAAAAAGCGGAAATACCACCTGTTGTGCTTCCTGCATATCCTTCCCCTCACTATATATCTAACCCGTTTCCAAGCATATTGTAACGTGGGATCATTTTGTTGTTCATATCCCAAGTCAATATCTCGGTCCCAATGGCTAGGTACACCGAGAGGAGTGTCTTTCATTACATGACCTTCCACCTCAGTAACTTCGCAGCCCCGGTTACACTGAATACCTACTCCCTTACCCTGCCGTTTGAGCGATTGGTTTACTTTTGCGTCAGACCCCTCCCCTTGTCGTCTTAGAGTTCCCTCATATTTCTCCACCCGACGCTCTCTTCTTGTTTTTCTTGGGCGGATTTTAGGGTTAAACAGGTCGGATTGCAACGGAAAAATCTCGCCAATTGTTTTCTCCTGTTGCTTAGATTGTTCCCTGGTAGAAACTAAGACCATTTCCCGACCTAAAATACGATCAAAATAAAATACGGGTATGGTAAACATTGCGCTACAGCCACTTTAATAGGATGCTGTGTGGTCCAGTGGTTAAAGAAAAGGGCTTGTAACCTGGAGGTCCCCGGTTCAAATCCCACCTCAGCCACTGACTCATGTGACCCTGAGCAAGTCACTTAACCTCCTTGTGCTCCGTCTTTCGGGTGAGATGTAATTGTAAGTGACTTTGCAGCTGATGCATAGTTCACACACCCTAGTCTCTATAAGTCGCCTTGGATAAAGGCATCTGCTAAATAAATAAATAATGAGTGTAATGCAGTCTTTAACGTACGCTGAATAATCACCTACAGTAAGTCTAACTTTAGTGGTGGGATAAACCCGAGTCTCTCCATGAATACAGGAGATAGCCACTTTACCCTGTGGCTCCCAGGCTACCCCATCCAAGAGAGCTTGCCGAATCAATGTTTGTGCACACCCAGAGTCCGCAAATGCGTCAGTACTCCTCCCCCCGACCTGTACTCTTAACTGATAAGGGCCCTCCCGACATTCCACAGTGCTCTTACCTGTTACTGCTGACCAAGATCTTTTTGCCAGGTCCACCTCCATTACTGGACAATTCCTGGCAATGTGTCTGGGCTCATTACAACAGTAACACACTAGGGTAGGAGGCACCAACGGAGTTGATCTGTCCTGCGAGTCAATGACCGGCAGGTTAGGGTTTTTTTCTCTCTCCCAGGATGGGGCTAACCTCGGCCTCCACGGTCTGAAGGTCTGGTTACCCTCTCTGGGCTTCCTTGGCTGGTTGGTCCGAGTCAGTTTAGGGGCAGGAGTGGGGTCTGAGGCGGCACCTTCGTTCGCGTCTTCATATGCCTCCGCCAGGATGATGGAATCCTCGAGAGTGGTGGGTCAATTTTTCTTAATCCACTCTCGAGGTCCTGGCGGTAGTACAGACGCGAACTGCTCTATGACGATATTTTGCACCAGTTCTTGGGGTGTGTGTTCTTCCGGCCGCAGCCACCGGGTGCACTGATCCATGAGATACTGTCCTGCAACCCGGGGCCGTGTCCCCTTGGACAGCTGGTATTCCCGAAAACGGCGCAGATATGTTTCCTCCGTGATCCCGAGGCGTGAGAGAATGGCTTCTTTTATTTTATCGTAGTTTAATGCTTCCGTGGCCATCAAGGCTCTATAAGCTGCCTGGGCTTCTCCTGTCAGGCAAGGTGCCAATTTCATGGCCCAATGTTCCCTAGGCCATCCTGCAGCCTCGGGATCATCTTCTAGAGTCATCTTTTGCAGCTTCGGTTGTGCTGCAAACATCCGGGCAACCGCTGTCTCCGATGTTGATGGAAGTGTCGAAATCTTTTCCACCAGCTGTCCAAAGAACTGGGCGAGCTGTTCCTGGCGCCGTGTCTCTCTTTCCTCTCGCTTCTCCTCCTGCTCCCTAAACATCGCAAAAACTGTAGCTGGATCCATCTCCCACAATGACACCACATGTGAGGCGTGTGAGTAACAATGGATTGTCCAGACAGTAATGTGTGTGTAAAAGAATAAATAGTTTTATTATTTTTCTTTACACAACAAAAATAATCCAAAATAAAGAAAAAAAAACGGCGTGAGGGAGGGTGTGCTGGAGAAATAAAAGTGGAACCATCCTTAGTCGTATTCGCGGTGTTCCCAGACATAAAGCAAAAAGAATAAAACAGAAAGAAATTATTAGTACAGTTCCAATTCGTATCCCCAGAAATTCAAAACAACCGCCACCCAACTTTCATTCTCCCTCCGCCCGTTACTCCGCCTATTCTCCTCAGGACCAACCCCGAACACAGTAGTACGTTCCCTTTAGTATGCAACGCCCCGCCTCTGTAGTCAGTGGAACACCAATCCCCAACTGACAAGTGTCCTTATAACTCACTTGACTCCAATGGCTGGAATTTACATACTCGTACTTCCGCCCCTCACCAAGGGGCCGCCCCTCATAAAGATGACTTTCGTCATGGTCACGAGACCTTGATAAGGGAAGTCCCGAGGTGGTTTGCTGCCTTCTACTGTCGGGAGGCTGAATTACAGACCGAAACCCCTTTGACTCATCACAATCATGTATTATGCATTTATCTGTATTTAAGTGTTATGGATTTTTTTGATGTTACTGCATCTTGTAAAGCACTTTGTGATGGAAGTCCACTGTGAAAGGTGTTATAAAAATAAAGATTGATTGATTGATTGAAGTACAGTAGGAAAAGCAATCAAGGCAGACATTTTAAAAGAAGTTAAGTAAGCCCAATTTCTTCTGTTTTCATGGAGACTACAGATGTCTCAAGAAAAGAGCAGGTTGCCATATATGTTCGATACATGTCGCATAAGGAGGAAGAGGAATGACCAGTCATTAAAGAGAGATTGCTGTCCCTCGAAATAAGTTGCTGTTGACTTTTTTGGTATTGTAGGGGGACACAACAGAGGCATGCACTTTTCATGAAAAAGCAAAAAGAGCTTGATAGTACCAGAACCCCAAGAGTACTTAAGGGCCTCTCAAATACCAGGTGGAGCTGCAGGGCACAGTCTATAAATGTTCTTGAAGGCCATGTCATGCTGGAAGCTGCTATAAGTACACGAGAAGAAATTGGGGAATCTACAAATAATGGAATACACAGAGGCACAGTGGCTGGGCTCACAGAGTGCATAACTAAATTCAAATTCATAATGTGTCTGGTTGTGCTCATTCGACTGATGGGAGATATAGACCAACTGAACAAGGTGCTACAGTCCTCCAACCTTGACATCCTTAATGCTAACAATATGATCAGCAGTCTGAAAACCAACATCCAAGACTTAAGAAATAATGAAAAGTGGGCAGAGTTTCTATCAAAAGCTAAAACCCTTGCCAGCACCTTGGGCATCACAGCAGAATATGAAGAACAGCGAAGACGTAGAGTCCACCAGAATTGATGAAAATCCAGAAACTCAGTTTCACATTACTGCAGAAGAGTGCATGAAGATATAGTTCTATTTCAGCACCTCAGACCTGATCCAAATGGAGCTCAATACTCCCTTCTGAGTTGACTGCTTTTGCCTATCTACTTCCACTTCACATGGGAAAACTGGAAGCAAACCATGAAGTTGAGTCTTTGGCCAGCAGACATCCACAGCTGGATTCCTTTGCTGCTGTGGCACAGTGGAGGTTGCTGAAAAAGTTGTCAGGCCTAAAGCTTGCCACATCACGCTTAGAGGCCTATGCTCTAATTCCAAAGGGACACAAGGACCTTAAGGACCTCTATAAGATAGCCCTGACATTGCCTTTTACAACTGCCTTGTAGAGAAAAGTTTTTCTAAGCTGTCTTTAGTGAAGACGCAACACCATGAGGCAAGACAGACTGGAGGCTCTGCTCCTGTCTTCTGTAGAGCAAGATATCCTGATATCCCTTAGCGACAGGACACTGATGGAACATTTTGTTGATGCAGGAGGAGCAGAGGGAACTGAGGGGGAGAAGAAACGTTGCCTTTTATTTCATTAGAAATAAGGTAAGTTCAGAGAGTTTTTATATTTTTTTATGAGAATCATGGGGTAGGTATTTACTTAAAACATGAAATTACACTTGGCACCGGAAAAAAAAAAAAAACTTTTCTTGGAAGTATTTATATTTTTACCCCAGTGGGGGGGAATCAGGTTATTCTGCCTTTTACTGCAATTGTGGTATCATTCAGTGAGCAGAAATTGTAAAGGGTACTTTAGCTGAAACCTCTCGACAGAAGGGGTACAGTTTCAAAAAAAGGTTGAAAACCCCTGGCCTAGCATAATATAAGAACATAAGAAATTCAAGAATGAGGATAGGCCATTCGGCCCACCTATACTCACTCGCTTTAGTGCCAGCATGATCCGTTAGCAGAACAAAAACCCCTAACCAGGTTAGTAGGGGATATTAAACTTCTGGGAATCCGTGGCTAGACAGACCACCCTTCCAAAAGGTCTTATTGTGGTCACAGAGAGATTTATACAATTTTGTTCATGACAGCATGCAGTCTATTCTTGAAGGATCTAAGAGTCTCTGTTTCAACAACTCTGTCCGGCAGCCTGTTCCAATGGTTCACCACCCTTTCTGTGAAAAAGCTCCTTCTCCCCTCAGCTAAGAATATGCCCTTCTTCACCTTCCTCTAGTGGCCCCCCGTTCTGTTCTCTGTGACCTGTGAAAAATAATTCTCAGCTGTTACTTTGTTAAACCCCTTGACAATTTTAAATACCTACAGTGCCTTGCGAAAGTATTCGGCCCCCTTGAACTTTGCGACCTTTTGCCACATTTCAGGCTTCAAACATAAAGATATGAAACTGTAATTTTTTGTGAAGAATCAACAACAAGTGGGACACAATCATGAAGTGGAACGAAATTTATTGGATATTTCAAACTTTTTTAACAAATAAAAAACTGAAAAATTGGGCGTGCAAAATTATTCAGCCCCCTTAAGTTAATACTTTGTAGCGCCACCTTTTGCTGCGATTACAGCTGTAAGGCGCTTGGGGTATGTCTCTATCAGTTTTGCACATCGAGAGACTGAAATTTTTGCCCATTCCTCCTTGCAAAACAGCTCGAGCTCAGTGAGGTTGGATGGAGAGCATTTGTGAACAGCAGTTTTCAGTTCTTTCCACAGATTCTCGATTGGATTCAGGTCTGGACATTGACTTGGCCATTCTAACACCTGGATATGTTTATTTGTGAACCATTCCATTGTAGATTTTGCTTTATGTTTTGGATCATTGTCTTGTTGGAAGACAAATCTCCGTCCCAGTCTCAGGTCTTTTGCAGACTCCATCAGGTTTTCTTCCAGAATGGTCCTGTATTTGGCTCCATCCATCTTCCCATCAATTTTTGGCTCCATCCATCTTCCCTGTCCCTGCTGAAGAAAAGCAGGCCCAAACCATGATGCTGCCACCACCATGTTTGACAGTGGGGATGGTGTGTTCAGGGTGATGAGCTGTGTTGCTTTTACGCCAAACATAACGTTTTGCATTGTTGCCAAAAAGTTCGATTTTGGTTTCATCTGACCAGAGCACCTTCTTCCACATGTTTGGTGTGTCTCCCAGGTGGCTTGTGGCAAACTGTAAACGACACCTTTTATGGATATCTTTAAGAAATGGCTTTCTTCTTGCCACTCTTCCATAAAGGCCAGATTTGTGCAGTATACGACTGATTGTTGTCCTATGGACAGAGTCTCCCACCTCAGCTGTAGATCTCTGCAGTTCATCCAGAGTGATCATGGGCCTCTTGGCTGCATCTCTGATCAGTCTTCTCCTTGTATGAGCTGAAAGTTTAGAGGGACGGCCAGGTCTTGGTAGATTTGCAGTGGTCTGATACTCCTTCCATTTCAATATTATCGCTTGCACAGTGCTCCTTGGGATGTTTAAAGCTTGGGAAATCTTTTTGTATCCAAATCCGGCTTTAAACTTCTCCACAACAGTATCTCGGACCTGCCTGGTGTGTTCCTTGTTCTTCATGATGCTCTCTGCGCTTTAAACGGACCTCTGAGACTATCACAGTGCAGGTGCATTTATACGGAGACTTGATTACACACAGGTGGATTCTATTTATCATCATTAGTCATTTAGGTCAACATTGGATCATTCAGAGATCCTCACTGAACTTCTGGAGAGAGTTTGCTGCACTGAAAGTAAAGGGGCTGAATAATTTTGCACGCCCAATTTTTCAGTTTTTTATTTGTTAAAAAAGTTTGAAATATCCAATAAATTTCGTTCCACTTCATGATTGTGTCCCACTTGTTGTTGATTCTTCACAAAAAATTACAGTTTCATATCTTTATGTTTGAAGCCTGAAATGTGGCAAAAGGCCGCAAAGTTCAAGGGGGCCGAATACTTTCGCAAGGCACTGTATATTAAGTCGCCTCTGATTTTCCTTCTTTCTAGGCTATAGATTCAGCTCTTCCAGTCTATCTTCATATGACATGCCTTTTAGTCCTGGAATGAATCGTGTTGCTCTGCTCTGTACTCTTTTCAAGGCCTCTATGTCTTTTTTATGATATGGGAACCAGAACTGTGCACATTATTCTAGGTGTGGTCATACCAGTGTATTATAACATTTTAATTTTAACTTGGCTATATAACCTAACATTCTATTTGCCTTTTTTATAGCTTCTCCGCGCTGTCTAGTTGACTTTAGAGTTTCATCCACTACTACCCCCAAACCTATTTCGTTACTTGCCTCCAATGTTTTTGTGCCCTATGTGCAAGATTGCATTTATTCACATTTAATTTCATCTGCCCTGTGTAAGCCCAAGCTTGAATCTTGTCTAAATCTCTTTGTATTATTAAAGTTGCTGATTGGGAGTTGGCTTCCCCTCCCAGTTTTGTGTCATCTGCACATGTGCATAGTTTACTGATTATGTCTTGGTCCAGGTCATTTATATAGATTAAGAATAGCAATGGTTCCAATACCGATCCCTGTGGTACTCCCACTTGTTACTTTACTCCAGTTTGATGCCTGGCCTTTAATTATAACTCTCTTCTTTCTATCTTGTAACTAGCATTTGATTCATTTAGAAAAATTTGCCTTGGATTATGTCTTGGGATAGGCTGGTGTGTTCAGTTCCAAGTATGAGCCAAGACTCTGCTTGAACACACCTAATTAGCTGATGGAAAAGCCAATAGAAATAAACAAGCAACTTTTCTTCATATTATTTATTATTATTATTTGTTTATTTTGCAGACACCTTTATCCAAGGCTTACAGAGACTAGGGAGTGTGAACTATGCATCAGCTGCAGAGTCACTTGCAATTATGTCTCACCCAAAAGACGGAGCACAAGGAGGTTAAGTGACTTGCTCAGGGTCACACAATGAGTCAGTGGTTGAGGTGGGATTTGAACTGGGGACCTTCTGGTTACAAGCCCTTTTCTTTAACCACTGGACCACACAGCCTCGAGTGGTTATGTAGGGCAATATCTACTCAATAGTAGATATTGCCCTACATAACCTTTGCAGCAGTTCATTTATCATCTTTTGGCATAATCCCAAGCAACATCAATCAAAACAACATCAATCAATCACTTATTCTCAATTTATTTATCCAGACGAGTCAATTAAGAACAATTTTGATGCGCCAGGGAGGCAATTCTGATGCGCCAGGGAGGCAAAATAAGCTGATCCCTGGAGCCAGCATTACACTTCAGCCATTAACACCAGACAGAAGGATATCTACATCATCATATGGAAGGAAACGTAAATGTAAACGTAAAAAAACACATAATCAATCATAAAAAAATAAAACTCAGCAGCAACTTAGCAGGCACAGATGTCAGTCAACAATGAGTCGACCCAACGGCCAAAAACAACCTCAGATTTGAATGGTTCCAAACTTTTGTTAAAACTCAGCTGCAATCTGAAATGAGTGACGACCAAAAAGCTATTGATCCCCTGGGATTAATAGTTCTGGTTTAATAAAGACATTTTATTAAACACATATCATATTACCTTTTTTAATAAAGTGAGATCCATAACAGTTTCAAACATAAAATATACCAACTCAAGTATAATTACTGTCTGAAAATGTCTGCCAGCCTGAAAATTAACAATTGCTACTCTGAACCATAGTTCTATACAGTTGAAGCGAGAACTCATTGAAGGCTAATTTAATCTCTTCATGTGAAATGGCGTTCAGCTGCTGCACAATGTATTTTTGTTTACGACTGTAAGTCACCCTGGATAAGGGCGTCTGCTAAGAAATAAATAATAATGATACCTTTGCATACATTGCATACCTGGTCCATGCTACACCCTCGGTTCTCTTTAAAACAACTCGCTGGAGCAGTTGCACATGAGCTCACTATCTCTCATTGCAATATAAATCAGAAAACAAATAATTCAAAAAATAAATAAATCAAATAGCAATTTCAAAAAGTAAAAACCTAACTGCAGAACAAAAAAATCCAGGAAAACTACCGGCACACCTCAAGGGAGCTACTTTTCTTTAAAAATAAAAACATTCCTGAAAGCTGAACTACAATGTTAACAAAGGAAACGTTATTTTCTTTTTGCAGCACTCATCATATTAGTATTGTTGGCATTTGTAAGACAGCCAGTCCTTTGTTTGGTGCTGTGCTGTGCTGTTCTCTGTGTACCAGCGTGAGGATTCATGACTGTGCGGATAGCCAGGGAGTCGGAACCAAGTGCATGACTGAGGACCACAGTGTGTTTATGGTAGATATTAATTTAGGGGATTTCAATCCCTCCCAAGTTTATTTAGTTTGTGTAGGGAGAAGGTTCCTGGAGCAGGACCTGCCTTTTAGTGGGAGCAGTGCTCGGCCCGAGCTTGGCCACCTTTTTGTTTTTTGTTTGCTGTTTTACCCACTGTGTTTTGTATTGTGTTTTTGTAATTATGTACATGTGTGTGTATTTCCTTCCGCACTAGGGCTACCATTGCTGGTACCCTAGTGGCAGCCACCAGCCGCCAACCACTACAACTGCCTGTGTAAATAATAAAACCTGGACGCCTGTGTGGCATTTTCAAATACAACCCTATGTGTCTGTCTTATCTCATAAGAACATAAGAACGTTTATAAACGAGAGGAGGCCATTCGGCCCATCTTGCTCGTTTGGTTCTTAGTAGCTTATTGATCCCAGAATCTCATCTAGCAGCTTCTTGAAGGATCCCAGGGTGTCAGCTTCAACAATATTACTGGGTAGTTGGACCCTCACAACTCTCTGTGTAAAAAAGTGCCTCCTATTTTCTGTTCTGAATGCTCCTTTATCTAATCTCCATTTGTGACCCCTGGTCCTTGGTCTCTAAATGTTAAAGAAAGACCTCGGTTTCCATGTCCTATTTTCACAAAGCGTGTTACACTTGCACATCTAAGGTTATTTATTCTCAGCAATGCCTTTGAGCTCAATAGAGAAAGAAGCTGGTTGGTTAATGGTAGGAAAAAAGGCATTGAAGGGGTGGGGACAGTTTCACCCTCCAGGTGAAATGACCAAAGTGGTGCAACACTAGCTGAAAGCACAGCTTGCAAACAGATTTATTTAATTTATTTCATATTAGTACTAGATATCATGTTTTAAAATAAAAATACATATTTACTATAGCATCTGTTTCTTTCAGAAAATGTGTTTTGTTGGGTACAACCACTTTAAAAATTTAGAATCTCCAATTATTTTACCCTTGATTTTCTCCTAATTTGGAATGCCCAATTATTATTATTATTATTTTTCTCCTTCACCGCGGTGATTCCCCACACAGCTCAGGGACCCGAGGCTCAGTGGGTGTCCTCCGATTCAACGGGCCAATTGACGTCTTTTTACACCCAGGAACTCGAGAGCGGATGTCTGCAGGCTACCGGCCTCTGGAGACAAAGACCAGCCCAGCAAATCTCCGTCACCAAGTTAACTCAGCACTTGGCCTGTAGGACTCGCCGCAGAGCGGTGAAGAGGAACAGTCTAAACCAGATCCCACCTCCCCAACCCCAAGAGCGCCAAAGCCAATGCCGCACCCTCACGGAATCCCCACCAAAGATCAATAATGTACCAGTTAAGTTGATTAGGGACCCCTTGTAGCAAGGTCTCAAAAAATCTATCAATAATGGGTTTCCCACTGTTATAAAAAAAGTGTCAAATTAACTGCCTTGTATACCTATTTACCCTATTTATACATTCACAATCCACACAGTGTGTAAGTTTAAAATACTACAATAGCTACAATCAAATTACGGTATTTTTCATTTGTCTAAATTGCATTACCAATCATTTGCTGTCATTCGTATGTAATGAAGAAAAGAGAGAAGTCCAGATCAGCTTGTGTATTTACTAGGGCTGTGTCACGGATATGCTTGGTGGTGATGTCAGACCAGCAAGACAATGACAGCAGTACTACGAGGTAAAGCGCTGATGAACGGATTTATTACAAAATAAATGATTTAAACAAAACAAAACACTTTTGAAAACACGTTGGCCAAAACAAAACAGAGCCAGCACGAATAGGAATTGTTTATATATTCTTTAGTTCTCTTCACCTTACGTTCCGCCTCTGAACAAACTAAACCATGATGAGCAGCTGATCAGGTCTTTTATACAGCTGTGCTGGGGATCGATTGCTTGTTAATAATTCAGTCGAGCCCAGGCACATTCTGCAAGTGAAGTGCTTTGGCAGGGAAGGTAATTAACCCTTACCTGCCGACCTAAAACAACAGTGCCCAAATACATACATTCTAAATAATAACAACACATAACACAAAATATGCACGGGGCAGGGTGTACCCTGCCACACGTCTCCCCCCCTTGTCCCCCCTTAAAGGCCCAAAAGTCTCGGTCCGGGTCATGGCCCCTGACTGGAGCTATTAATGGGCTCACGGGCAGCCATGGTGTGAGGTCCTCCTCCATCACCAACAGCAAAGAAATACTACTAGTGGCAACGCTGCCAGTGGCAATGCTGACAGCTGCAATGCTGACAGCGGTAAGACTGGCTCCTCCAGCAAATGCGATCCTGGCAGTGGCAATGCTGACAGCGGTGCGGCGTACTCCGGACATGGCGGTGGAGCTGGCAGCAGCCATGCTGCTCTCAGTGCTTGACTCTCCGGCAGTGGTGGTGGCACTGGCAGTGGCAATGCTGCCCTCAGTGCGGGATACTCTGTCAGTGGCAGAAGTGAAAGACCTGCAGGCGGTGATAAACTGGCATCCCCTGCTGGTGCGGGAAAGGAAACCCCGGGCATTAAAGGCTTTGCAGCGCCCAGGTGTTGATGGCTTGGCAGCCACAGGCAGTACAGGTGTGGCAGCCCCAGGCGTTGCAGGCTTGGCATCCCAGGCATTGCTGGCTTGTCATCCCCAGGAGTTGCAGGCTTGCCAGCCCTAGGCGGTGCAGGACATGGCAGGAGTGGTCCCTCGGGAGGCGACGGCAGGAGCTGACCCTCGGGAGGTAGCGGGTAGTCTCCCCCTGGTTGCAGAGGCAGGAGCAGCATGTAGTCTCCCTCTAACACTAGAGACTGGTGCGGCTCTCCCTCGGTTGCTGGAGACTGGTGTGGCTCTCCCTTTTTGTGCGCTGGCGTGGATATGCCTAATGTCTGTGGAGGTGGGAGCAGCAGATCAATTTCCTTATCTGCAGCCACATAACTGAACATCATGGCTACTATGTCTGGGAGGGGGTGATGTTGCTGCTCCCAGGCTTCCCACTGCTTCCCATCTCTGGCCCACAGCAGGTCGACTGCCATCGGGATGGCCTCCTTGAGGTTCCACTTAGGAACCAGAAACCAGTCCCATATCTCCCTCGAGGGCATTGGACATTCGTGCTCCCACCTCGTGGGCGCTGGACTCTCGAGCTCCCCCCTCATGGGCGCTGGACACTTGGGCTCCCCTTAGGAACCAGCAACCAGTCCCATATCTACCTCGTGGGCGCTGGACTCTCGAGCTCCCCCCTCATGGGCGCTGGACACTTGGGCTCCCCCCTCGTGGGTGCTGGATGTTCAGGCTCCTTCGCCTTCCTCTGGGTATGGCTGCTCTTCCCCTTCTTCCTCTTTTGGGCAGGTGACTGGGTTTGTGTCTTTTTTCTCCAGAGGAACCAGTCCTCCGCCAACTCCATCTCACTCTGACCACAGGCTTTCCAGAAGAGGGCGTTTTCATACACTCTGCACACCTTGCACCACGGAGCCCCCTCTCTCTTCAACCGCCTCTGCAGGTTGCTCTCCTCCTGGTCATCCCAAAAAGGGGCATTTTCAAGTGTAGTGAATTCATTGCTTGAATCCTCAATTTAACTGAGTAAAATATCCACAAAAGTTAGATATTGTTTTACACAAAGCTTTATTTTACAGCTTTTTTCAGCCATTTTGACTCATCTGCTGTCACTCATGCCATCCCACAATGCAACACAGTAAATGTGCTAGTTACGCCTTCCTGGCACTAAGTTTACCTAGATTTTGCAGTTGGGTCTTTATTACTTTCTCACTTTATTCAATGCAGATTGTTATTTAATTTCTTTTGTGGTCTGACCCGCTTGTTATGATCTCTAGTTTTTTGTAATCCTGTTTTTTTATTTTTTTTATTTTTTCACACTGTTTCGCGCTGTGGTTTAGTCCCGTATTTCTCAATTCCTGTGAAATCTTTTGGTAGACTACTGTTTCAGACAGTACGAGTTAACCCCACCCTCAGCCTTGCTCAGCACCGAGCCAAAATGACAAGTTGTGAAACTAGCCATACCATGAGGGCTCGGCTCGGGTGTGCAAGTGTGAAAAGGCTATGTTTGGGGTCGGGTCGGGTAGGGTCAGTGTGTTATCAGTGAGTGGATTATGGCGTCTTTAATTTTCCTAGTGAGTATTTCTTTTCTTCATCTGTGTGTGCTTCCTAAAACTCACTTCCTGTTTCACGATTTTGGAAAAACCACTCACCATGCACCATATGTTCTTTGAGAAATTACCTCTCTTAATATCATCTCACAAACCCGCTTATTCGTTTTGTGCAGCCTGTCAAATGCTGCGTTCACCGGGCTTTATTAAGTAACCACAGAAGGATATAATTCATTTCCAACACAACAACCAATATTCATCTCGGTTGATAAACAGACATTTTGTGCAGCTTGTCAAATGCTGCATGGATGATCTTAACGGGATAGAGTTCAGTTACAAAACACCAACGTCGCCAAATTTTAAGTCAGTCTTGTACAAATGCACACAAAAAAAGCCACCAAGTGCCATGCTTAATTGATAGCTCTCATCGGTCGACAATTCATGCCTTTTTTAGATAATGACACAAACTGTTTCGTTCCAGTTAATGTTACAAAACGTATTTGTCCTGTAGTATTTGTTTAAATGTAAAGAACTACTAAATGTACAGTATTAAAACACTGCTCTTTAATTCACTGTTACTTTTCTTCTTTTCTTCTCGTACTCGTAATGTCCTGTCATAGGCAAACGTGAAACTCGGTTTATATCATGACCCACTTTATATCACGAATTATGTCTGCACAACATGAGTCATGATATAAAGCGGGTTCATCTGTGTGTAGGCTGATATATCAACGAATGTGTAGCAGTGGAACGTTCTGTTGCTGAAAAGGGTACGGCTAAATCCACTGTTTGGAAAAAATACGACATTGTTGTATTCAGCGATAATAAAAGTCTATGTGGTTGTACAATGCAAATCTTGCAAATATGACAGCAAAAAAACGGGAAATTCACGTCTGCAGTGGCATACTGAAAAGGGATGTATTTGTCCTGTAGCTGTTTTAAAAGCCATAGTTGTGGTGTAATATTTATTGTTGAATGTTAATTTAGCGGTTTGATATGACATAGGCGTGTCCAAAATTAGTATGCGAATTTGCAAGAGCATCTTCTGTGTGGCTATTTATGGTAACAAAGTTTTGAAGATGCCTGTTGTTGTCGTCTTTTAAAATCATACAGTGTTGGATTATTAGGAAAGGAAGTAAATGAGATATGATTATGAAAGCAATTTTTTCTTTGTGTATTTACGTTTTAACTGGAAACCAGGAATACTCTACACTGAAGATACTTGGTTGCAATAGCGTATGTTAGGAATATATTTGCAGAGATGGTAATGTGGTGCCAATTCTCACTAAAGATGATCAAGCATGTCTCTGATACAACCCCTCATGCACAGGTTAGTAAAAAAAAAAAAAACATTTTAAATTGTACCTGATCCATTATACTTCAGAAATGGCAGAGACTTTGAACATGGTAGTGAGCTATAGGAAGGTCACATGAAAATCAATTTTGAAACAGGGACATTTTAGTACTAGGTTTGAGGGGTCCAAAGGCCCTACAGTAAACATTTGAATCCCACAGTAACTTTGATAAAAGTGACCCCCATAAACCATTATATTGTATCAATAAAAACTGTGTGACCCCAGGGCTTTAAAATGTTACCATTTACTATGGACTGTAGAATCATACCTTTATTGTTTTCCTTCTTCTAATGCTAATGTTCTCTAGTACAGTATAGTACAGTATTATAGTTGAATAAATCCTTGGGAATTGTTTTTCTTGGAGAATCATTTGCTTTGAAAGTGACAAAGTGATTGCTTACTCTATTAGCAATTCCATTTCAAGGCAACACATTAGCTAATACTGATATGAGCGTTTTATATCTGGTGCTTTGTATTTTACGATCCAGATGGGAAATAACAGAAAACACATTGCTATATGCTAGCTTTATTATAGAATAAAAAATAAAAACCATTAGCTCATCACTTATGGTTAAAGAGATGGTTTTAAAAAATGGTTTATGTTATTATTAACTGGGTCTTTTGTTTATTTAGTAGCAACAGCAGGCCTTACAGCAATAACCTGTTTAATTTTAAAAGAAAGACACATTCTGATCTGTTAAACTGCTCCTAATCTTTTATTCATTTTAGAACATACATTTTCTAAGTGTGATGTAAGAGGTTAATCTAATGTAAGAGGTTAATCTAATGTGCCATATAAGTAGAAACCTCTTTGAAAAGGCAGCAACTCCACATTTACTGGAGGAGCAAAAAAGTATATTTCAATAATTAAAAAACATTCTCTTCTGACTTCTTTTAAACGAACATGGCGTGGGTCAAGTTATGTTTTATAGCCTTTATTCAAAGTAATTTCAGCCAATAGGAGCACAGACAGTCATCAATTTATTATTGTTTTGCAACAGCACAAATCGTACCCAAACCATGTAAATGTACCCTGAACCATGCAGCTATACTGCTAAATGTATAATTATACCCATGCCGTTATAATGTACTACATTGCCAGATGGAACTTGCATCACACTTGAACTAGATGCATTTATATGCTTTGGTTCAGTTCATACACAGCACATCTTAATTTCCTCTGTACCATTTGTCCTTTCTATAACACCACACAGACAGAAGCTACCACAAATACATGGGTGTTTGTTGACAAGGATATTCGGCGAGTGTTTGGTGTCTAAACTATTGCAGTTATAAGAAGTATCCCACGCAGATACCAATAAAATAAACAAAATCAACAGGACTTATATCTGCAATCCATAATACTTTATTTTTAATGTTATGGTACAGTAGGGTTACTGCTGACTTATTTCCTAAATAAAGTTTTAACAGCATGAAATCACTCTTATCTGTACTTTAGATAGGGTACAAATAACATACTGACTAAAAACAACATTCTGCATTGTACAGCGGTTCATGCTCGTGCTGTTTTGTGTTGTTGTTCTCAGTCCAACCTCCTGTCAATGTTTCTTCCAAGAAAAATATGACCTAGACTATTAGACTATTTAAAACTTCAAAAGCATGATAGAATTAAAGGAACAGTGTTTCTGAATTCCAACTACCGTAAAACTTGAATTAAACGCCCCTGGCGTTTATTTACAATATTTGCCAGCAGACCCGGCGTTTATATTAGATCACTGGCTTCACATGCTTTAATCGGTCATTGAGATTCCGTTAACACACAGCCTTGTAGCAACATCTTAACTCAATTTAAACATTCCAGCAACTTTGTTAAAAGGTTGTGTGTCAGAACTACAGTTTTGTTTTATAACAAAATTACATTATATTGCACCCTCAAGTATAAAGCGAAGGTATTATTAGTCTTTTTATTTGCACTAGTTAACAAGGATACAGTATGCAAAATGTTGGAAAATGAACAAGCAGAACTACGAATTTGTATATAAGAACGGAATTAGCTCTACCATTGTTAATAATAATAATAATAATAATAATAATAATAATAATAATAATAATAATAATAATAATAATAATAATAATAATAATAGTTAAATCCACTAAAAGACAGCCCTGCAGATATCATAACACAGGCATGTAGGCTATGCTTAAAGCATAATAATAATAATAATAATAATAATAATAATAATAATAATAATAATTATTATTATTATTATTATTATTATTATTATTATTATTATTATTAT
The DNA here is from genome assembly GCF_902713425.1 of Acipenser ruthenus. Lineage (NCBI taxonomy): Eukaryota > Metazoa > Chordata > Actinopteri > Acipenseriformes > Acipenseridae > Acipenser > Acipenser ruthenus. The sequence goes on along the minus strand of NC_081193.1, from coordinate 40,281,224 downwards.
TATTACAACCTTCTAAAATGTTTTTAAAAATTAACAACAAAAGCAATAAGTATCATTATCAACAATTATTTATTGCTTAATTTCAAACTTGTACATTGTTAATGTAACAAAACACATAAAAATACATCAAGAGGTTTGTATCTGGCCTACTTTCAGCACGTTTAAAATGATCAAAACTTTTAATAATGTAATAATTGCATTAAACAAATATGCATTACATGTAGGCCTTCCTTAAATTACATTTTCTATTATTATTATTTATTAATCCTGAGAGTCACTTTCATCGCTGTCACTTATTAGCAGTTCATTACGCTCAAGCTCCTCCTCATCTTCCTCCTCCAGCTTAAGTTCATGGCAGTGAGAGATCCAGCATTTATTTACAATATTTGCCAGCACACCCGGCGCGTATTGGAGACAGGCGATTATTTGAGATCCGGCAATTATTTTTATTTAAGTTTTACAGTACTTTAAGATACAATTATAGTTTTTGGATGTATTGAAACAACATTCAATAACAAATTACATAATAGCACTAGAAATGGGAATTATTTGTGAACAAAAACAAAGCATCACTGAGGGCATGTCACGGATGGCTTGATGGTGACGTCACAGACCAGGAAATACACACAGGCACAAGTACTACAGGTTGAGTCTGCCAATGCGCTCTTTTAATTAAACAAATAAACAAAAGTAAAACGGTAGAAACTTTAATCACCCAGCTGCTTCTGCCACGGTTTCCACGTGGAGCGCAAGCGAGTCCAAATCTGTCACTCCCGTGAGAATAGTGTGCAGACGTTTTTCTGTGGGTCTTTTCAATGTGCTACACTAAATCAATAAGCAGAATATATACTTTTATAGTCTGCAGTTTTGTTTTTCACTGGCAGATGGCAGCAGTCCCTGTGCTTGACAGACCGGTCCATCCTTAGATAAGCACAGCTGGGAATAAAAACTGGACGCTTGCTACAGAGAATGAGATGAGGGTATTTATTTCTTTGCAGGCGTTGTAAGGAAACCTTGTCAGGATTTTGCTGATGAAGTACCTACACTTTACAGATAATAAAGCATATAACAGCGATACACACCCGTACCTGAAACTGTGGAAGATACAGTATATGACGTGATTGAAAATTTGATGTAATTTTCTGATGTATATGTGCTAGATAAAGACGTTAGCATTGATGAGAGTTTGAAGGGCGTCTGCTTTGAAATCTATCACACAAAAAATGATTTCTAAAAGGTGATATGACTGCAAATTACTTTTTGCAGCAGTGTTATAATGCTGCAATTGTAAAACCAAAATTATGTTATTTATACTTATATAATGCTGCCATTGGAAAAAAATGTGTTGTAGCGACCCAGGCACAGTTCAGTGTCTGCTGGACTTTTATGTTGTCCCGTTTGTTTGTCTGGTCTGTCTTGTCCTGTGTATGTGTTACATGTATTGTAAGGGTTCAACCACGCCACCTAGAATGGGAAAAGGAGCAGGGATAGACCCGGTTGGTCAGTCTGAGTGGAGTGGGCAGGAGCAGTGAAAGGGGTATAAATACCGCCTGCGCGGGAATGTGAGAGAGAGTCACAGGTTCAAGTGGTGAACAGATGAATGCACAGAGCTGGGTTAATTACAGAGAGAAAGAGGGCCTGCAAGAGAGTGTGTGCGACCGAAGACTAGGAGTGGAAAGAAAGAGAACACCGGGATAGGCAAAGATTTTGTGTTATTTTGTTTGTTTTGAGGAGTTTGTAGGGTTTTTGTGTTTCTGTGTTTTGTGTTATTTGTGATTAAAGTGCGCCAAGGCACTTTAAATTGAAGTTCTTTGTCTGGGTTTGCTATTTCTGCTGCTGACAAGCCTTTTGTCTGCCACTACGTTACAATTACATTTGTATGCTTTGTGAATTTTATGTTGTGAGCTAGTCTTTTATACTTTTACATACATTTCTAAACTGTAGAAGGCATGTTCGTTCTCTTTATCAGAACCAACTAGATAATAGTCTTTAGGCAAAACAATGCCATTTCATGGGCATTTACTTGAAAGAATCAAGGTTCACATGGGAAAGTAAAAGTTAAGAAAGCCAAAAATAATGAACTGAGCCAAACTTTACTTGCTTGTTCAGCTGAATATAATTGAAAGCAACATTGCCAGCTACAAAATGGTAAAAACATTTAGTAATTGCTTTTGGTTTGTAACTAGTGCATTTTTCTAATGTAATGCTTTTGACTCATTAGAATGATATGTTAAAATGAGGAAGAATAGGTAGTGAGTGTGGTACACACTGTTCCTAAACTTGTGCATGTAGCGCATATTCAAAAGTCGTAAAGAGGTAAATTGTACATCATCCAGTTTTATCTACATGTAACTTATCTTTCTGGACCAAGGGAATATGGCTTGTTCACAGTATTTTTCCCCTTGCACTTCATTTGCACTACTGGTAAAACAATATGAATGTGGTTTTTCTGTTTGAGGAATAGAGGGTGCAACTTTATTTATATTCTATTCTATTTATATTCTGGTTTTTTTTATTTAATTTGTATGTGGACTTTTTAAAAATATTAGAAAATGTTACCCAGGCACATTACCATACATGCTTATTTGGAAATGGAATACTGTAGGTTTACATGTTTTATTATTATCGCAATACATATAGGTTTACATGGTTTATTATTCATATACGCAGTATATTTAACATAGTGTATTCTGGAGCTAAATGGCTTCTAAATTAAACAATGAGGCAAATCTCCTATTTGGCCAGGACCACAAATTTGGCACCAACAAGATAACTGGCGCCACAAGTCATAAAAAACAGCTTTGGTGGAACTGCTGAGGCAGCAACTGGTAATATTCTTAATATTTCATTTGTAATAGCAAGCCAGCTTGTGAAGATACTCCATAAAATGGTTCAAGCAACTGAAGTCCTCTTAAGGGTCAGGATTTCCAAGAAACAGGACATCTCAAAGTAATGAAACAATTTTAATGTGATGTCCATTGGCCCACACTAGGTCGAAGACGACCACCAACATTAAGTATGGGATATTCCCTGCCCTTGAGATAGGTAATACTGAGCTCTCTATATCAGAGCTGCCGAAGGCCCCTTCCTGAGATGACGCACTCGGTCCCGCCTACCGAGGGTATAAAACCGTCACTCACCGGAAGATCTCCCTCCTTTTCCTTCTCAAGACGGTAAGGTAGGACCTCTGTGTCTAGAACTGAGCGTGTTGATAGGAAGAGCCCTCGAGTCCATTCGGGTCTGTTGTAGTTCCTAGCATTCGTGCTGAAAGCTGGCTTGCCGCTTTCCTGGAATCAACGACTCTTGAAAAAGACCAAGTTTTTTGTCTTTCTGTCTTTCAGCGGCCCCCCCCCTGGGCGGGCCGCTCTCTCTTTGTTGTCTGTTGTATGTGAGCGGCTGTCTGTGCAGCCACCCGCGAGTGAGTTGTCTTTTCCTAAAGAGAGCTACACAAGTATCCTCCTCAGGGCTAGGCCTGCCGTATCCCCGCTGTCGAGTGACCCAGCCGCGCTCCCTTCCTCGGGGCTAGGTACTACCGTATCCCTGTACGAGCGGAGCCGCCGGCCAAACCTGACCGCTGCGGTGAGTCGGTTCATGTGCGGTCGGTGTACTCTCTCTCTCTTTCCTTCCTTCTTATAAACTGTAATTTTTGCTTGACAAAAACTTCACCCACCGCGGCTTCGGCCTCTGTCCCCCCCTGGTACACGCTTCGCGCTGACCAGGTGTGTGTTGACCACGCGGTCTGGGTATGCACTTTGCGTAGCGTCCTCTCCGGTGCTGCGGCACTGCAGCGCACGCATAGCCTGATTCTCTTGGCACAGGCTGCGTATTATCCGACACCAGCATAGGAGCTTAACGCACACGGTACTTGGTCCCAGTACGCAGTGTACGCAGAACAATATTCACAGCGCATACAACGCGCAGGTGTTCATTGCTCCTTTCCAAAAGTTACGCACAGAGCGCAGAGTACGGAGCTATGCTCCCGCTGCGCAAGGCGTCTGGAACATTCGAGGACGAGCAGTGCTGTGCACGTTGCTCGCATTGCGTACGCACTGAGCTGCTAGTGCATACCTCGTGGTGCCGGCCTAGTCTGTTGTGCATCAGTCCCCCTAAAAAAAAGGGGGAACTATGCTAAATATAAACAGACCCACGCCGGGGTTCCATGCCTGTATGGCTTGTAACGCCAGTATCCCACAAGAGGATAACCATACCCTCTGTGTGCGGTGCTTGGGTGTCCCGCATGCCATCATGGCCCTCGAGAGGGATGTGGCTTGCAGCGTCTGCAAGGCTTTTCAGCCTAGAGTGAAAGAGGCTCGTCTGGAAAGAGCCAGAAAGGAGAGCTCTGCGTCCTACGCGGCGGGGTCGTCGGCGGCCTTTGGGTCCCCCAACGACCAGCCCCTGGACTCCCTGCCTGACATCCCGAGTGCACAGCGTAACCGCTCCCCGTCTCCAGCCACAAAGCGGGTAAAACGCTCCAGGCAGGCAAGGGATATTATGGACCTGAAGGCCCAGATGGCCCAGGTTCTGGAGCTATTGTCTAAACAGGCCACAGCATCGGCCCCTGCCCAGGCTCCGCTGCAGCCCCAAGCACCATATCCCACCTCCCCGCAGGGTGCGCAAGGAGGGTGGGAAGGCTCACCCCAACTGGCACAGGAGGACGCGCTGTCCATAGCCGCCTCCGGTGAGGCAGCTTCATTCTCCTCTGATATGCAGGTGGGGGACACCCTTACAGAGGAGGAACCCGGCTCTGAGTGTGTGTCGGAAGCCAATTCCACCCCGTTGCCTAGCTCGGTCTCAGCTCTTATGGAACGTGCTGCAGCGTTCCTGCAGGTTCTCTGGACACCGGCGGCACAGCCGCACCGCTCCGTGTTCCGGATGCAGGTGCTGGCTCCCCGCCCGCGTGTTTCCCAGCCTTCCCAGACTTTGTGGATGAAGTGTGCTCCTCCTGGAATAGACCAGCTTCGGCCCCTAGTGTCTCCAAGCAGGCTACACCGCTCTCTCTTCCTTGGAGGGCGCGGATAAGCTTGGCCTGGCGGGGTTTCCGCCAGTAGACTCCACTATCGCAGCCCTGTTAGGGCCCCGCCGGTGGGGGGGCTCGCTAGAGACCCAATGTCTCTAGCTTCAGTTCTTCTAGTGGCCCCCAGGTGGCCCAGGAGGATATGGTTTGCGACCCTGTGCCAGCTGCTGGACGGCCAGCCTTGGGAGATCCCGCTTCGCCTGGATCTCCTCACTCAGGCACAGGGCTCTCTTTGGCACCCGGATCCAGGCAGGTTCCAGTTGTGGACCTGGCCCCTGAAAGGGACCGCTGGCTAGCCCTGGGGCTGTCGGACGTGGTTGTGAGCACTATGCAGAATGCTAGGGCAGACTCCACTAGGTCAGTTTTTACCTACAAGTGGAAGTGTTTTCAAGCCTGGTGTCTGACTAGAAGCCATGACCCCGTTACTTGCCCGATGCCAGTTATATTGCAGTTCCTGCAGGAACTGTTTGACGCTGGAAGGTCCCCTTCCACGCTGAAAGTGTATCTGGCAGCTATATCTGCTTGTCATACCCCCGTAGATTCTAGGTCTTCGGGTGCACATTTTTTGGCTACTGGTGCTGGGTTACCCCCACCTGGTAGAGTAGCTGTGCATTCTACTAGAGGGTTGGCTACATCGTGGGCCCTTTTTAAGGTGCTTCGATGTCTGAGATTTGTACTGCGGCTAGCTGGGCTACGCCGCATACTTTCACCAGATTCTACCGCATTAATGTGGTAGATCTTGCTGTGCCATCTGTGGGCACAAGGGTCCTTGAGGGTGTAAGTTCACACCGCTAACCTCTGGGTTAGACAGCGCTTGTGTGTCCCTCATATGCTGCCGTTCCTTCTCCCTCGCGACGGCTCTGGTATACATTATCCCATACTTAATGTTGGTGGTCGTCTTCGACTTGAAAGGGAACGTTAGGTTACTTACCGTAACCCTGGTTCCCTGAAAGAGAAGACGACCACCAACCATGAGGTCGCTCCGGTCGCCCTCAAGGGTTCGGCGGAAAAAGAGGGAGATCTTCCGGTGAGTGATGGTTTTATACCCTCGGTAGGCGGGACCGAGTGTGTCATCACAGGAAGGTGCCTTCGGCAGCTCTGATATAGAGAGCTCAGTATTACCTACCTCAAGGGCAGGGAATATCCCATACTTAATGTTGGTGGTCGTCTTCTCTTTCAGGGAACCAGGGTTACGGTAAGTTTTTCCCTATGGATGTATTGGTGCCATGGGGACCATATTTAAATCATAAAGGTTCTCATTGGAAGACATTTTGAATTCCTCCAGCTTAGTCATTTTAGATCAGTACATCAGAACTAGGACTTGGAAGCCAGGAAAGACAGAGTGTACCCCAGTCGTGGACTCAATGAGGATTTATGTCTGAGCTATATTCGTCTTGGTTGCTTAGGTTACCTTTATAATATGGAAAGCCTGATAAAAATGAATCATATGAATATTCTCCACAGACAAGTGAATTGCAGGCACTTTACAGTGTTTCTTTACTCTCTCCACCTAAAAGGAAAAATAGCTATAGGAACTCTGAGAGTAAAGAAAGGAATGCTTTGAAGGTTTATTTTTAATGCTTTATACATTAGTCTGCTGGCTGCGATGCCACCACAGCATCTGTTTCTGGCTAGAGAGCTGGTCATGGAAAATGCCCTGGCAGCTGCTGAGACTTCCTCACACAACCGCACAACTGCTAGGATAGCGAGCCCCTTGCCTCCAGTGTTTTTTAACTGTACTTTTTGGCACTTACCTGTCAGCTTCAGTGCTATTATGGCTATTGATTGATTTTCATGGTTATTGTGGGATGATTTAGTCTGTAAACAGCAAACCAACCGAGAATCATCATCTCACTGCATGTGTCTCCCTAACACTGATTAGTTTTTTCCTATCATTTCACAAGGCATGGTCTCAGTTAGACAAAGCATCTAAGTCAGTTAGATCAAAACCCAGGGTCTTTTACACGCTGGCTACGTATGATTATTGAAGGCATTGTGCCCTTTTAAAGCCCAAGAGAGATACAGTTGGTTTCTTAGTACATAATAAAGACTTGATATACTGTAATCTAGCATTAAGATATGAAGTTTCAGCCAATTGCAAAGGAAAATAGCCTCAACAGCAAAATGATCCATCCTTATTTTTCTTTTTTTGTCTGTATTTTTCCACTGTCAGTACTGGTCGGCAGATTTATTTTGTTTTCCCTCTGAAAACTTGCTGAGATTTGCACTCAGAAACTTAATACATGTCCAGAACCCATACTGTGATTTTTTTTTTCTTTTAAATTACATTTTTATGGCATATGAGCTTTAACAGTCAACTTTTTAAGTATTTTGGGTTTATTCTTATTCTGCTTGAGCAAAACTCATCTGGTTAGAATGAAACAAATTGGATTTTGTATATAGAAATAATTGTTTGACACATGGCACTTATAAAGGTTTTGCTCTTTACTTGAACAAATGTCACAGATGAGACAAATAACACAACAATGGATCTGTCATTTGGCTTGGTGACAGGCTGTTGTTGTGCTGTCAATAGACTCTTGTAAAGCTGGGGTGATGGGTGTTTTTTTTTTGTTTTTTTTTTACTATCTATGAATTATTAGTGTCATTTTTTTGTTTCTGTGTAAAATATAGCCTATGGTCTTTCAGTTTCTGTTTTGAAATGAATGCGTGATCCATGAACGTTTCCTAATCAAGTCATGTAACAGGTGTTACGTGTGTGAGTATCCGCTGATATAGATACAGAGGTTCAATATGAAACGGCGCCCAGGCATTCAGGTTTTATTGCCATATTTACAAGTTGTTGCACTGGCAGGTGGCAATCCCCAGGGTACCAGCATTGGTAGTCCTAGTGCGGGAGGACATACACAATTGGGATACAGTATTATCAAATGATGAACGGAGATCACTTTTCAGAGCAAGACACGTACATGTAGCACAGTGCAGTGAGTACGGGATTATGCTGTGACTTGCGTAAATTGCGTAAACCACATTGAGCTCTTGAAGGAGTTGGAGTCTTTGTGGTCTCTCAGGCTGCTGTTGCAAATAAAGTTGGTGTGTCAACATCGCAGGTGCTTCACCTTGTGATAGGATGCGATTTCATTATTTTTCATTTCATGTAGAAATAAAAAAACGCGATACATTTTGTTTAGGAATATAAAAAAAACAATTGACTCATATTTTGAATGATGTATTTAACATTTAATCACAATGTGATGTGATTTTATTATTTTTCTTTTCATTTAGAAACAAAAAAAGTGTGACTAATGTCGTCTCAAATGCCTCTCGTTTATTTGGGACAGACGCTTATTCAGGATATTTTTACTTCTACCGAGGCGTCCCGATAAAGCAGCACCGACTATAGTACATTGTTTTTATCAGTGTACTTGTTGATATGATTGGATCTTAATATATTTGTCTTTGCATATGGAGAGTAGCCTGATGGCCCTAGTTTGCTTTGCTCCTTGCAATTCCAGAAAGAAATGATGTCATGGAAACAATCAGTAAAACATTGGTTTGTGGCATGGTTCTGTAAATAGAACAAATGTTGTTTTGGAGACTCACAGTGATTTTTATTGTAATGCCTCAAATGTACACACTTTAGATCTTGGGTTCTGGGTGCCCATTAGTATTCAGAAAGTATTATATTTGACCACACATTTTGAGGTTCCCAGGGTATTCACAGTATTCTTATAGAAAGTATCTTTAAAAATCTCTTGAAGTACATGAATTAAATTAGGAATTGCTTGAGATTAACTGAGATGGTTGCTCATATGCAAGTTTATCCAATTCCCTTTCAAATTTCACTTATGTAGAAACATCACCTCTGATTCTTTGATCTTTTTATCAGTCAGATTTACCACATAGCATCCACCTTCCTTTTCCCCTATTGATCCTAGTTTTTTTTAAAACATTTTATTTTCTATAACCACTAACATCTGCTTTATATGACCTTTTTTGTGAAGAAGATGATTTTAACCAACCACAAGTGTAATATAAAAATGCTTTCTTGTCCTGTCTGACACCTGTGGGGACTGACTGACGTCAGCATCTAGACTTACCAAACAAGTGTTCCTGAATACAAATGCCAAATATGACTCTCAGTATTCATGTTTATTGTGGCTGCATGCTGTGAGGACGTGCAGAATGGGACAGTGATGAAGCTCAGATTTTGTGTGGCTGCTGTTTACACACCATGAGATGAACGCAAGCCACTGATGATCATAAACCATAAAGCAGACAGACAAATTAAGACATTTACAAGGACTTATACTGCTAAACAGCATATAATTTAGTTTGAAATTCTTCCTCTTCCATCTCATCATCACTGGAACTCCAGTCCATAATTTGTGACCAGTTTGGCTGTATTGGTAGGGGCATCATTTACATTGGAAACCGCTGATGCATATGCTGTTGTGTGTCCACCAATTTTGCTGTATCGCCCCTTGCCGCTCATGTGTGTCCCAGGCTTTAGAGGGAGAAAGTGCAAGGTTGTGTAGGCCACCTATTCCCAATAAAAGTACTATGTACAGTACATCCACTTTCTGAGAACTGCTTCCCGTGTTTCATTCAACCACCCAGTCTCTTCAATATAACATGAAAGGAAGAGCACCTTTGCTATACAACTTATGGTTTCCTCAGCTCAGCAGTTCAGGCTGATCTCAATATGGAATGTTAAAAACTGTTATGCCAATTTATCATTCCTGGTTAACACATGTGTGAACGGCACAAACCCTGAACCCATTTTACAATGACTTAATGCACTTATAGTGTAAATGTGGATTTAATTTAGTTATTCACAATTACTCTTGAGATATACTTACCACAGCCTATTAGAGTTCTCCTCCCATTTCCACATATGCCTATTACAGACATAGAAAAGCTTCTGTTCTGGAAGTTCTGAAAGCCCCCCAAAATATTTAAAAGACATTGTCTTCAGCAAGAACGAGTGAGTTGTAGGATGAGAAGAGAAAGGGTATTTTGTACCCACATTATCTGCTTCGATTTAAATGAAGACCAAATTAAGCACAGGTACAGGCTCGGCAGCCACATAATTCTTGAGCTGCTGTCTGATTTAAAAGATGACCAGGAGTCTGTCACCCAGAGAAGCCATGCTATCCATGCAGTGGTCAAACTATTGTCCACCCTGCATTAACTTGCCTGTGGGTCCTCTCAGGGGACTGTGGCAACTGTTGCTGGCATTTCCCAGTCCTCTTTTTCTCGTGCGTTGCCAGTTGTGCTCAATGCATTTTGAGGTGAACACCCAAATACTTATTTTTCTCTAAAAGCAGGGTGTACTTCCAAGCCTTGAAAACACATTTCTATGACATTTCTGGTTTCCCCAATGGGTTGGGAGCAATAAACTGCACACATGTGCCACTAACCCCTCCAGCTCATTCTGAGCATCTGTATAGGAATAGGAAACACACCTATTCTATTAATGGGCAGGTGGTTTGTAATTATGCACAATTTAGCACTGCACCCCTGACTAACTTAAATAAAAACTGACAGTATGCATTCGTATTATTGAGAATTGACTGTCCTCCTATAAGTATCATAACTTGTCAATGCAGCACCGTGGTCTATTTTGTGTTATTTGTCTAGGCTACTAAGTGGGTCAAGTTAAAAATTATATATATATATATATATATATATATATATATATATATATATATATATACAGTATATATATATATATATATATATATATATATATATATATATATATATATATATATATATATATATACATGCCCCGAATTATGCTAACTTGTACAAGGGCCATTAGGAAAGTTTATTCATTAATGACAAGGCCTCTAATCCTCTCCTACAAAATGTGTTGTTCTGGAAGTCATACATTGATGATGTATTAATGGTTTGGACTGGCTCTGAAATTGATTTGTTCCTGTTTAAAGAGTATATAAATAATACCAATCCTAATTTAACATTTACAATGGAATATAGCCAATCCGAAATACATTTTTTAGATTTACTTATATCAATTAATGTTAGGGGTACATTTGATACATCAATATTTCAAAAATTAACAGATAGGAACACGATTTTGCAAAACACATGATCAAAAATATACCATAAAGGCAGTTTTTACGTTTAAAATGTATATGTAATAAAATATCTGATTATGAAATGAAAGCTCTAGATATGCAGAATCGTTTTCTCACAAGAGGTTATAACAGCACAATTATTAAAACTGCCTATAATAGAACTGAGAAATTACAACATGAGACCTTGATTGAAACCACTAAAGATAAGCAACCGGATTACTGAATTTAACCATACCTCCAATGATATTAAAACAATAATTTTGAAACATTGGAACATTTTTTAATGCAATCCTCAGCTTGGTACATTTGTCACTACTCCACCGAGATTTTGTTTTAGACGTGGTAAAAATATTAAGGACTCAGTGAATATACTTCGGTTGCTTCCACTACTGATTGAGATAAATCAAAATGAGAAGCTAATGTGATTAATTGAAAATGAATTATGACCTGTTTTTATGCTTAATGAATTATTCTTAATAGATGTATGTAATTGAGATATTTAATTGATACCATTTCGATTGACTAAGAATTAATTAATTAGATCTTAAACATTGGATGTCAAATTCTAACTTAAATGTGATCATTATACTATTGGTGTGTGTATAAACTAATATAGTCTTAATCATGTGAGAATAGTGATGTCATGTTTAGTGTGAATTAATTGATATAGATAAGTGCAGTTAATTGAATGATTGTATCATATCTGTATATAAGCTAGTGTGGTTCCCTTAAATCAGTGGAACTCAACTCTGGCCCTCGAGATCCAATCCAGTCCAGGTTTTTACTCCAAACAGGTTCTAATGTAGTTAATTGAAGCTGCTAAGAGGCAGTTAACTAATTTAGGACCTGGTTGGAATAAAGACCAGGACTGGAATAGATCTTGAGGGCCAGAGTTGAGTATCACTGCCTTAAATAGTCATAATAATTAACTACCTGACGGAATGCGCCGTGGTTCTTTTTTTGTTTTTTTGTTTTGAAAATAATGTCTGTTTAATAAAATATTTTTTAAATCAGAGATTTACAGTGTGCAACCAAGTGTGTCTCCAAGTTAGTGGATCGCAAATCAGCAAGAAATACACAGTTTGAATGATCAATATTTAACATTTCATGTGCCCAGTACGCCACCAAAAGAATGCGATACTGTGGCATAAGTATACATTTTTTTAATCTGCACAAAATACGGACTTTAGGAAAATGTAACATAACATCTCCCATCAATGGTTTGTTACCCATAATCCTTCTGGAGCCCCATGTAATACTGTCGCAGTAGCCTCATCGTGGATGGTGGTGAGAAGGTACACAATGGTTTGTGTACCTTCTCCCCCCCCGCCTCGTCTAGGTTCACCTACTGTCCTTGGTCCAGGCAGGAGCTCAGGCAGTTTTCATAGGCTCTTCTTCCTGACCACTTTGACTATGGAGCCATGTTCAGGGCCCTGGTCCAGTCGTGTGTTCTTTTAGAGCTCGTCTATGTGGAGTCTGCTGGCGACATGATGGCCTTTGTCAGCCAGTGGTCTCTAAATGGTGTGTTCTGTACTATTTCTTTTGATTTCAGTTCTTGTCAATCTTTTTTTTATTTTCAAATTAGTTAAATATCTGTCCTTGTTAGCAACCTCTTTTTGAGGGCGCCAAGTCCTGTTTAACGGATGTTTAAATAGGACTGTTGATCTCCTCACTGGAGGAAGTGTCACTTGGCTCATATTCACTGCCAGAGTCATTTGCCACACAATCACTCTCTGAGCCAGACTCCATTAAGAGGTTAGCAACAGACTGCACTAAGGTGCCTTCTTGCCATTTTCTCCCCAGAATACCCTCCACTGCCCAGTTCAAATAAATGAATTTAAAAAAAATGCAATAATAAAATTAGATCCTATACAATTACAATGTGTGCTGTGAGGGAGGAGGTGATAATTCAGTACAAAAACTAAACTGAATATGAAAGCTAAGGAGTCCCAATTAAATGAGAGGCAGTTGAGATGACCTTAGTCACACTTTTTTGTTTCTTAATGAAAAGAAAAATAATGAAATCACATCACATTATGATTGTTAAATACATAATTTAAAATACAAATCAATGTTTTTTTTTTATTCCTAAATAATATTGATTGCTGTTTTTTTATTTCTACATGAAATGAAAAACAATTAAAGCACTTCTCATCACAAAGCGAAGCACCTGTGATGTTGACACAGCAACTTTATTTGCAACTGAGAAACAGGAGACTCCTTGGTTCAACTTGGTTTACACAATTTACGCAAGTCACAACGTAATCCTGTACTCACTGCACTTTGCTACGCGACCTGTCTTGCTCTGAAAAGCGATCTCCGTTCATCATTTGAAAATACTGTATCCCAATTAAACCAAGTGACATCCCAATTAAACAACATAAATAGCATTGGGAAGAATCGTCTCCCAGAGTTGTATCACATTTAAGCAGAAATCCTGATTCTCAGTATTCTGATTGGGCGGTGCTGACTGGAATTTTAGAAATGTTTTTAAATGGACGAGGAGACCAAAAAAAAAAAAAAAATGAAATCAATAACTAATCAAAATCATATTTATTTTTTAAAATGTAGAACAGGAACAATCAGATAAAATATATAATTATGAATAAACGTTTTTCAATTATACAAATACAGTAGAACCTCATTTATCCACACCCCGTTCATCCGTGGCTTCAATTATCCGCAGCTCCCTGACGAGTACTATCTTTGAAATACAGTACATTATTGCCAATGTAGACGCATGCGTCAGTCTAAACCCTGTGTAGCAGACGCAGCAGCACTACAGATGGGAGGATTAATTTCCTGGTATGAACAGCAGAAAGATGCCGATTCTGTAAAATTAGTTCTCTTGAGGCAGTTACATATTTTGCCTTAGCTTTCTCAAGGTTAAAAAAAATGACTTGCAGCAGTGAATTGTTTAAAAAAGCTGTTTAAAAAGAAACAAAAAAACACTTCTGTTGGTACGTATTTTGTTGAAATGTAAGAAAAGTTAAAATTACCCAGCAGGCTTGTTTATTTAGTTTTAAAGTATACAAAAATAAACAGAATTGTATTTTTTGTTTGAAATCCCAAAAAACTAGCAAAACTTAGCTACCATTATTTAATATTAATGTGATAATACCTTGTGATATTCCTAGCTGCTAGACACACAACTTAGTTTATAGGAAAAATTGAAATTTTTTATAACATGTTTTTAATTAGGACATACTTGGTAGGTTAGGCAGCAATGAGCGAGTTTTTTTTTTTTTTGGACGTGCCAGGTCCTGCTACAGTGCCCAATTATTTTACCCCTGATTTTCTCCCCAATTCAGAATGTGCAGTTACTGTATGTTGCCCCATCACAGCAATTCCCCACACAGTTATGGAGAACCAAAGGTTAAATGGGCATCCTCACGACCGAGCCAGCTTTCTTTCTTACACTCAGGAACTCTGGAGTACAAGGCCAGCCTTGCAGGTGTCCGCTTAAGCTTAGCAGGCGCCTGGCAGATGGGGTCTGCTGTAGCACAATGAGGAGAAACAGTCCCTGACGGTTTTGCCTCTCTGTCCCGCAAGAGCCAGTGCGAGTCTCCCTCCGGAATCACCAGCGAGGACTGCCGATTTTGCTCAGCTAGAACACGAACCTGCGCTCCCCAGACTGTACGTCTCACCCTGCATACCATGTGGCTGTGCTTCTACCAGGTGAGCCACTCATAGACCGCCTAAATGTTTCCTTTCTATTACAGCAAATGGGTTTTCTAATTGGCCATTTTTGGTAAGCTTTGGTGATCTTTGCTGTCTGATAAGATAACTTATCTGACTATCACGTATAGGTCTTACAGTGAAAAGGTAAACACAAGGTGTTCACCACAGTATTTACATTTTCTTACTGTAAAGGAAAATTATTTTAAATATATTAGAGTTTAAGAATAATACATAAATAATATACAGTAACTCCTTCTCAAACAGGCATAAGGACTGGAAAACAGAACAAAGTTGGTTTTAAAATGTTGATTACTGGAAAATCCCTTTTCAGATGACAGCCAGATTGACAGCCAGGTGCTTTTTAACACCATCAGCAGAACAGGCACTATTTTACAATCCTTTGTAAACAAGAATTATCTGGAGAAATGTTGACACTTAAACCAGTTCTGTCGATTTAGCTCGATCTCAAGCTGTGCGAAAGCCAGAACCATTGCTTATCACCAATAACCTGTTAAATGGTCCCACTTTTAGAACTTCAAAGGAGTGAACACAGGACAGATACATTGCAGGAAGGACATCTGGTTTTTAATAATTAAAGAAATGTAAGTAACATGCGTCCTCTGCTGGTAAGGGAATTACATAATATATTTTTCAAACTAAACACTTTTTGAAATAAGGCTAATAATATACTCAAAAATAAGTACTTTTTCATACTAATGTGGAAAGTGTAAATATTTACTAACAAACTCAGAATCTTATTTTTATTAAAATATTAACAAACTCAGAATCTTATTTTTATTAAAATATTAAGATTAAAGAAAATTATTTCAAAAATAAATTTTAAAGTAAATTAAGAATATGGGCAGCATACTGTGGCTCACCACCTTGGGTGCTCACAGCCAGCAATTTCAAACCTGGCAAGATGGTATAACCAGACACACTCTGTCAATGACAGGCCACGAACTGGGAGACCAAGAGTCACAACACCTGCCCAAGATTGACAGATTATTTTGCAGCATCTTCGTGATGTCAGTTGTTAATCAGCACAATAAAAAGTCACTGCACCTGCTCTAAAGCAGAGTTTTTCATTTTTTGATCACATCTAGTGAATTTTATCCAAATATAAAATATTGATGCTCAAATATAAGTGATAGGTTTCTTTTGATGCTCAAATATAAGTGATAGGTTTCTTTTGATGCTCAGTATATTTGTTTTTGTGCTCTAAAAAGAAAAAATATTATTTAAACAGTAAGTTTAAATTGCTCTATTATGTTTTTGATATCAACTTGTGTCAAATTTCTTCAGGATAATGAAATTAAAATTCTCACTAAGCTATAAATAACTAGGCAAATGTTATAATATATATATATATATATATATATATATATATATATATATATATATATATATATATAATGTATAATGTTTAATGTGATTGTTTCTCTGTAGAAGGGGGCGTGACCAGGTAAAAGGGTAAATACCATTTGTTGCAAACAGACCAATAGGTAAGATGCTGAAATGGGGGGGTTGTACTACATGACTCTTTGAATACTCCCAGGATTCAACGAACCAATCATTCATGTGGCTCTCAGATATTGCATAAGTGATTGGACAATGAGTTGTACCTGCCTATTTTTCGCTGAGTAATTGAAACTCTGAGTAGTGTTGCCAACTTGGCGTATTTGTCACTAAATCTAGCGACTAAGGGCTGACGGCGAAAACTTTTGTCAAAAGCAACAAGCTACATATCTAGTGATTTCCAGGACAGTCACTGGAGAATTTCAGAGATATAAAATCACCAAAACATTTCGATTATCCTGTATTAGCAAAGTCCTTTTCAGTCCTTTTAGAATCATTGTCAGGGTAATTAAAATAAAATCCAATAATGCCCTGTCCCATTTGAATATGCAAGGAAAGTCAATGCGTCATTTCCTCAGCAATGGGCTTAACAACCACGAATCAGATTCTAAACTAACCAGCAACATGGCGTCACCAGTGGTAAAGTTGGTTTGATGTTCGATATTCATTTAATATTCACAACCATATCACCTAGACTTTTCAAACCAACTTTAAATGTGAAGCTGAGCAGTTAACCTTTCAGATCTGAAGAGTTGGCAACACTGACTCAGCTTAAATCGATTGCTCTCTTGCACTCCTTTAAAATTGTGTACTCATTGTGTGACCCTGAGCAAGTTACTTAACCTCCTTGTGCTCCGTCTTTTGGGTGAGACGTAGTTGTAAGTGACTCTGCAGCTGATGCATAGTTCACACACCCTAGTCTCTGTAAGTTGCCTTGGATAAAGGCGTCTGCTAAATAAACAAATAATAATAGTAAAAACAACCACTGCGTTCCTGTAACTGTCGCTAAAGACAGCATCTTGCCACGCCTACAGTTATTTAAAAAACTTTCATTCCAAAACTGTTGAAAAACGGTACAAAGAACAAGACTGCGCTTTTAAAAGCTAAAACGAAGTTACTGAAGAACTGCTGACATTCCTGTTTCATAGTCACAAAACAGAAGCCAGTCTGCACACGCCAAACCTTTGTCTAAAAGAAGGTTACTTGTTCCTAACGCCCTGATACAAGAGAAATAGTTTTGTACTCTGTGTAAAGTAAACACTGCCTTTACTAACTATGGAATCCTCAAGCTCTTGGAAAAAGAATGGATTAATTAGTCCTTCAAAACGAAATTACCGACTGTGAGACTCTTTTGTTGGACAATTTTCTTTTTTCGAGACTGTGTAAAATCTCCCTACAAGTATGGTAACTGTACGTTTAGTTGATTTTAATGGCGCTTTAGAATAATAACATTAATATTAATATAATGTATGTTGAAATGTGTTTGAACAGGTTTAGTCACTCGAACCAAAACAACAAATGGAGGTGTGTGAACAGGCTAACTGTAGGGGTGACGTCAGGCAAGAAAGAAACACACACAGACAGGCAGTACTCTGGTGAGTGAAACTGAGACGCTGCCGCGCTAAGTGTGTTTAATGATACACAGAAAATAAAAGGTTGAACAAAACACAGGACAAGGCACTTCACGCCAAAATAAATAGACAAACAAAATGGACGAACACTCAAACAGTGGACTAACAGACAAACAAACACGATGAGTAAAAAACAAACAAGTATCGTAAATAGCAATTGTTATGAATTATTATTATTTAACTTTATTTTACTCTCCTTCTCTCTCCCATTCTCTACTCACCGAACACCCAACCCCGAGTGAATGAAACGTGAATCTATATATACAATTGTGCTGGGATTCAAATACCAATTAATTATTCACTTGAATCCCAGCACGTGAACTAATTCTGTGCAACCCCGTGCTCACATACTATTACATACTTTAAATGCACGTGAAGTAAAGCGCAATCCCTGTGCCTAAATACAATTATACATTTTAAATAACTCGTGCTACACACACCCATTTATATCCCGTGCAGCAATATCTATACACCAACATTAACACACCACACGCAACAGATAACACAGAAATGCACATAGGGGCGGGGCACATTGCTACAAGGTGATATTGAAATAACATGTAATGGAGGTATTTAAAGATCTTGACCACCAGAGGTTGTTTTCCCTTGTAGCAGGGGTGTTCTTTTACTGTGTGGCTATCCGCTGATAGACGAGAGACACAGAGATTCACGTTGAAACAATGTCAGGTATGCAGGTTTTATTGACTATTAACTGGCAGTTGCAGTGGTTGGTGGCCACCACTAGGGTACCAACAAAGGTAGTCCTAATGTGGGAGGATATATACAAAAATGTATATGTAAATAAATACAAAAAGTTAAAACCAAACACGGTGGAAAAAACAGCTTAAAACAAGTTGTCCAAACACGGGCCGCACACTGCTCCCCCTGAAAGGGAGGTCCTTTTCCAGGAACCTTCTCCCTGACACAACTCAACTATACTTTTCTGGGATTAAAATCCCCTAAATGAATCCCTTCTTCTAGATCCCAAGGATCCTGGTCTTTTGTGTAGTTGTGTTTTGTGTGAATCTTTTGTTTGTTTGTTTGTTTGTTTAATAAACACTGAGCGGCACAGCGACTCAGTTTTTCCCCACCATTCCTTGTTTTGGTTTCATTTCACTGGTCTGACATCACCCCTGCAGCCACCCGGTTCACACCTCTCCATTGTTGCCTTGAAATATTTTGCATCACTATTCTATGTAAATATAAAACTGGATTAGATTTATTCTAGGTCAGGACCACCAGAGGTTGTTTTCCAACAGTTTTTGTTTTCTCTCTATTCTTATGTTTTTGCCTTGGAGACTGTAAAGTACAGTCATGGATCCATGGATGTCACTCAATTTATGATGGTTTCCGCTACTCCAGAATCAAGATCCAGGGCCACTCTGAGTAACAATTTGTCTATAACTAATGCGATTTATTAACCAAAACCTTTGCATTGATTCTTGAATTAATAAATACTTCAGCAAAAACGGTCTAACCTATTTTTGTAGTCAGCTTGAAATAAAACAGATCAACAAATCAACCACCAAGTTTTTGGCTTTAGACTGACTGTTTTTAAAGACATAACATTGTAATGTCAATACATCTGCCACATTATGAAGAGCTCAAACTTGTGCTACTGTGTTACATTTAAGGTTTTAAGCACGTTAGGGGTGGCCATCAATTTGCGGTCCTCTTGCCAGTTCGACAACCTTATACCCTAAAAGGTACACACGAATGTATATATTATGCTATGTATAAAGCTGCCCACATCTATAGTGAAATATTATTTTACCAATTGACACAATTTCAGATGATACAGTACTGCCCAAAATCAGGACCACCTCCCAGCTGACCAGACGGAAAAGAGAAAATAAATATTAATTATATATCCAAACTAATGTACCTGTCAGCTGTCAATCTAGGTATCTTTGAACATTTCCGTTTCCAGCTTCAGTAGTGTCTGGGACCACCAGAGTGGCTGCTGCAGTCTCAGTGTAGCTGAACTTGGCAGGCTACTAGGAGAGCTGAGGGTAGAAAATACAATGAGGGAGAAACTGTCAAACCTAATTACATCCCTAGACCGTGCTTAATCAGAGCAGAGAGAGAAGGAAGAGTTTCCGAATGTGCAAGACATGATTCTCAGCACATCCAACACTAGAAACATACAAACTTATAGCAGACAGGAGTGTTTAAGAACCCAGGCTATTTATTAATATCAAGCAATATAATTACTGACATATGTACAGTAAACCGACAATTTGGTTTTGGAGGAACAGTATGTTTTTACTGAAAGGCAATATAGTGAAGCTTTCCAAAAACAACAAGCATTTACCTATTTTTTTTATTCTGTAAAGTTCTAAATTTTACTGCTCATTAGTCTTCCCTAAGATTTATCATAAAAATATATGCAACACTTTTAGGTTACAAAAACAACTGGAAAAGTCTGGGCTGGAGTCATTTTAAACTGGAATTTTAAGTGCCTTCAGATGCAAATATTTTCAGAAGTTTCCATCAAAAGTAGCAGGTTATTGCCAACACATTTTAAATGGACTCTAGTAAAAACACAGAACCATAAATACGAATGTGAGTCTGTAAATGGTCAGGATCCCGAGGATCACTGTGACGGGGAGATAAGGAATGAGCTGTAAATCTACCTCCCAACCTGGAAGGGCGCAAAGTAAGGTTGGTTGGTACGCTTTCACAGAGATGGGCTGGCTCAATGGTAGGACAGAACCGGAAGCTTGTCATCTTGGGGAAAGGGCGTAGCTGTATGACTGCGGAACAACTCCATTGTGATCAGCTGTGTGTTGCGTGCGGCGATTGGATAGAGCCGCACTGATCACAGGGAGGAGTTTGGCAGTACAAAGGGGATGCAGCTACGTGAGTAGGGGCCCCCTTACGCTGACATGCTAACAAGCCGGAGCGCTGCGTGTTTGTTTGTTTTTGTATTTTGCAGACGGGTATGAATCCGGGAGCTGACACTACTGAGCCAGCACGACCCCCGGAGCATCTGCACTGCCACAGCACACCAACTTGGACTTTCCCCTGGAGTACCTACACTTCCCCAGCACTTCACCCCGTGCCTGCACTTGTGGAATGGACTGTGTGATTATTGTTTGTTATTTAAGAAACTTTTCATTTGTTTGGGATTGCAACCCATCGTCTCTCTTCCCCTAATACCACCATTGGTAGCAGGGTTGACCTTTATAAAATAAAAAGACGGTCACTTTTTGGAATACGACGACTGTTTGGACATTCCCTTATTTCCTACACCACTCACCTCCTGACAGTCACAAGATGGGTTTAACGCAGTTGTTCACTTTTATTATTGCAGCAAAGCAAAAAGAATAAAAAACAAACAAAAAAAACTTGGCCAATCAGCCAAACAATCAAAAGGGCAGGCTGTCCCACTTTTCTTTATTTACGATATTGTTCTGGTAGCAGAACTCACATTTCAGACGGGCCATCTAGTTTACAGGAGTCTCCAACCCTGGTCTTGGAGAGCCCCTATCCAGCAGGTTTTATAGGTGTCTTTACATCATCAGTGGTTAAAGATCTGGAACACCTGTTAATCTTGACTAATTAAGCCAATAATTGGTTCAATTAAGTAACTGAGAGATTGGTTGAAACGAAAACCAGCAGCCACAGTAGCTCTCTGGGATCAGGGTTGGAGACCTGCTTTAAACCATACTATAATCCTGTCGCCTTAACCACCTTCTTTCTGCCTTTCTATAAAGCCTAGGAGACCTCCTTATAAAGTTGTCCCAGCTGTCCCTTATATGTCCACAGCAGGTCTAATAAGTGTCTATTTGACAGGAAGTAATTGATCAGTTTCCATCAATTGACACACAGCATGGAGACACAATTACAGAGGACACTGAGCATCTGAATTATACACTGTTTTAAAGGAAGAAAGGCTTCTGGGCACAGATTTGTGTCCCAGTGGCTGAAATTACAACACCCTTGTGGGGAATTTAAACAATCTGAATTATTAACAAGTTATGCTTTATAATGTGGAGTGCACCAATTAAACTATGGAAGAATGCAAGAAAAGAAAACAAGAAATGATATTTTGTTGTAAATTGAACATGGTTTAAATGTCTTAATATTTTATGGATTAAAATTAAGTAATACCAGAAATGTCTGCATAAAATATCAGTTTCAAACTAAAATAAATTGACCAAATGCAATATCAACATTTATTGAAATAGGAAAAGTTACACATGGTGTTAATGTTTTATCTGTCTACAGTATAAGGCACTTTGTATCTTGGTCACATATAAACAGGCAAACTAGGAACAGTTCAAGAGTTTGAAAATTCAGGACAGATGTTGGCCCAGGAAAGGCCAGCACTCTGTCTGCATGAGGTGAAAACAATAACCATTGCACTGTGGAAACAGTGCAGTGTATGGTCTGAAGTATTTGCCTTCACTTACACCAGAGGTTAACAAAATAACATAACAGCAAGTCCCTCTCTGCATGTTGGATTCAAATAATTCATGTTATTGAAATTCACCAGAATAACTTCATCACAGTTGTGGCAAAGAGAATATTTTACACTAGGTTAAATTACCAATGAAGTTGAATTGATCAAAAAGTCTTTATTCCTCACGACTTGCATTTACTGAATTCTAAGTGCTTTCTATACGGTGTAAACCAGACGTAGATTTTAATGGGTAAATATATTAAACTGACATTTTAATATTTTGATTTATATTACGTGTTATATCTGTACATTTTATGTATTGCCTTTTTATAAATCTAGTGCTGCTGGACTTCTATACATTGGCTGCTCTGTTGATTTGACCGGCTGACACCCTGGGTAAACAAAGGCAACGCCTCTAAGACAATTTGTAAAATTACAAAGTAGAACACAACCACTGCCCTGTCCAGAACCTGAGTCCCATAAAACATGTATGGGATCATACTGACAGATCACACTTTGGAGAAAGTACTGCTGGTCACCTGGCAAACCGGAATGATTGATATTAAATTTGATTCCAAGTCAAGGCATGTTTGAGGCCATTCCCAATACAAAGCAGAACATGTGATGCCTTTTTTCCAGTACCAGCTACATTAGCTACAATAGAGTAAATCTACAAAGAAAGTAATTCTCCTGCAGAAGTCTGCACAATACATTATATTACCTGTGGTTTATAGATTAGCATGAAACTAATCTATATACAGGATCAAAGAGCATTATATTCTATCTTTGAAGTCTGATGAAAATAAAACTGATAAAAAGTAATTGATACCAGCTTATGCTGCAGAAGCGCAATATCTTAACCCAAAATCAGTCAGACAGTGAGTGTGAAATAGTTCTAAATCCGTTTAGCAGTCCTGTCCCCCCAGATGTTAAAAGGCTGTAATTTTTAAAAGAACAGTGTGTAGTCCACAAAACCAAACCCCTTTTTTTTATCAGTTATACAACATTGCCCCAGTTTATTCACCTTTGTTAATTGCATTGCTGTGATGTTTTAAAAAAATGAAATATTCAGCAATTTCTACACAGCAGGCTAAGAATAATATTCTTTAAATTTATATAGCACCTAAATGCAGATCATCTCAACACGCTTTACAATATAAAACAGTAACAATAAAAAAAAACAGCAAAACACAGCAGGTACACAGACAATACTTATTTTTAGCTCATAATATAAAACAAAGCGATCCAAATTACATAAAAAAAACTAACTCTGATGGAATGCCAATAGATAAAAATGCGTTTTTAGTTGTTTCTTAAAAATATCTATGGTTTTAGAGTCCTTGATTGCCTGTGAGAGATCATTCCAGAGCTTGGGTTCATAATAGCAAAATGCCCCATCAGCCATAGAACGAAGCTTAGTTCTGGGAATTCTTAACAAACCAGTGACATTACAGACATGAGACTCAAAGGTTAAACTAGGGTCGAAAACCACACCTAGATTCCTGACCTCAGAGCTAGATTTAACTTCAAGCCCATCAATCACCCTACTGAAACACTCGAGATTGCTCAGTTGTCAGGGAGAGCCAAGCAGCATTACCTCTGTTTTACCACAGTTTAACTGCAGAAAATGTTGCCGCATCCATAATTTAATCTCTGTCAAGCAGTCAGTAAGAACAGAAACAGCGACATTTGTATAAAGGTGTAGTCTGTAAATATATTTGTGTGTCATCCGCATAAGAATGGAAACTCACGTCATGACGACGTATTATCTGTCCAAGTGGCAGCACACAGATGTTAAATAGAAGGGGTCCCAGTACAGAACCCTGAGGCACACACCTGTGGATACCAGACTAGGGCTGGATGAATAACCACCTGTTGAAAAGCATTGCTTTCTATCTGACAAATAAGATCTAAACCACTGTAGAGCAGTGCCAGAGATGCCCAAACATGATTCCAAACGGTTTATAAGAATAGTAGGATTAACAGTGTCAAATGCAACACTGAGGTCTAGAACCAAAATGGAAAGAGCACTTGAGTCAGCTGCCATAAACAGAATTGAATTGCAAGACTGGTGTTAAAAATAAAAAGTAGACGCACAATGCTGCTCAACCAATTATGTTGAGCTTTGACATTTTGGCTGACCCCCCCTCCCGCCCCCACTCTTAATATATAACAGATGTTTATAACAAATCAACAATTTTTGCACAATGATGCTATACCATATTAAAAGAAAACAATACAGTTAACTATTAGGATTTCTGACACAAGCACTGTAATATCTGGAATCATCATGAGATCTGAATAGTGTATGTACAGAACAGACCAATGCATGTTACCTGCAGATAAATAGTGATACCAACAGGTCAGGAACAGAACATTCACACTTAACCTGTTTAAGAATAATGTTATCAATAAGCATATATGCATTCTTAAAAAGTTGTACTTACCAGACGAATCATCAGTTAATATTTCATAATCTCAGTAGGCTGATGGAACAGAAGACCAGGGCTATAATAACACTTGTTGAAATAAACCAGAGATATTAATTTCTCACAATGCAAGTCAAACTTTTGCAAGCTCGTTTATCCAACTGCACTAGTTCACATTTGTGTGTGTGTGTCAATAAGCACAACTGTAGCCCTGATCTCACCATTGCCTGAGCTAAAGCAGATTGGATGAATACCATTGCTGATCATAGAAATACAGATATATTGGGCGTCTTGAATATAGTTCTCCTTTAATGTCTGTATTTTTGAAAAATACACTTTAAAGAACAATCCTTTTTTGTGGACCAAGGTCCTGTGTCAATTTCTGTCCTTTACGTGACTTGAACCTATAGGAGATATCTCTGTATTGGCCAGGACTACTAGCATTTCATTCCAATTGCCAGTAGAGTAAACTGTAAACCAATAGCACCACCTACTGTCAAGTTACAATACAACATGATAAACATCTTATTCCACCCCTGAATTTCAGGAGCACGCTCTGCATTTTGTTGTAGTGGACCTACTTTGGCATCCCTTCTCCATCCTGGTGTACTTGATTTATTTGTTTAGCGTAACTCAATTGTACACTCCTAGGACCCCCTTAATTTAAACTGCTTGAAAACTATATTAAAACGTTAACAGAAAAGAGCATCCAGTGGTATTATCAGAAAGCATTAAGTCACCTTAAAAGCTAGGTATTAACTATGATGATCTATTAGTGATGTTTTATTGGGACACCCAATATTTTTTTAAATAAAAGCACATAACTTTTTCATTCAAAAGAGATCAGATCATCCCCTTTTATTTTATTAATGACAATTCAACTACAAAAATGATGCATAAGGAATCCAACAACATTTTGAAATTACTTTTATTGAAACAGTTTAACATCACATAATAGAGTATCAACATTTCAAAATCTAGCTGTAATCATACATTCATGCTAGTTAAACTCTTTTGCAAAGTGCTTTCATTAACCAAGTAATTAATTCTTTAGCTGGGCAAACAAGTAATGATTTGTGCGTTTGAATTTGAGTTCTAGCAAAAAGTTTTAAAGCAACATAGCAATGGACAATTGGACTAATTTACTTCTTTGCAGCCTGGAATCTTTCAGCTACATTTTCCCAGTTGACCACATTCCAGATCGCTTTTACATAATCAGGCCTCACATTTTTATACTGCAAGTAATAGGCATGCTCACAAACATCAATTCCAAGCAGAGGCGTGAGTCCTGTAAAAATGAATAAATATAAAAATCAGGGCTGAGTAAGGACTTACAAGTGAAATCTGGAGTAAAGCAGAATCATAATAAAGCAAAACAATGCACAAAAAAGCCCAGCATAAAACCACACTTTTCTGAACACATCCAAGTTAAAATAAAGGGTCAGCAAAAATGACGTCTAATTATGCAAGATAAGACTAACCGGTTGTTCCTTCTAGGGGGTCCTGATTAGGGCAGGCAGCAATGTTTAGTCGTCCACTTTCCTTGTTAAACCCTAGCCAGCCCCAGCCTGATCCCTGGACACCAACAGACACTGCTGCTATCTTCTCCTTCATCTTCTCAAAGGAACCAAAATCACACTTGATAGCTTCCATAAGCTCCCCTGTTCATCACATAGAAAGGAAAATTAATAGTAGAATCGTTTTACCCTTCTGAAACACAAATATCCCAGTTTCTTTAAAAAAAGGTCCAATCTAAAAAATAAAAAAACAGGAATGCACCTGCCATTGGTATATTTCTTGTTACAGAAACCTTGCTGGCAGGAGGTCCAGTTGAGCCGGAATACTGGAATACTGTCCCGGTACTATTTTCTATAGGCATCAGTGGTGTAGTTGACTCGCATAATAGGAAAGTAAAGTCAAATTACTCATATCTGCCACACAACTGTCTGATTCATTCAGTAGTCCTCTTGATGCAATGAAAAGAGCTCTAGGGATGTATTCTATTATGAACTAATTATTTAAGCTGGCTAAAAATTTGACTAAGTAGACACAAACACAATCGAAGCTCTTCCATGTAGAATCCTCTCAGCTATGCTAAAACTTGGCCCAGACATCATTGTTCTGCCACTGACCCACACACCTGTGGTCTAGCCAATATTGTTTAATGGAACCTTTATATGTTTACATGTATTCAACATTTTGGGGCTGATGTAAGGATAGGCGCAGTGCAAACAATTGCAGCGGCAAAATCCAAATTCAGCTTAAGCGCAATGCAAATTACTCAACACCCACAAATAATGAGCTTCAATCATGATAATGAGGGTCGCATTGAGCACCGCCTGTGCATCGGGGTATTTAGCGGCTGCACTTACAGCCCAGAGTTGAGGTGAGTTAGGAGTACAGAGAGCAGTAGGCGCTGTATGAGATTTGTGGAGAACGAAATAATAAGACAGAGGAAGGGCAGCAAAGTCCGCTTGGCGCACGGAAAAGAAAAGTCTGAGGAGGAGCTGAGAGTCCTTACGGCTGAGGTCACAGTATGGAATTTAGTTATTTGGAAAAGCCTAAGCCAACATCAGTTATGCTACCAAAGAGGCCATATGGTCCTCTATAGTGGAGAAAGTCAATGCTGTCGATGTTACCAGGAGGACAGTCAGCCAGTGATAAAGGTGGCAGAACCTGCTTTGGCGAACAAAAGCGAAACTCGCAAACAGCACAGGCATGCAGCAGGAACAGGAGGAGGGCCACCATCCACATCACAGCTGACACAGGGGAGGCAAGCGGAGAGGACGATCAATCTCAAACAAAGTGACCCTGGGTTTGAATATGCAGGGTCTTCTCCGTCTTGCCCTCCTCCGAAGGTTTTTCTGCCTGTCCTCAACAAGAGGAAATGTTTACGCCTGCTTAGTATTCCAGATCCCTGACCAATTCCGAGCTCTTTTCTTCACTTAAATACATTTCAATATCATTTAAATGGATTAATGATGTGTGATGGGGTACTCCCCGCCCCTGTGCGTATTTTATGTTTTGTGTTATTTTGTATTTGTTGTATTATTATTTAAAAGGTATGGTTTAGTGTGTTATTGTTATTGTTTGACAGCCTGTATGGCGAGAGACGGAGCTCTTGTGCTGAACTGCTGCAGGCCTGTGTTTGTTTTGTCTGTTTTGTTTGGACAACATGACTTTTGTTTTGTTAAATCCTTGATTTTGCAATAAATCGGCGCACCAGCGCATTCATTGACTCACAGTACTGTGTGCTTTTTCCAGGTCTGATGTCACCACCAAGCCATCTAGCCACATGATGGCAAAGTGCTAATTTGATAGCGGGTGGAGTGCTAATTTGATAGCGGGTCTGGTGAAAACCATTCTTTACATACGCAGCATTTTTAGTGGCCGCTAAAGTCCCACTTTACGCCAGATAAACACGTTTTTTGGCAGCAACTTTGCACGTATCTTTAAATCAGGCCCTTTGTTTGCTACAACCTTTTACTTACCTTGTGGTTCTCCACCACCATTGGGGGAAAGGTTACTCCAAAGTGATTGATGTTACCACCACCATTAAATTTCAAAGCAGGCTGCAAAGCTATCTGTGCTGTAACATCACCTATATTGCAAATGGGACAGTTTGTCACTTAAGTTGAAAATGGCCCTTAATTAAGGAAACTATGAAACAGTTTGGAGTAGGGGGCAGCAGTGTGGAGTAGTGGTTAGGGCTCTGGACTCTTGACCAGAGGGTTGTGGGTTCAAGCCCCAGTGGGGGACACTGCTGTTGTACCCTTGAGCAAGGTACTTTACCTAGATTGCTCTAGTAAAAAACCCAACTGTATAAATGGGTAATTGTATGTAAAATAATGTAATATTTGTATAATGTGAAATACTGTATAATGTGATATCTTGTAACAATTGTAAGTCGCCCTGGATAAGGGTGTCTGCTAAGAAATAAATAATTATAATAATAACAGTTGTAACTAGAAATGGTAGCATGCCTTGGACATGGGGTATGGAACTTAACTGAGAAATCATAGAATTATTACAATACTGTCACTGTAGTCAGGAAACATAGTCATATGGCCTCATTATGGCAGCTGTATTGGGTCAGATGTCAAAGTCCATGTCACCAGGACTTTAGCATTTAGGGTAATAAACTACTTCAACAGTTATTGAGGCTTTTACACTGTGGTGACAGTGTAATTATTGTATAATTATTGACACCATTTTTTTATTTTGGTGTGATATCCAAGATTGAACTTGAGCTATAGAAACACAGAAGACAATTGTGTATAGAATATGAAGCCAATGTCAAAACATGTCAGGTCTTTACCATCCGGAAGACATAAAGTCACATGACCCCAGCCATCTTGGGTCACAGGTCAAACTAAAGTATACCACTGGATTTTGCTCCTGAAAATATTAAGTCAGTATCTCAGCTGTTTTAAAATGTTTGCTGCTGGTAGAATGTTGATATGTTAGCAGCTGAAGTGGCATCAGCAAGTTTACAAAAACTTACAAGCTCCCCTCACTAGGTTGCTTAATTACAAAAGGGTAATCATACCTTTAAAAGTTGCCAAAACTGCTCCTTCACTGTAATACAGTAAGGCTCCCATATTGGTAGCATTTTTTTTTCTCTTGAGGACTCCACCCCCCAAACTGATTCCGTATCTGTGGCGGAGTGTCCCGCCCCTATATTTATATGTGCACTGTTTATTATTATTATTTGTATTATTGTTTGCGGCGCGGATAAAAGCGCCGCGTATTTGTTATTGTTTTTATATTTTACAAATCTCGTGAGGATGCGTGGCTGATCAGCTACTGATTTATTTAACTAGCTGTCAGTCACGCACCCTTACTAAACTCATGCAGACTGTGGTCGAGGGGTAATAAGATAATTAACAGCTAGTTAACCCCTCGGTATGAGCAACTTTATGGAACATTCCAAGTATTCGAACAAAATAGTCGCTAGTCAGCCTTATTGTCTAAACACCTGGAATAAACAAAAGCTAATCTGCCCCACATGTACCGGTAGCGTTTCATCTAAAGTTAAAACTGGAAATGTTATCTGGTTTCAACAAATAGGCTATAAATGTTAAACACCTGAGGTTTCAGAAAAATGATTTTGCCCCCAATAATTAAAAAATTGAATGTCATGCCTCTGTACTACACTCTTACCTGCCCAAAATACCGACTCTGAACAACATAGTTCAACTTATTTTGTTAAAACAAAACGGATATTTAAATATGCGGTAATTTGATACTCCTGCCTCTGTCGCAGTGTAGTGACAACACAAGCTGCCCTTTAACTTTCAACGTTAACTTCAGGTAAGGTCAATTTATTTACAAGTACCGAAATAATAACAATAAAAACAAAGTTATATTAACCATGAGAAGGCTGTTTGCAACACAAATCCCATTACTTAACCATATTCTTAAGAAAACATTTGCTTATTTACTGTGCATTTTCTCAACTGTTTAACCACTATCCACCCCTTGTTAAAATGGTTGCTCCCACTATTTTGTCTTCCGCGGTTGTTCAATGAACTATATTCACAGTATAACCTAGGTCGTAGTAAAAAATTTTTTTTTTTTTTTAAAAGAATTGTCATTGTAGATAAGCCCACCTCTTCAGGCTGCAGTCGTACTATATAATATTTGTCACAAGTAATTGCAACGATATATTTTTAAAGAAAATACTTTTACAATAATAAATACCTTATATAGTTTATATCATTTGTAGATCTGAAATATAAATTGCATTTAATATATTTTTAAAAACACATTTACAATGGCGATACTACAGCAAAGGCACTGAACAGACAAAGCATGAGTTATGGTAAGCACGGTAAAAGGGTAGCTAGGAAGATCATGTAGTAAACTGCAAAATTGCTGTGCAAATTGATCCTTGTAAACTGCTAAACCACCATAATCCGGCGCCGCTGGTCCTGCAGCTCGCTATTTTTAGCATCACTGTGTAACCAACAATAGGTTTTATTTATCTTGTCCCACACTGGGGATGCATATCCCTTACGAATGAAATAATGGAGGGCAAACAAACACTACACTTTAATTTTTATTTATGTATGTTTGTATTTATTTATTTGCCTGCATGTGAAATACGAAATTACAAAGTGATCAAGCTTATCTTAAAATAAATAAATAAATAAATAAATAAATAAATAAATAATACATATAAAACAAATGAGGCATACTTTTCTCAAGTTCTTATTGTGTACTATGGTTTCCTTTTCTATGCCCTTTTCTGAGTGAAATATAAACAGTGTGTCAGCTGTAAAATACAATTTGGTATTAAATTCACTGGAATCCCTAAAGTACAACAAATACATTAAACCGTTATGTTTGTTAAAATGTGTAAAAATTATAAGGGGGGGGGGGTTACTACTATGTGTTAACACATTTTTCTTGTTTACAAAGTGTCCTTAATTGTGGAATGGCCTTTTACTGAGGTAGCCTTATTTTACTGTAAATGCATTTTAGTACAGTGTTATACTGTGTACAACAATCCATCTCGCAAATATTTTCTTACCTCTCGTTAGCATAGCAACTTGGCCTTTCTTGAGCTCACCTAATTCAAAGTGAAAATAAAGTATCAAAAACCAAACAACCTACATAAAAATCATAAGGGATGTGTTATGCTGAATGTATTTTAAGCCTCCATATACTGTAATTACTCCTTTAACTCAAAATAACAGTTTACTATTTAAAGAAGCTAGGTTTTATAATTTCGGTAGCTTTAAACTATTTTAGGAAGCTTTAAAAGCTGTAAATAATACATTGAAAAAAAGCAAACGTCTAGATAGCGTGTCATAGTTAGGCCTTACGTTTTCCATAACGTTTGTCGTGCGTTACTACATTTTACAGGGTTATGACATTATATATATATATATATATATATATATATATATATATATATATATATATATATATATATATATATATATATTTGCAATGTTTTATAATAATTAGGTGGTACAACAATATACCGACAGGCCAAGATATCTAAAGCGTTACCAGTGTCTTCGTTAAACTCTCATCACAGAGGTTTCCCTACTCCACCCCTTCCCAAACCCTGCGTTTAAAGCAGACGAAGTGTGTTCGTCGTTATCATGCTTTGCGGCGTAGTCTCCTCCTCTCATTCATGGCGGCGACGACAGGAACAAGCAAATAACATTTAGAGAAAGACGTACAATTCATACTCTCATTTTAGTTTTGTTTTGTCACACGCTGTAGTGTATCGGTCAGAGAGCGTTTTTAGGAAATACCGAGACGGGTTCGGTAAGTAATTATATTTTTATGACCAACACAAGCAGAAGGGGAAGTATTTGTGTGTGTTTCTCTGCAGTCGGTTGTGGGAGAGTCTGGAGCTCTTCTTTCAGCGCCATTTTGTGGCAACAAGAAGCTGCAAACATATGAAACCGGCAGGTAACGCAGAAATAAAGAAGGCCTCAAAAACGTATTAAATTGTTAAGGTGCGTAGACTATGCATACAAGTGAAATGTTATCCACAGCCCTGTAAAAACAAGTACGCATTTTCAATACCGGTATTGTTGTTTTGCTGCATATTAAGTGGGAAGCTGGTAAATACAGACGGCGCGATTTAGATGCTAACAATGATTGAGGGACTAGAGAAGGCATGGAGGGCGGATACCTCAAGTTGCTTCATTTTTAATTCTGAACGATTAAAAAGGAGGGCTAACAGCAATCAAAGATCTCATTCTTTCAACACGTTGAAACATACTAATTCTAGGTTAGACATATTGGTGCCATAGTGTGTAGGATTGACATATTACGAAAAGAAATACTGTTTTAGTGTGCATCGATTAAGAGAGTAGTTTACCGACGGAACGGAATTAATGTGTTTTTTTTCTAATCGAGAGAGGCCCTTCGAAAAAGCGCCACACACGTTAGTGTTATTAGTTAATATAACCGTGTAATTTTGTCAAGAGGTTTGGTTTAATCGCGTCACCAATCATGTCCTGATCTGTTGTATATCAATTATGGCGAACTTGTTGAAATGTTGGGAAAAGTTCTCCAGCCGATAGGCACTGATCCGCAGCAAAAAGCAGTATTTCTATATAAAGTAATGTCTATCTTGCACAGGGAATAAACTGCCGTTTCAGTAAGTTGTCCCATAACGAACACGACAAAAACAGATATAGAATCGTGTTTTCTGTAATATCCGGAGCCATGTTCCACACAGACAACATCTAGGAAAGAAGATATTTTGGTCATAGCATCTGCTCAAAGTTTACAAATATTGTACAAAATAACTTTCAAATCGGGTTGTAACTTACTCGTTTTATACTTCAAAAAATGCAGTGTGTGCTGTAATGACTCGCGCACTAGCTTCTATCTAAAGCAGGGGTTCTCGGTCCTGGGGACCCCCAGTGTCTTATGGTTTTAATTTCAACTGAGCCCTCAATCACTTAACTACCCTTAATTGAACTAATTTGCTTAATTAGACCTTTAATTGTTTTCAGCTCTTAAACAGTTGCAGAGTTGAAGTTACTTATAAAATGTTATAGCTAACTTGATATCTGCAACTGTTTCAAAAGCTGAAAACAAGTACAAAGGTCTTATTAGGCTAAAAAGTTTGTATAAAACTTCAAAAATTTAACAAAATAGGAATATAGAATTAGCATGGAGGTTAAGGCCTCTTACAGTACACATATCCCACATATAGAACACATCCCTTATATTACCTATGGGAGTTTACTTGTCCTACATTGTGAGATCAGTATGGAGAATTGTTTTGGCAAAATTGTCATGTTTTTACAGTTGAGGCAAATTCTATGTTTATAAATTATTTAGCTTGATATTATAAGTACATTTTCTGCCAACAAAGTTGTTTATCTTAATCTACAAAAGCCTGTTTTAGTTTTGCTGTTTCTCATGGACTTTGCTTCTTCTACAGAGTTCAGAATGACTAATGAAGAACCTCTGCCGAAGAAGGTGAGTACAGAAACACTAAGGAACATATTGCATCATTTGTTAAATCATTGGGGAAACAAAATAAATAATAAACATTTTCTTGTATTTGGTTAGGTTCGCCTTAGTGAATCTGACTTGAAGACCCTGTCCAGAGAAGATCTGTGTGCAAGGTAAAGACCGGTTTCTTATGGATACAGTTTTTATGAGGACAGTCTAATAATGTAATTATAAAGAATGTTAATCTTTGTCTATTATTGACTTTAGGTGGAAACAACATGAAGCATATGTTCAAGTTCTGGAGGCAAAATACACAGAGCTCAACTGTAAGTTTAACCATGTTTGCTAAGGTTTTTAGAATCCCCCTAGTAGGTTTTGATATTTGTTTGTACATCTGCCCACACACTTAACACCGATCATATTCCAGAAACTGGGACACACATTTACACAGACTTACACCTGAGATTTAAATTTGTCACAGACTTTAACCTTTGACTTGATTGTGGGTAGGCTTGCAACTATTCGATTTTTATTTTTTTGCTAAATCGACGTTTATTTTAGAAAGAATTTACTGTTTTTTTCGATCTTTATTTTTCAATTCAAGCAGAGAATGGGTGAATTCGACCTTTAGGCTTAAAAAGACTTTTTTATGCCATTGAAAAATGTTTCATTTAGCGAAACCCTTTATCATATTCAACATGCAACAAAACCATGGTTACCAACATTCTATTTGAAATAAGGTTTGGTCACAGCGGAGCTATACATTTAAAGATTGTCTCAAATAAACCGTAGTAAACGCAGCATATAAAACTGTATTACACAGACCTTTTATAGCATAAATTTACAAGTAAAAATAATATGCACAAAACAAAACCTTAGATAGCTGAACAGAACTAACTAACTTATTATTCGGTGTCTGAGCTCCCCCTCTCCTGCTTTAGCACAGCCGGACACAGTCGCAGGCAAGGCAGACGGGCCCGCTTGGTCCTGCCGCGGAAACGTCAGCCGTCGGACAGGGTATTCTGCACAATATTCATTAAATGTTTTTCTCTTGCGCTCCATTTTCAAATCAAACTAGTAACTGTCACCGTATACCTAAAGCAAAAGCTTACGTACACCTTAACCCGCTAATTTCAAAGTAGGCGCTTTGAATGACAGGCGCTGTAGCTGGCAAATGATAGCATTCTAGCACTGCTTCGGTCAACGAGATCTGTCAGAACAGGGTGAAACTACAATACTAACGGACCACTGAGATGACTGACAGTGACCCCCAGGCATTCAGAGACGGGACAAGTATAAAAACTACACAAACTAGAGATGATTTCTAAATGATTATTTTTTGGTAAGAAAATAAAAAATACGAGTGGTTTTACCGACGTTTATCGTATTTTTGGGGAATTTGACGTTTAACAAGCTTTACTGATTAATATCAAAGTAGCAAGCCTAATTATGGCAAATGTATTATTGTGGCTACTAAACCATAGGACCAGACTCACGTGTGAACCTCACAAATTGTCTCGGACAATGAAGATGTAGAGCAGGTGGCCTGAAAAAGTTAACTGGACTTTGGAATTTTGAAACTTTTTAAACAGTAAAATAAATTAAGCAGCCTTAAAGCCTATGTAACATAAAAGGACATCAGCAATATGTCTTCATACATAAACATTTGTGCAGCAGATTGGTTAAAACTCTATGTAGTTCTTTCAAAATAATAAAGCATGCTTCTGTCTAACCCAGGGGTGGGCAATTCCGGTCCTGGAGGGCTGGTGGCCCTCCTGGCTTTTATTCCAACTGTGATCTAAATTACTTAATTAGACCAATAATTGGTCCAATTAAGTAATTTAGGGCAAAGTTGCAACCAAAGCCAGGAGGGACACCGGCCCTCCAGGACTGGAATTGCCCACCCCTGGTCTAACCTGTACTGTAATATATTGTGTTGAGTGTTTGTGGGATTGCACAAAGTAATCAGATGTAAAGTTTGAACTTGTAGTTAAGTGGTAGTATTTTGATCTGACCTTTTTTTTGCGTCATAACCTAGACTCCAATGTGAACAACTAACAGTATGTGGAAGTAACCAAAATATGATTGCTTTATCATGCTCAGTGAGCACAGCACAATAGAAAGAAAGAAACGCTAATGTACGGGTAAGTAAGCTGGGCTGAGTTGAGTGGGGGATGGAGGGGGGTGGGACGCCAGAATCACCGCCGAGCTCTCTTGAGGTGTTGTAGGCTAGTTGATGAAACACAGAGGATGGAAGGTGCCCACTTGAAGACCCCAGAGATGTACCCTACTTAGCTCCATCCAGACAGTTGTCATGCTGATGCGCTGGGGAGACCGCACTGTGGTTGATCCCCGGAGCCAGCATCGCAGCCGTTGTGTGTGCTGATGCGCTAGGGAGGCAATAAGCTGATCCCTGGAGCCAGCATTACACTTCAGCCATCAACACCACACAGAAGGATATCTACATCATCATATGGAAGGAAGCGCAAATGGATGGAGACACAGATGGATCACATTAGTTTACTGTAAAGCTACGTCTTAGTTGGTGCTTATCTTGGCGAGAGCCGAGTTCAAATCAGCATGAAGTTTTAACATCTACTCTCGTGTAATGGAAATCAAATCTTGCTTTATTTTTTTTTTGGTTTTGCATAAAGCCCCAGCAAATGATGTGACTGGCTTGAAGGAGTCTGAAGAGAAGCTGAAACAGCAACAACAAGAATCTGCACGGAGAGAGAACATCCTTGTCATGAGGCTTGCCACGAAGGAACAGGAAATGCAAGAGTGTACTGTAAGTGCTTGATCTTATGATTTAATTTTTTTAAAATTTGGAATCGCCAATTATTTATTGTTTTCTCCCCAATTTGGAAAGCCCAATATTTATTTTTTTCAACCTGGCTCACCACTGCAACACCCGCGCTGACTCGGGAGAGACGAAGAAAGACTTGCGCATCCTCCGAAACGTGTGCCATCAGCCGTCTGCTGCTTTTCACTCTGCTGACCCGCCATGCATCCACCTCAGAGTTGCAGTGTCGGAGGACCATGCAGCTCTGGGCAGCTTACAGGCAGGCAGGTCTGCAGGCGCCCAGCCAGTCTACAGGGGTCGCTGGTGTGCGGTGAGCCGAGGACACCCAGGCTGAACAAAGCCCCCCCCCACCTGGGTGCGCTCTGCAAATTATGCGCCGCCACCCTGGGAACTCCCATCCACGGTCGGCAGTGGAATAGCCTGGACTCAAACTGGCGACCTCCGGCTTAAGGGCACATCCTGCACTCCACGCAGAGTGCCTTTACCGGATGCGCCACTTGGGAACCCCTGTCTTATGATTAGTTTTAATGTAAAACCAATGTAGTTTGACTGAACTAACAACTAACATATCTTGCTCGTATAAATAGCTATAATACGTCCATGAACATGGGGTATCTTCTATGTATACCATTTGACTGGTTAAACAGTTATAGTGATGTATTTTCAAGCTAATTGAAGTAATGGACCATTTCATTGTATTGTATAAATCTAATGAGGACATTGGTACTGCAGTGTATTTAAACTATACATTGAATTATTTATAAACCTACCATGTGAAAATGTTTAGATGAACTCTATTAATAGAAAGTTTAAAAGATTGCAGTAACCAGGAATAGAAGGAATGAGGTACAGAACTGGAAGCACAAAGCTTTTCTCTGAGAACTGTAGCCTTGCCGCTTAAGCCGAGGGGTCAGAAGTCACTTTCTACAAACAGTTGTGCAAACTACAAGTTTTGAGAGAGAGAGAATAAATGTTTGTTCCAGTAGAAATCAGTAAAAACTAACAGATGGAAAATATAGGTATCTGCAGCTTGACATGCTGCGTCATAACTATGTTTGAGTGAAATTTAACTAAACTATGTTTTGAGTTAAATTTAATAAAGGCTTCCGTTTTGATAGGTGTTTTTTATTTTTCCCCCCGCCCTTTTTCCTTCCTTGTAGCGTTACGAAATGGGTCAAATTATTATTTTTTTTTATGGCAAGCAGTTTCAATATTGGGTAGTATGGTGTTTTGGGGGCTCAAATATCTGGGTTTACATGATTTTGACTGGGAGTTCAGATACATAAATACACAATTGATTAGAAAAATACACGCAATCTCCTTGGCTGACTTCAATATTTCTTTCTACAGTTCCTATAAGTTGTAGACAGGTGTTCCGTGAAAGTAGAAGCAACATTGTAGACAACAGATTTCATTCTACAGTTTTTGGCAACATGTGAACTAGTGTCCCCTTGGCTTTACTGTAGAAGGGTCAGTTTAATTGTAGTTAATGTATTGCCGTCTTTGAAATTAAAGTCTTTGTACTAGGGTATTTAAGTCAGCAGTTTTTTTTGTTTCTTTTTTAAAGCAGCCCATCCCCTTTCAGATATTTTGTGGTTTGAAGGGATAAAATACTGTACATGCCTGGGTTTTCTGCTAAAAGCTGGGGCATTGTGGGGGTACTGCACTTTAATACTGTATGCAGGATCCCCTACCCCGCCCCTAAAACATTGTAAGCGGAGGTAACCAAGATGTAGTGATCATCTGTGGTGTCTCACTGATTTTTATGGTGCTGGGACAAGAATGTACAGATATGTTTTCTTTTGGGTTGCATCTGCTTACTTTGGCAGGGCTCAGAATTGGAGGCTTTCTTGTGGTGTTTTGGTACATACGCTTTATACAGATCTAAGAGTTTCTTGAGTTGGAGTGGCTCATAGAACATTTAAGTTATCCAAAATGACAAGAATGAAGTGAGTAGTAAAAATGGAAAGAGGAGGGAGGGGGGTGCTTAAATACATCATTAAGATTGAACTGATTACATTACATCATCATAAGCTAGTCTTTGAGAGACAAATCATATAAAGGGTATCCGATTATGAATGTATACCCCATTGAATGCATTAAGCTACAGTACAAACCAATAATTGAAAAAAATAAATTAGTAACTTGGTACTGGGTGCAAAGCGAATGGCGTTTCTGTTTTCAAAATACAAGACTTGCAGTCCTATATGCAACTAAATAAGGCTATGCACTGCCTATGACACTTTTTTAAACAGTACATGATTCCCAGCTGCTCCTGGCTTGTACTATAGTATTAACTTAGATGATACAAAACTGTTGCCTTTTTAAAAGATAATTTCTACTGTATTGTACAAACAAGTGATTGCTATAGTGAGCTTGGGGGATATCTCACTAGCACCATAAATTATAAATGTGATAAATGTTTCACTTTTTGGTAATATTTTTTTCTTTTACTTTTGCACAGACCCAGATTCAGTACCTCAAGCAAGTTCAGCAACCCAATGCTGCCCAGCTGAGATCTTCTATGGTGGACCCAGCCATCAACTTGTTTTTCCTTAAAATGAAGGGCGAACTGGAACAGACTAAAGACAAACTGGAGCAAGCCCAAAATGAACTGAGTGCCTGGAAATTTACACCTGATAGGTAAACAAACCAAATACTCCCCAGTCAAGACTTTCCTCACACTCCCACAGCAAGAATGCTATGGTGGGATGGCAAAAATGCTCTATTCACAACAAGACTCCAACTTTTAAGCGAAAAAGCCAGATTTTTGTACTGTCCAGCTTGTAATACTTAATATAAACTTTTGTCAGATGAACCTTCTGTTTCAGCTTTCTCTCCCCTTGCTTCAGAGGCCTGAAGGAATCGGACTGTTCCGAAGAGGCGGTCAAATCTGAATTCAAATTTCTTCCCCTCCTATAATGTTTAGACACCTGGCTTGTGGTGTACGGAGGAAATTGAGGGAGGAGCGAGTCAAATCTGTGTCTGCAGACTGAGTATGGAGGAAAGAAACTAGCTTAATCATGAATTGAACATATACAATTCCAGTAAAATGTAACTCTGGAATATCCTGTGCTCTAAATACAGCGCTAGTAACTCATAAGACACACCGGAAGCCAGTTTGGTAATAAGACTGTTGGCTTCTGGCTTGCTCATTGCGAACTGACGAGTCAAAACCTAAGAAGTGACTTTATTTTATAGAGGGCTCGTCATCCAGCCATGGTTAGATTTTTCTATTTATTTATTTTTTAAGTTACATCAACAGCAGTGTGAATTTGGGATATTTTAATTAACTTTGTAAGACTAACAAGTTTAAAAGCGCTTGAAGGTGGAAGTTTGTTGTAAACCAGACTTTTTTCTTTCTGCAAAGACATTCATGCTGTGAGATTAAGTTACTGAGTACACATGCTGTTGTGGGTGTATCAAAGTATTGTAAATGTGAAATGTTTTTTCTTTGGGGGGGGGGGGGGGGTTGCATTTAGTATAGGGAATAATGAAACCGTAAGAATCCAAAAAGATTGGTAAAAAGGTAATACTGTAAATTTTGTGGATTCTGTATTGCAATTTTTAAAATGTGCATCATTTTATGTCAGGGTTGTGAAATCAAGATGTTTATGTTGCAAAGATACGCATACAAGTGCCTTTCATTGTTTTGTTTTGTTTCTGTGTCAAGGTTATCTTGTATGTTAAGTTCATTTTACTAGTTTCTAGTAAAGAATAGGGACATGAGGGGATTGGGCAGAATTGCGGTATTTTGTGATGCATTAGCTCAATTAAGCATTCTGTATAAAATTCCCTTCAGTGGTAACTATTCTGTGAGTGGGACACTGACACTGGAGAAACTGGAATTGTTGAAGGTTGGGTATTGCTTGATTGGGTTTCCTGTTACACAAACTGAAAATATTCCAACCATATTTAGTTTCTCAATTGAGTTCCATCAGACATTAGTACATTTTGAACTCTTAATTGTAATGCTTTACAATAGATTGCTTGTTAAACGCATAATGATTTGGTTGGATATAACTGTTCTGAGAAGACCTAAAAGTTCTACTTGGAGAAAAGGTTCTATATGAGTAGATGACTTAAAGTAAACTCTTGAATAATGGGTTTATTTATTTATTTATTTATTTATTTATTTATTTATTTATTGTTAATGTTTGTTCACTAATGCAATTAAACTCACACATTTTTACAAACTACCTTTAGGAATAGTTTTAATTTAAAGATCAAATTCAATCATTGTTCTGTTTTAAACTTTAAATGCCCCTTTTGAATGGTGCTTAATGTTGAACTTTCTTATGAATGCTTGATCATGAATGCAGGGACAAGCACTTCCTTTTTCAATTTTGGTTGCCCGTTAGCTGAGTTAAGAAGAACCCAGCAATATGATCCCAGTTGATGACTGGAACCACAATGTACAATTCCACACTTAATCTTAAACAGGAATTCAGAATTGTGATCTAAAATCAGAACTTAAATGTTGAATGCAGCTTTAAATGTTTTAATGTGCATATATTTCGGCTTATTAGGGTGCAACTGAATATGTTAACAAAAGGTTCAATATAGTTTGTTCTGGTAGGCTATTGTCATGTGACTCCCTTTAATTTAAATATGATGAATGGGAGCCATGTACAATGTTAAATGGGGGGAAAAAAAAAACATTTTAAGCAAGTTCTTTTCATTGCATACATCTGTAAAATTCATATTCGACCAGTTTAAGTGCATGTATTCCAACCTTTAACAAGTTTAAGTCCTTTCAAAGCTTGGCTTGTAAGCATTACAATAACCTTCAAAGACATTAAGCTGCAGAATAAAAGGTAACTTGTTTTGTTAAGTAATGTTAAGTCATCTGTGTCTTCAGAATGGTTTTTACAGTTCCAACCAGAAGCAACATTAATGGTATTGTAAGTGGAAGGTGCTTCTATTTTATGACAATTGACTCTAAATTGGAATGTCAGAGTAATTCCTTTTTATATGTCTGGCTCTTCAGGGCAAAATTATTTACATTACAAAATATACACAAAGGAACTTGAAAGGTGGGTCAGATAACTTACTTCCTGCAGATGTCCTTCATAATAAGCCAGTAGTTAAGCATTGGATTTAATCTGCATTGCTTTCTTTTTAGTGTTGTGTGTGTGTGTGTGTTTGTTTTTTTTTTTTTAAAGTTCATTCTGTGATAATAGGTTCCTTTCCTTTACAGCCAAACAGGCAAAAAGTTGATGGCCAAATGTCGGATGCTTATTCAGGAGAATCAAGAGTTGGGGAGACAGCTGTCCCAGGGACGTATTGCCCAGTTGGAGGCCGAGTTGGCTTTGCAGAAAAAGTATAGTGAAGAGCTTAAAAGCAGTCAAGATGGTAAGATACTCATTGGGGGAAAAAAAAAAAAAGATTCTTAAAGCTGATGTCCTTTACATGGTAGCTTTTATGAATGGCTGTCTTAATATTAATTGAATTACAGTAACTAAAGTTGATTGTACATTTTAGGCAGTTCTTGCAACATGAGATTTCTGTTTCTGCATGGTCTATAAAGAAATTAAGTTATTTATTATCTGTATGTGATATTTTGGAAAATTGATGTATTTATGTATTTTCTCACCTCTTTCCAGAACTGAATGACTTCATCATTCAGCTGGATGAGGAGGTGGAGGGAATGCAGAGTACAATCTTGATCCTCCAGCAGCAACTGAAAGAGACTCGCCAGCAGATGGCTCAGCAAGGGCAGCAGCAGCAGCAGCAGCAGCAGTCCTGTGCTCCAGGCACAAGCAGGCCTTCCTCTTCTGAGCCTGGC
This sequence comes from Acipenser ruthenus, assembly GCF_902713425.1. Classification (NCBI taxonomy): domain Eukaryota; kingdom Metazoa; phylum Chordata; class Actinopteri; order Acipenseriformes; family Acipenseridae; genus Acipenser; species Acipenser ruthenus. The sequence continues at coordinate 40,239,109 of NC_081193.1, read as the reverse complement.
CAGGCTGATGCAGCTTGCAAAGACAGAGGGAGGGTGGCAAACGGACCAAGCAATGGCAACCCCTCCCAGAGGACTTCTGGGTCTGGCCTCTACAGAGAAGTTAGTAGCACTGAAGAGGATTTCCCCTCTTCCCCTGGAAATGGGAATAAACTCACCAACCACTCTGAAGAGAGAATAAGCAGGGAGGGGAGCGGGTACATGAATCAGCTTAGTGCTGGTTACGAAAGTGTAGACTCTCCTACAGGCAGTGAGAACTCTCTCGCTCACCACTCAAATGACACAGACTCCAACCATGACCCTGACGAGCCAGTGAGTGGGAAAGGTAACAGAACTGCGGGTTCTCGCCACGTTCAGAATGGTTTGGCCTCCACTATAAATGCACACAGTTCAGTTTTGTAACATTCTTTACACTGCAACTTTTTTTTATAAAAATATACAGTGTCATTGAGTTTGGCTGAGGATACTGTCCTGAAGTGTATGGACTAGGATGTTTTAAAAACAAGGGAAAAAAATAAGTACAATTCTGCTTTCATTTATTTATTTTTCGCTTCATGTGATACCTCCGGCCACAGTTAAATTAATAATTACGTTGAACGTTGCTAAACAAAATGGATACTTGTAGATTTGAGTTATTTTTATATGATTTAATGTAAAGAGAAAAACAAACCATAATGTCTATGTAATTTTGCATATCCCAAATTGGTCCTGTATGGGCATTCTTAACTTTTATTCCCAGTCACATTTACAGTGGTGTTCATAAGGACTTTACCTTTTCCATGCTTTTGGTCTAATGCTGCAAGATGCCTGTACAATAATATACCACAAAAGTTATTTTTTTGTGTTGCCATGTTCCGGATGTCTGTAGTTTCATTGTTAAATACAATATTGTTTTTTTGCAACTCTGTTTTGTGTGTGTCTGTATTTTTTTCCCCCCTCTAGGTGAAACACTGTAAGAATTGTGTGTGTTGTTTTACAGTTTCTAGTAATTGTTGTACATGATAATGCATATTACCCAGACTCCTCCATTAACCCCTTTCCCCTGTACTGACCAAACATAAATAAAGATTTTTAATATTATTTGTGGTCTTTTTTGGCTTTTGTAGTGTTATATATACATATATGGGACTGAATAAAAAAGTGATCAGAGACTGCTGGGGAATGTATTGATATTTGAAGGTTTATATCTGCAGTAGCCCAGTTGTGTTCACACTTGCAGTACAACGACCGTGTTCCTGTTTACTGTATTTACCTACTGTAATATTCTACATCTGACAGCAGGCCATATATGATTACATGCTTTATATTCCCTAAAAGTAAATTCTGCAGCAGGCACACAAGACTCCTGCTTATGCAGATGATTTCCATGCCTTACTCTAACAACTGCAAATAAAGTTTGTTTGTGGTGGTACTACCTTTATACATTTGTTAAGCTAGCAACAATGTTTTGTAAATATGCAATTTGAACTAGCGGATGAACATAACCAAACTTTTAGTGTATATCTCTTTCTCCCACCCCCAGCTGAAAAGACATCTTTCAAATAGTAGAAATATCCTGCCCCCATCCCTATTACATTTGTATGGAGTCATACAAAATGGGTGAATTCATTTTCATCCAACCATCTTTCATTACTTGTGAGGTACACTGGTGACAACTGTTTTAAATACCCAGTGTGAATGATTGTTAGCACAAATACACACCAAACATTTTTGAAATATCTGAGAACCAACTACAGCCACATGTTGAAAGTTTACCTAGCTATGTTAAAGAAACAACACCATTTCTGAATAGAATAAAGACTAAACTTCCAGTGAAATTAGAGGTTACTAAGAAGTTACTTTTTAAGTCACTGGGAAATTGAATTGATGTAAAAACCTTGAATAATTTAGAAGTTCATCTGATTTGTGCTTCAACTCCTACAGTGCTTATAGAAAGTCTACACCCCCTTGAACTTTTTTCACATTTTGTTGTGTCAGTGCCTCAGCGTTTCATGCATTTAAATGAGGATTTTTTTCCACTTATCTACACACCATACTCCACACTGCTAAGGGGAAAAAAGTTATATATTAAAAATAAACAAAACTGAAAGAACATAATTGGATAAGTCTCCAACCCCCTGAGTTCATTCTTGGTGGAAGCACCTTTGGCAGCAATTACAGCTGTGAGTCTGTTGGGATAGGTCTCTACCAACTTTGCACACCTAGATTTGGCAATATTTGACCATTCTTCTTTACAAAACTATTCAAGCTCTGTTAAGTTCCTTGGGGAGCGTTGATGGACAGCAATCTTCAAGTCATCCCACAAATTTTCGATTGGATTTAGGTCAGGGCTTTGACTGCCACTCAAGGACATTTACCTTTTTGTTCCTTAGCCACTCCAGTGTAGCTTTGGCTGTGTGCTTTGGGTCGTCATGCTGAAAGGTGAACTTCCTTCCCAGTTTCAGCTTTCTTGCAGAGGAGCAGCAGGTTTTCCTCAAGGACTTCTCTGTACTTTGCTCCATTCATTTTCCCTTCTATCCTGACAAGTGCCCCAGTCCCTGCCGATGAGAAACATCCCCATAATAACATGATGCTGCCACCACTATGCTTCGCAGTAGGGATGGTGTTCTTTGGGTGATGAGCTGTGTTAGGTTTGCACCTAACATAACGCTTTGCATTTAGGCCAAAAAGTTCAATTTTCGTTTTGTCAGACCACAAAACTTTTTGCCACATGGCTACAGAATCTCCTGAGTGTTTTTTTGCATACTTCAAACGGGATTCAAGGTAGGGCTTTTTTGAGTAATGGCTTCCTTCTTGCCACCCTACCATACAGGCCAGATTTGTGGAGTGCTTGGGATATTGTTGTCACATGCACACTTTGACCAGTCTTGGCCATAAAAGCCTGTAGCAAAGTTGCCATTGGCCTCTTGGTAGCCTCTCTGATCAGTCTCCTTCTTGCTCGGTCATCCAGTTTGGAGGGACGGCCTGATCTCGACAGGGTCTTGGTAGTGCCATACACCTTCCACTTCTTAATAATCGTCTTGACCGTGCTCCAAGGGATATTCAAGGTCTTTGATATTTTTTTATACCCATCCCCTGATCTGTGCCTTTCAACAACTTTGTCTCGGAGTTCTTTTGAAAGCACCTTGGTTCTCATGGTTGAGTCTTGGCTTTGAAATGCACTATCCAGCAGAGGGAACCTACAGGAACTGCTGAATTTATCTTGAAATCATGTGAATCACCACACTTAACTTGGTGTGTGATTTTGAAGGCGATTGGTTACACATGAGCTAATTTAGGATTGCTATTACAAGGGGGGTGGACACTTATCCAACCAAGCTATTTCAGTTTTTATTTTTTATTAATTTTCTACAAATTTCTAGAATATTTTTTCACTTGGAAGTTGTGGGGTATGATGTGTAGATAAATGAATATATATATATATATATATATATATATATATATATATATATATATATATATATATATATATATATATATATATATATATATATATATTAATGCATTTTAATTCCAGGCTATAAGGCAACAAAAGGTGAAAATTTTGAAAGGGGGGTGTAGACTTTCTATAGGCACTGTATATACTAAGTGCATTGATCACCCATTAACTCCTATAAGCACACTGGTTTATTTTTCAGGTAGAAGGTATTAACTTTATCATCCAGCTTCCACAACACCTGGGTATGCTGTTTCAGTAATTTTACCATTAATACTACAGCGGCCATTTCTCTATCTAGTGATGTTTCTATCTTGAAGCAAGTCTTGAAGCCAGATTCCACCCACAGAAAAATATAAATATTTGTTTAGTATGAGGGCATAGTATGTTCTTTGATAACAATGCGCATGTTCAAAACGCATTGCGCATGTTCAAAACTGTGGAGTTTGTATGTTCTCCTGGCTCACTGCGACCCTGAAAATGAGTAAGCGATTAGTGATAATGGATGGATGGAAAATGACTGAGGTTGCTTGATTTTACTGTTTAAATCTGTAACTGCACTTCTCCAGAGCTTCCAACGCTCCAGCTTTCCTCCAATACGAAGATTGTGGCAGCATTTCCACAATCGAGGCTTAGGCTAATCCTCATCTAATCAAAATACGGGGCGCTTGACTTCCTCAGCAATCTATTCATACATCCGCTCATCCTCTCAAATATTACAGCATTAATACATGGTGAGAGACGTGGTACAAGTCTGGAAATCTGTCTTGATTATGAGTTAAGGAGTTCCACTACTAGGAGAATGACTGGAGTTGTGAAACTCAGATCTCTGAATGTGAGTTCACCTTTTCCATTCCAAGCAGACATGATAGTAGCAAACCGCTGATCGATCCCGTATTAACTAACACATAGGCTGGTCGACATCTCATCTTGCTGCCCTTGTTTCCAGAAAATGGGGCGCAAAGGGTGCTGAGCTTCCCCAGCAGTTGATTTCATATGTTCGTTCAGCTCCAGCTGCCACCTCAACCCTCAATTCCAACTCCCCTTAATGTTTAAACAGGTCCACGAAATTTCTGTGAAATCCTAATTATAACCCTAATCCTAATTGGATGACTTGACCATGGGCATATGATTGAATCAATTTTTTTCCCCATTGTGTTCGGTACTTGCACTTTTTTGGATTTTAGTGAGAGTCTCGTCAACAACACCAGCCACCATGACACTTGCCAGTAAAACCGGACGCACAGGCGCACGCACCAAAAAAAACACATGATGCATACCACATCATATGACTGCAGGTTAACGTGATTGGATAGCCGCATAGATGTAATGCAAACAACTCACTCAAACAACACGCCCTAAACCAGTAGAATATGCTGTTGCACCGCGAGACAGTACAGCAGCCACATATACGAAATTTCCTAACGAGAAAATAAGAAATTCACGTTTTACTGCTGGGTTTTCAACGTTTACTCTAAAAATTGGGACGGAGGACAAAGCCCCTAGTATCGGGATGATCTAGATTTTGTCGGGACGTCTGGTCACAAACAGCTGCTTTAATACTATAACACAGGCATAACGCAGTTCATGATAAGTGGTTTTATACAGAATTGTAAACCTACAAGAGATATACAACATGACAGGCCAGACACAGCAAAAACAACAATAAAAAAAGCCACCCGCATTATCATTAAGGTGAACTACATCAGTGCTAACCATAAAAATAGCCTCTTGCTTTCTGGTGTTTTGGAATCCACAGTAACAACTGACCTGCTCCTTTGCAATATTTATAGTTAAGGATAAACATGGTCATTAACATTTAGACGTGAAATGCGGGTTTCCATGCGAAACTAGGCGTGGGTTTTCTTGTGTGTTTCGTCATTTACACAAGTAAATAAGATTTACCCAATCCCTATTATTATTCGTATTTATTTATTTAGCAGGCGCCCTTATCCAGGGAGACTTACAATTGTTACATCACATTATTTTTTACATACAATTACCTATTTATACAGTTGGGTTTTTACTGGCGCAATCTAGGTAAAGAACCTTGCTCAAGGGTACAGCAGCAGTGTCCTCTACCAGGGATTGAACCCACGACCTTCCGGTCAAGAGTCCAGAGCTCTAACCACTAGTCCACACTGCACGTATCGCTAGTTCACTTGTAACTTGCCCCACATGGAAACCCCATGAATGACCTATCTACACATTGTAAGGAGTTATAAGCTAATTTTACATTTAACCTTAAGAGGTCAAAGGTCACAGGCAAGGCGATTTTTGGATAGAGCATGTATGGGCTCCTATCTGTGTTCCATAGTAACCATTAACCTATCTGCACTTTGTAAGGAGTTATAAGCTAGTTTTACATTTGACCGAAGATTTTGAAAGGTCAAACTTGAAGTAGGTTTGGTTGCTGATGGTGTGAAGTTTCAGGTCAATCAGTTCACCACTTCCTAAGAAGAAGATTTTGAAAGATTTTTCCAAAAAATGCGTCAGGCCGTCATCTTGGTTGACGCAGGAGCGCTTTTTTTTTTTGCATCTAAACTGTAATCTACACAGGATGATACCTGCCAAGTTTCATGTTGATTGGTTACACCGCAAGCGAACAAGAGCAGTTTAAAGTTTTGGGAGGAAAAACGATAATAATAAAAAAAAAAAATAATAATACAAATAAAAAAAATCTTTACAATAACAATAGGCTTCCCAAGCCAGCTTGGAAGCCTAATAATAATAATAATAATAATAATAATAATAATAATAATAATAATAATAATAATAATAATAATAATAATAATCCATAAAGTTCCCATATATACCAAATCCTGCATGTTGTGAAAATGTAATACAGTATGTTTTGTTCTAAGTCTACCAATTGATAGATGGCTAAAATATATCATACTTTGATAAAGTTCTTTATTGAAGGTAGCAACATTTGATGTGTGTGTGTGTGTGTGCACTGTCAAAATATAATACCTTGGCAATTCTCTATTGAAGGTAGCAACATCTGATGGGTGCTTCTAAGATGTCAAACTATTATACCTTTTCTATCCATCGTATCTGATACTTTTTAAAATGATCCCAAAGAAAAGGTAAAAAAAAAAAAACTATATATGTGTGTGTGTTCAGACGATTTATCGGTATTATTATTATTATTATTATTATTATTATTATTATTATTATTATTAATAATTAGTAATTTAGCAGTCGCTTTTATCCAAAGCGACTTAGGGACTAGGGAGTGAATTATGTATCTACAATTGCTGCCATAGAGTCACTTACAATTGGACCTCGATTTTCGTCTCATCCGAAGGATGGATCACAGACCTATTGTAAAACACATATACAGTATACAATGATAATATTTAAATACCAATAATAATAATAATAATAATAATAATAATAATAATAATAATAATAATAATAATAATAATAATAATAATAATAAGTATGCTGCCTTTGCAAAACAATTTTACATGTACTTGAGGTTACTAATATTATAGTGTTGAGAAAATGTTGTGCTTCAATATAAAACATTTGCAGTCAGCGGACAGGTGCATTTTTTCATTTGCTGTAGTACACTTTAACGATCGTTAACAGCAGCTGTCTGAATTCAATATAAAACTGATTAGTTACATGTGGAATAAAAAGTTTACAAATCAAGTATTTCCTAGCCAAAGAAAAAAATTCTGGGTATGCACAGTGCGAGGGGAGAACAGTCTGGGCATGCGCAGTATGCAAAGTAGGGATGAAACGATTTTTCGATAGTACGATATATTATGAGTATGAATATTCATGATAATCCTGCCGTGGACATTTTTTAATTATTCGATAATCGTAGAAAACGATAGTCACATGACTCACTCAACATGGCTGAAGCAGGCGGCTGTGTGGTCCAGTGGTTAAAGAAAAGGGCTTGTAACCAGGAGGTCCCCGGTTCAAATCCCACCTCAACCACTGACTCATTGTGTGAGCCTGAGCAAGTCACTTAACCTCCTTCTGCTCCGTCTTTCGGGTGAAACGTAATTGTAAGTGACTCTGCAGCTGATGCATACATAGTTCACACACCCTAGTCTCTGTAAGTCGCCTTGGATAAAGGTGTCTGCTAAATAAACAAATAAGCAGAACAGGCTCTTTTCTCTCCAAATAAGTGGGTAAAATCATTGGTGTGGCTGTACTTTGGCTACAAAAAAAGATGTAGAAAGAAATAGCATAGAAGATAAACATCCAATTTGCAGAATATGTGGCAAAATCACAACAACGAAAGCAGGAACAACTTCAAACATGATGTGGCACGTGCTTACCACCGAGTGGAGTTCAAAGATGTCAGTGAATCTCAGTCACAGCAATCAACAAGCAAGCTAACTTTAATAACAACATATGTAGGGCTTCAATGTTGTATTTTTTTTTTGGTTTAAGATTTTCCCTTGAGATTTTTTTCGGTACGATGCCTCTCTGTACTGTCCCTCATTGTACACCACCCTGGTCATTCTACCAATAGTGTCTTTTGTGTCCCAATGCCATATTGTGGATAAAATAACTGATTCTACTCAAAGTAATTAATACATCATACAATATTAAGTAGTTCCTATACACAATCACTAGTAAAAACACACTAGATAGCATTTAAAGTGAAAAAAACATCTTATTTTTAAAGGAAAAATCTGCATTCTGCAATGTCCCTATTCATCTTTTTACTAAGTCCTTTAAGAATATCACTCACTAAATCCTAATGTATTTTTAAAATCTCACCATTATCATAAAACACAAATTATTAGTACATTGTTTTTCAACTATAAATTTGTACAATCAATGTATATTTATTAATATAAATTAAAATATTTAGTACTGTCCCTAAATCCATTGTCAACCCTGCTACCGTGACGCAGTGATGCAGATCCAGAATTACTTAATCAAACCTGTAATTTAACTAATAATTTGCCTAATCAGAGCATTTAAATTGTTTCTTCAATGGAGATTTCAAGTTACATATAAAATTGTATAAGGAACTTGAAATCTCCAACTTTTTATAAGCTAAACAGTTAGTCGAATTAAGCTAATTATTAGTTCAATTAAGGGTTCAATTAAGTAATTGAGAGCCCAGCTGGAACAAAAAACAGCAGACACATGGGATCCCCAGGACTAGGGTACCAACATTTTTTTTTGGGCCATAGACATTGTTGCGCTCTTCCACTTTGATAACAGTAACATATTGCTGATGTGTACAGTGTGATATGTTACATCGTGCTTACCTTTGCTAGGGCCTGGCTTCTCTTATTCATTGATGTCATTTACTGACAGAATTTGCATTGCTGAATGCACTGTTAAAATAATTTTGTTATGAATTTGCTGATGGGTTGGATATTGGCAATATTCATGATGATGATGATGATGATGATGATAATTTGTAATACAGATGTCTCCATTTTATGCATTGAACATATTTTATTTTCTATCCATCTAAATATTGATTTTGAACTTGTTTACATTCCAAATGTTACGTTTTCAATTTGCATGTGTAACAGTGCTGTTACAGTATGTGTATTGTTAACATTATAAAGTTTGTCTTCTACATCAACATTGATAATACATACAGCCCCTCACAGTTAAGATGTACATGTTTAAAAACATTGCAGTTGCATAGTTTAAAAAACAAAAACAAAAAAACAACATTGTTAATTATCTTCTTGTATTGCAGTTGCATTGTTAAACAGCTCTTGGCTTAGTTTCCAAAATTCAGTGTGCACTAATGTTCAACATTCTGTCTATTCCAGCTTATAAACGCTAATATTTGTAGAATTGTATTACAATGACATCTGTGACTTCTATATATGTGTGAACATGTTAAAAAATAAACAAAATAACTGCTGCACTTATTGTCCTGTCAATTGTTACTTTGGTCAACACTGTTACTCTGTTGTCAACTATGTTACTTGCAATTATATTTCTCCAAAATATTTAATTTTGTGTTTTTTTTAATAAACTAACTTGATTTATTGATTGGCAAAAGGGAAGAAAATGATCCATCCTGAATATTTTGTTGGTATCTAACACTTTTATGTAAAAATGTCAGTTCATAGATTCCGTAATATTATTTAAACTAAAAAGGGAATTATTTGATAATTATTATTTTACAATTCAATAATTGCATTTAGGGACATGGCATTTGTCTAAAAACGATTGATTTCAGATGTATATAGCTTAAATACTTTGTCAGGGAGTTATTTATGTGTCCATGACAACAGAGTTGATGCAAAATATAGTTTAAACAGCAATTTATGGCTTTTAATTTACAGGTTTTTTTTGTTATGCTCGGCAAAAGTGTTTTTTGGTACATTTTAAATATTATTTTTATGCTAAAACCTTTTTTTTTTTTAATACACAATGATTTTCAAAATTTTTACAAGTTGCAAAAGGCACTCTATTGGTAGAATGACCCACCCTCACTTATCGCCACAATTGTACCTGGAACAGATTGCCATTTTACTTCTCCCATTATACTTTTATTGGTCCCATACTTTACTCCCTGCACAAGCAAGGTTTATTTATTTTTTATTCCCTCGCATTTTGCTTAAAATGGCTGCAGTAGTTTACCTTGTGATGCAGCAAAAATGCAAACTAAACAGTTTTAAGTTATGTAAGTATGGATTTAAACTAGCATACAATTGCACTGCTTATGCATCGGTGGAAACTTTATATACATAAAGAACGCCATATACCCAAATCCCTCTAGTTCCATATTCACAGCTTGTATAGAATAATACGTTTTTTTTTACTTCTATTTGTTAGTAGAGAATCACAATTTCAAAGGTTCAACCTTTTTAAAACTTAATAAACCTAGAAAGTAATTTTAGTGAATCCTTTTTGCCTTTAAAAAAAAAAATATATATATATATATATATATATATATATATATATATATATATCGTTATGCTTTTTAATTTTACTTTTGTGGTGGTGGTTTTATTTGCAGACTATTTAAAAGAGAATTGAGAACAGTTAGTTGCAGTTTTTTACTATGGTGTGTGTCTTACAGAAAGCAAGTAGTTTAAATGTATTGAAAGAAAGACACATGCTGTATATTTTGTATTTTTGGGTTGTTTCTAAATACATTTAAATAAATAACGTGTGTAAGCACAAGGAGGAAAAATAAGCTTGCATTCCCATTTAAATCAAGGTCTAAACTTTCTGTAAATATTAATAATGGTAAAACTGTGTATAGGGAAAATGTCATTAGATTAATTTTTCTTCCACCTGTGTGCTATTAATAGTTTATCAACAAAAGGGGGAGTGGCAAATTGTATCTGTTTTTATTTTTTACATTCTGTTTTAGGGGCAGGATAACAGTACTGCTGCTAATGAATTATCACTTCCAGCACACCAATCTACAATTGCAGATGTTTTTGATCGTGTACAAAAGTATGACCCAAATTCAAAACCATCAAATGAAATAAACAAAGCAGTAGCAATGTTTTTGGTAGAAGCCATGCTTCCTTTTCAAACTGTTGAGAACCCTGGATTCAAACAGCTAGTCCAGAAGCTTAACCCAAGGTATACCTAGCCATCTAGAGTGTATTTCTCAGGAAAATAAATTCCATTGCTATATGGAGTTGAGGCATCTGTTCAAGCAGCTTCATGGTATTCTGCTACAACTGACATGTGGCCCAGTGGAGATGGAAAAGGAGAGCCTTACATCACTCTTACAGTTCATTACATTTCTCAGTCATGGCAGTTGGAGTCAAAATGCTTGGAAACTGTGTTCATGCCACATGATCACACAAGTGGCAAATTTCTGAGACTTTTCTGGGATTATTGGATGAGTGGAAACCTAACAAGAAACTACTTACATGTGTGACCACAGACAACGCAAGCAACGTGAAAAAAAGCTTTCTAGGAGGAGTTGGCTGTACTGCGGTTTTCCTGCTTTGGACACAATTTGAACCTGACTATCGGAAAATAACTAAAAATAAAGAGTCTAGATTCAGCTGTAAGAGTTTGTCCATGTCTGGTTCAAGCTTTTAACAGGAGCCGGAAGAAGAAACGAGAGCTCAGGAAAAAACAAACTGAGTTAAATGTCATTTAGCAGGTCGGCCAGGGTGTCCTTGGCTCACCGCGCACCAGCGACCCCTGTAGACTGCCCGGGTGCCTAAATATGATCTCCTTTTATCGCCTGATGCTTAGAAGATAAAACACCAGGGAATTTTTATATGGTGCTATGAGTTAGACATAGATAAATAAATCTGGGCTGCCAGGCAGAGATCCACTAAATGACCAGCAGCAATTTTTGGAAAACTTTTTTTTTTTCCGTGTTTTATCACCTGAATCTGTTCTGATGCTCGTTTTCTCTTCACGACTTTCCAGGTCATGTTCAGAATCCTGCTTGCCAGGCCAGCGTCCCAGCCGGCATCCCGTACCCATTACCTGCATGGAGCAGTCAGATGGTCTGACACTCTGGCTTGAAAGCTGTTTGCCTTGAAGCCCAGTCAATCCTGACAGGAGAGTCTAGTGTTGTTGTTGCAGGAGGAATGGAAAGCATGAGCAGGGTAAGGAGAGCTGGCTTGTGTCTGGGTCTGTGGAGTTATAATTTACAATCAATTGAGCCTACATGTAAACAGACTTTTCCTTTTGATATTTTTTTTTTGTGCCCTATGTGTTGATTGTCCATCTGTAAGTGATATTTGTGCTTAACACAGTGTATACTTCTAAAGGTATTTTGGGGTATTATCCTTCAAACGCCTCTTAATTTTTGTACACATCTCAGTGTTAGATTAGGATTGTGTTGTAGGAAAGTGACAGAATATCCTCCCTGTCTGGAGCTAAAGTCATTACCCTCCCACCTCCTCATTAACTCATAGAAGAGATTGTACCTTTTAAAATGTCTTCAATCTTGCAGACACCTCATGCAGTACACGTATGAGCTTTAAAATGGGAGATGCTTCCCTTCAGGACACTTATTTCTGATGGCCTGAGCGATGCTTTCCACAACTACCATATGGGTATAACAGGTAAGTACGCTGTATAGCAGAACATGTGACTGTGCAGTAAGAATTCTACAGTTCAGTTCTTTTTACCTGACCCTATGTACAGTAGTAGCCTTACCTAAATGTATTGATGTCATAAAGTATTTTTAGGTGCCTCCATGCATTTAACACTTCATATCTCAGAAAGCATTTGCACGGTTATAAAACGTTGTTTTTGGATCGTAGAGTCCAAATGCTTTCAGTCATTGAATTGAAATTGGACATATAGCTGTATTCTTATTATCTTCTACTTTAAAGGGATAACAATTTGATTGGCTGAGCTATTGCATATTTAAACCGATCAACCAAATTTGAAAATGTGCATTTGTTATAAGTTATTATTCCATACTCTGAATGTTTTCCACGGTACTGAGCAATTGAAGGCTATGCTTTAGGAACCGTTTACCTGAATTATATTAAACATTTTTCATGTCCATCTGATGATACTTGGTTACTCCACATTATATTCAAGTTTGTATATGTTTTATACAATTTTTTTGTTTCTTGTTCAGTGACCTGTGCTGTGATTGGCTGAGAAGTTATATGCTATAAACTATGTTGTACAGCTGAACCAATTGATATGATCCCTGGTCATGATCTGCTACAACAGACCTCTCCTTCGATTCGGGTCACCTAACTTTCAATGCTTTCTATTATCTCTCAATATATGATGCTTTGAAACATGTTTATTAAAGGACTTTTTTATTCATATAGGCATACATTGAGTAAAGGCCAAGCAGGTCTCAGTGTTTGCTGTACTAATTTATCCTCGTTACACCTTGTTACAAAAAGGATATTGCTGCTCTATGATGCACCTTTGGGTTCTTATAACATACATACATTAGAGTTGAGGCCTTTTTGTTACATTGCAGTGTACTACAGTGCTGCCTTGATACTTCAGGATTCAGTAATTCATGAATTCTTTTAATTCAAAGTTAGGCCATGTCAACAGTTAATTGTACTGTATGTATACTGTGTAGGGCCCTTCACCAATTAATTCACAGTTTTCAAAATTCAGTTGTTTTTTTTATGTGCAAGTCAGACAAAATAATAAGTAGTTACTTGAAAAGAAAAGCTCAGGAAAATGACAATGGCTCAGCAGAGCAATGCTCTCTCATAGTCTCTGATTTCTTTGCTCATTGTGTGACACATTATTACAAATTCTGCATTTTCAGTATTAAGATATGACAATGTTTAGAGTATTATAGAAGGACTACTTTTTCAAAGTGACCATTCTTATTTTAAATCAGCTGTCTATAAAGAGTTAATAAATGATCTTTGGATGCAATTGTTACTTTCTAGGCCCGGTTGAAGTTATGGCTGATCAGTTCCCACCCCATGGAAGCAACCTTGATACAATGTCTAAACTGAAGCCCTGCTTCCTCAAAGATGAAAATGGAACTGTGACACCTGCTAATGCCTCAGGTTGGTGAAGAGACAATGAGAGATGTGTGCGTGCGTGCGTGTATATACATATATAAAAAGGGAAAGGGTTTGGCAATTGCCTTCAAGTATTTTTTTCTAATTGGTGCAACATAAAGATTGACACGGGGGCGAGTTTTATTCTTGGTTGATCTGGCGCTTCATTGTTACACTGTGTGTTCATGCTGTAGTGGGCTTGGTATGGTTTAGTCCACACGGGGTAAGGAAAGGTGTTTTTCTCTAACGTTTGTTATATATTTTTAATAAAATTGCATCTCTAAACAAAGGAACGAGGCAAAGTCATGTTTGGAATTATTCTGAGGAACCGGACGAGAAAACCGTGGTATGTAAATAATTATGCCAAACAAAATTGCTATACCATAAAAACACAAGTTCAATGTTTCATCATTTGAAATAAAAACATTCAGAATTACTGTGGATGGAGTTACTGAATGCAGTAAAAAGCAAACATCCATAATAAACAGAACGCGCTAGATTGCGACTGAATACGTCTAACACAAAGTTATTTTGTTTTCAATATTAATTCAGAGAACGCGTAAGTGTAAATGCATGATGTATAGGCTTTAATTTACCAGTACACTTTTATGCAAATCATTTTGTAGAAAAAAAACTCCTTGATATCTATGTAATCTGTAATAAATAATACTAATAAATGTACTTCCCGTTTGCAGCACCGATCCCTGAACAGTAGAGTTAATGTAACAATGTATTGGAATCCGTGCATTGATAAGATTCTGTAACATATGTAAGCTGTGTTTTTTTAATTGTAATTATTGGTTTTGTTTTGTTATTTGAATATAATATAATGTGTCAAATAAATAAATAAAATAAAAAGGTTTAGTTTATTCACTTTGTGCCCACAGTGCCAGGTACATCTCAATAGCGCACTACAAATACAAAGAGACATTTACTAAGAAAAATAATAAAACAAATGCTTTTAAAAAGACCACATTCCCATTGCTATTATTTATTTATTTATTTTTTAGATACAATTGATTTTTTTGTATTGCATGCAGGACAGTCGCTATAAGATCGTTACCTTTATTAAAAATGTGCACGGATGAATCTACCGATTTACACTACAGGTTAATCAACTATGCCCATAAATTAACGGATCAAAAATTTGAATCGAGTGACAGCACTAATTTCAATATATAATTCGGGGTGTAGGTATTTTTTTGTTTTATTTATTTATTTATGTATGTATGTTTAACTGTAGTTCAGTCTTTGCGATGTTAAAACGTTATTTTCTTAATTAGGGTTTTTTTTTTTTTTGCGTGGAACATACTAACCAGGGCTGTCAGTATACATCAGAATGTAATATAAAGAGATCGTGTGTGTATGTAGATATGGTTTAATCGTTTAAACACTGACACCTGCATAGCATTTAAACGTTAATAAACATGTAACAAAAGCACATTCCTATATATAATTTGTACAGTCAGCACTCACATATCTGACCCTATACAATTTTGACTTCAGTGACGGTTAAACAACTGTGACGCATATCTGAGTATTTCATTTTGGCCCATTTCAACCCTTGTCCACAAAAAAGATACAATGTCAAAAATACACAGCTGGAATGACTGTGTTTTAAAATAAGAAGGCTTCCGTTTAGATGTACTGTAGTTTATTTTGTTGGTGCAGTACTATATTTTCAGCAGATAGTAGTATTTTAATTCCGAAAATATGATTCTGAAAATAACACTTGCCAAAAGAAACGACTGTGGACAAGTGGACTGTAATACAGTACATACTTTTAAATCCGGTACGTATTGTAGCAGTATGTAAAATTCCCCATTAACGACCCAACAGCAAAATTAAATCAAAATGTTACCCATGCACAGAACTGTGTAAAAGGCTATGCAATTTAGCAAATTTAAAACAACACCAGTTTCCCGAATTAAAACAGTATCCAAAGTATGCAAATGAAAATGCACAAAAGCAACTAAAGATCGGATTTTAAAAAAAGCACCACAGTATCTAAAACTGTTTAACGATTAACTTCTACATTACCGTAGCTTGTCTAGTTCGCTTTGTTTTTGCAACATTTTCGCCATGTGAAATTGGAGCGCTGTGTAACTGCACAATCAACTGATTTGGCATGCGAGGGGGAAAAAAAAAGAAACGTGGGCTGTGACTTATAAACAAGTACATTGTAACATTGAAGAGATGGGCTTAGTATCAGAAAAATCGCGTGCGACGGGTAAATGCATTAATTTGTTACATATATATAATGGGGATTGATTTTTATTCTTAATACAAGGACGGTAAAACGCGACTGACGAGTATCTGGGTAATGGATATCTGAGTGCAGTGTGTGTGTACATTAGGTCCTTGCCCTTGTAGCCTGCATCCTACTGTAATGTTTTTAAATGTTGTTATACGTATTTTATTAATAGTTGCCCATATCTAGAGTTGCAAAATGTACAGCTGAATTTTAAGTCTTAGTAGTTTTTTTTTTTTTTTTTTGTAGTGCATTTCATGTAAACACATTCAGCCAGGTCAGCCCTCGGGTAACAGCAACTGTGGAGTATACCAATGACATGGTAAGAATGCCCAAAAATGAGATAACAAATGTACTGTGGTGTAAAGTGCTGTCTGTTAATGCAGTATCATGATACTGTATGTTTCAGTGACTCTAATCATTCTTGGGCAGGAGTAAATGATGGGGCTACAGCCACTGTTCTAATGAAGAAATCCAAAGCCAGCAGAAGGGGTCTGAAACCACTGGCAGATAGTTTCCTGGGTTCAAGGAGGTTTAGATCCTGCCATCGTGGGGACTGGGCCTATTCCAGCAGTAACGAAAGCTGTGAGTCTCCAATTTATACGGGATGTAATTATGTTGCATTAGTTATTTACAATCACTGATTTCAGTTAAGCTTTCTTCTGCATTGCTGTTTTACTTTTTATTTAAGTACTAAAGTGCTTTATTCCTGATGAACACATGTTTCTTCATTAGGTGGAAAAAGCTGGGTGGCTGCTGGATCAAGTTGATCTCTTTGAAATTAATGAAGCCTTTGCAGAACAATCTATTGCAGTCATGAAAGAACTTGGCCTAAACCCAGAAAAGGTACACGCATCATTTTTAATCTGTGCTGTAATACTAAACCTCCTGTTGTCTTATTTTGGCAAGAAATTGATCAGTGAATTCCTGTTTGTAAAATATTGGAAATAAAGTAACCATTACCAAGAGGAAACCTGAATATTTATGTTGTCTTACATTTTTATTTATTACTTGGGATTACTTTGAAAGGCTTTTTTTTGTTTGTTTAAATGAACATTGAATCTTGAAAGTGATTGCATTTCTTTCCTTTGTTATACCACTTGTTCATAGTAAACAGACAGAAACAGTGGACTTGATAGATACAGGAGATGTCTACATTTCAGGGAAATATACTAGGCTTTACTATGTGAGGTAATTTACTTGACAGGCCACTTCCATAACTCAAATCTTTATATTTTTTAATGTTTGCGTAATGTCATCATTTGAATAAAGCATGGGTATAGACATATTAAATACCCCTCCCTGATATCTACCAGTAATTTAAATTAATATTTTTCTTTCCTGTAGGTTAATATCCACGACGGAGCAATCGCTCTTGGTCATCCTTTAGGAATGTCTGGTTGTCGTATCCTGGTTACATTTCTGCATGCATTAGAAAACGAGGGGTAGCTAGCCTTTGTATAGGTGGTGGCATGGGAATTGCACTCTGTGTAGAAGAGTTATGAAAGGAACTGTCTTGAAGGAAAAAAAAAAATGCAGCTTTGGGAATGTATTTAAAGATTATGGAGGTAGACCTTATTGTAGTCCTTTGTCATTCCTAAAACCATGCTCCAACATAGAGGCAATAACTGTGAACTGAAATTATTTTAAAAAACAATTTCAGTTGTTTAACCCTTTAAACCTGTCAGGTCCAATTTATTTTCACACACAGTTTAAAAGTAATTTTATTAAAAGTAAAACAGGTTTAAAAAGGCACTGCATATCACTGCAGGGACTATGTATACTCGGATCCGGACCCCTCCTCCCTCTTTTTTCTGGCTTCTCTCGGCTCTTATCGGTTTCACTCGGCCATTGAAAGGTTCTCGGCTTTCTCCGGAGAAAAAAAACTAGAGACATGTTCTTGACATCTTTTTCGGACCGGAAAAGGTTAATAAAACAGTGCTGTGTTGTGCCAATAAATTGCATTTACGTAAAACTAGGTTACTTTATAAAGGGCAATGGGTCCAATGAGACAAGATTTTCACTGGCAATTTAGAATAAATAAGGCCTCAACAAGTAATGTCTACTGTCAGATTGTATGCCTAGAAGTAATTCCCTGTATTACACAGCTTCACTTTATTATTATTACCAAATCAATAAGATTCTGGCTAGTTAACTGGGAATTGCCACACCACCATGCTTTCTGTAACTTTGTTTCCGGCACAATTTCCCAAAAATGGTATGAAAAATCATGACCAATAAAGATTACGATAAATGCGATACCAAATTGTATGGAAATAACGATTAAACAAGTTAATGTTGTGTTTTTATTTGAATGTCCAATATTTTACCCTTCAGACACATAAAGCACCTGATCAAGTAAAAGTGTAAGAAATATCAAATGAACTACAAACACATGTTAACATTTGTATAAATTATAGTACTAATAGTTGACTAGCCTAGTGTTGGTCCACCTCAGCCTGCAAGCGACCCACTCTGAACTGCTTCCTGGTAAGACTTTCCATCATCCTTTTGTTCTGGGAACAACTTGATAAGGTCATCGATTCTCAGAATAGTAATTGCAGCCTCTGTTGCAAACTTGAGACTTTTGGTTTTCACCATAGTTGGTTCATAGACACCAGCTTGCTTGTTGTCTCTGGGTTTTCCATTGACCAAGTCCAGACCAATCCTGTTTTTATAAATGAAAAAAAATAAATAATTGAGGATTATAGAGAGCTCATATTCTGTACTTACATGAACAACAAAATACAGCCAATACAACTCTTTTTTCTTTTTTGTGACGCACCATTTCAGATTTTTACGTTCTGGGTTGACCTGGGCTTCATTGTGGAAAGCACGCAACTTAGCAACTAGATCAGTAGAATCCTGAGCAGCATTAACTGCCAATGTCTTGGGAATAACCAACAGAGACCTGGCAAACTCAGCTATTGCCAGCTGCTCACGGGAACCCTGGAACAAACCACAAAACAGACAAGACTTATTGCTACCATCAAGCAGAGAAAAGTACATTGCTTTTTATTCATAATACAAGTATGTATTTGGTATGCATCATGTTTTTTCTTCTCCAGTAATTAAATCAAGGGTTACAATTGGCCTTTTATGTTCTGCCCATAAAGAAGCTATTTTGTTGAACTAATGCAGGAATTGGTTTTAGGGACATTTTAGTACAAAACTTCAAGTTTTCTCAGTAATAAAAATGTAAATAAAGAATAAATAGTTGTCAAACAAGGCAATTGCAATATTTTACATGGATTACTTTATAGATGGTCTCTACTTAATAGTAGTTCAAGCTTTACTAAAGTTTACATTTTTATTTTTTTTACCATGCTAGTTGCATAGTTCTCAAGGTAGATTGAGAGTGCAGCTTCCACTGCACCACCCCCTGGAACCACAGACTTGGACTCTAGCACTCTCTTAACAACACAGAGAGCATCATGCAGAGAGCGCTCCATTTCATCACACATGAAGTCATTGGCTCCACGCAGGATAATGGAAGCAGATGTACGAGCCTTGGTGCTGAAATGGTTAAAAGCAAAAAATGTTTAATTGATATTCAAATTGAAAGAAAGCTTCACAGAAACACCAATTATAAACTAATATTGTCAAGGACTTAACACCTGATGAAACAAAATCAGTCTTATGAAGTTAAAAAATCTATCTATAGTGTATCCCACACGTGTAAGTGCTTAAATTAAAATTAACCCAGCAATGCAGCAACAAAAATGGGAAAAAAACCACACATTTACACCAATTATCTATTTCATCAGATTAAATGACATTTCTGTTCAAGTTGTCTACTTTTTGTTTTAAAAGGAACATTACAATACAAAGGCTTACTTCTTGATAAGTATGAGTTCATCATCACATATTCTTTCCTGAACAACCTCCTCCGCTTGTCCCAACAAAGTTGCTTCAAAACTCTCCTCTGCCTCAAGGTTACACAGTGTAGAGCATATAGTGGCTGGAGATCAACAAAAGACACAAATTAAAAATTGAAACAAATGTACATTTTACTACTATACAAACCCTATCCCAACAGCAAACTCCCACAACTGCAAGCAAATAAGCAGAGGCTAAACCACTTGAGAAATATACAGCAAGGATTTAAATAACAGGCATCTTTATCTACATAATAGTCTCCATTAAGTACAGTCTATACGGGGGGGGGGGGGGGGGGGGGGGGGCGGACGACAACACGAGAAACGAAAAAACAGATATCCACGGTCTTACCTCCAGATGCTTTAGCAATGCGCTTCAGGTCCCTCTTCACAACTCTTCGCACAGCCATGGCCCCTGCATCGACAAAGTACTTAAGGCACATGTCATCGATGCCACCAGTGGTCAGGATAACATTGGCGCCAGTGGCCAGAATCTTTTGGACTCTCTCCTTTGTAATATCAGACTCCCTACAATTGGGGGAAGCACATTTTATTACTATTTGCATAGAAGCTGCAATTTAATAAGTCAAAGATAGTAATTTACTTACTTCAGATTACACTAACTTGAGAAATACTGTCCAGCCCAAAGTACATATAAAAAAAACAGTTTGTTTTTCGTTAAAAGACTTCAGGCTGAGCATGCTGTATCCCATGCGTATAACTGCTCACGCTACTGGCATCAGCAAGGCAGCAAAAAAATGGGAACTCAAAACAACTTAACAAAATAAACAGAATGTGCTCATTTAATAATGGAATATTGAAAAATAAAAATGGGCAAATATAAAGTGCATGACAAACCCCCCACCCAAAATAATAATAATAAAAAACTCCTGATCAGGATATGCAACCCAAATCCAACACAACTAATCTGTAAAATGAAACACCCTCATAATTTGTTAACTGGACTACAATGAAAGTTGTTCATATTTTATATCAAATATCTTAACATTGCTCATCAGTAGCATACCTTTGTCTGATCTGATCCAGTTTTTCTGGGTCACTGATAACTACCTGGACACCTAGCTTCATTTTAGTCTTCTGCAGGCTGAAATCCAAGCAGGCAATCTTTGCGTTGGCTACACGCTTGACCATTCCTAAATGTCAAAGCAAAGTAAGGAGGTGTCAGTTAGCTCCTAAACATTGCTATGGTTTTACACAATTCTAAATACAAAAAGTAACACTTAAAAGGGCATGTTAGTTTTAGCAATATTATCACTGGTTTCCTTGACATGGCCTGAAAACTCATCAGTATAAAGCCAATAGTTGCTGGTTTCACAGACCCGGATTAGCACTAGTCTTGGGCTTAGTTAGTCCAAGATTAATGTTTAACGGGGTCTGTGAAACGAGTTTTAAAAGGGTTTAAATCTAAATTCCTTTAAGAATTAACTATATATCCAGCCTGAAGACTAGTTCTACAGCAACCTCACAGTGCTGCAAACATTTTAGAGTTCAAACGGAGCATATTTTATCCCATGCGTATAACTGCATACACTACCATAAAAGCATAGCAGCAAAAGAAAAATGGGAAGATTTCAAAACAAAGTTTAAATTTTTTAAAAAAAGTAAGAGGGAATACTAATTATGAACCCACCTTGTGAGCCAACGGTGCAATTAAGTGCATATCCATTTACAAGGAAACTCTCTTTCTGGCTGCGTCCATGAGCTTTCAACACATTGACAGAGTTGATAGGGTAGCGAGCCAGTCCTTTTCCATCTGTGAATTTAACCGCAAGTGCAGCATCGACCACCATACGGGCAAAAAAGTCAGCATCGCTGGGCAAAGTATGTAAAGGTTTATATCAGCACTTAACTGCACAAGCAAAAGAAGCAACAAAGGATTGGTTGTACTTTCGGCAAAATAGTGAAATACAGCAACATGTTAAACCTGGCAAATATCCACAAAACCTCTTGAAACATCCAACACCTAAATTTACAACATACTGCATTGTAGTTTTAAGAATTAAAATATATGTCTCTACCAAGTAGTCTTCCTGGGTTTTTTTTTGTAAGGCTAGATAATCTCACATATTCATTTAACCCATTACCTTGTCTTTTTATTAACAAAACCAAAAAGTCTGTCGAGTCCCAGTCAGTTTCCCATCCCCCACCCCAGGAGCATCAGAGTCAATGTGATGTCCCCTTCAGAGTCCCTAGCAAAGTTCTGCCTCTTTGCACGGCCCGGACACGAACAGGCCCCGTCCAAGCTGTGGGAGTCATCCCGTGCTTTAACTGGATGAGCCACTCTAGGTCAACAGAACTTAAATATTCGATGTGCTTTCATTTCATATAGGAAAGCGGGGTACAACTGCCAGCCTCTCCTTCAGACAATGACAGAGTTTCTCTATCCCATTAGCATAGCCACTCATTCTTTTGGACTAAATGAATGGTACTAAAATGGGAAAATGTATTTCTCTTTTTCTGTTACAAAATGATACAAAAGGATACCAGCCAATGATTTTGGAGGACATAGAGGTTTTAGCTGCATTGATGAGGCACTCTCTTCCCAGTTCATCTGTGTTAATGGTCATGTTTTCATTGATGTATCGTACCGCTTCTCTGTAAACACAAGCATACACATAAAACGTAGTCTAAACGTATACTTTGACTTGTAAATGCTATATTTTAAATATATTCTGGACCAAAGCATTCAAGACCACAAACTCCAGTTACAATTGGAAAAAAAAAATAAAATAAACACACAACTTACTTGCATGCAAGACGATATCCACCAATTACAGAAGTGGGATGAATTTTCTGTTTTACAAGTTCATCTGCACTCTTTAACAACTCAGCAGCGATGATCACCTGTACAAAAAATAGATTTTTTTAAAAATAATTGTACAGTAAAAAGAAAACATATCAAGATGTTATGGTCATTAATAAGATTTAGCACCAATTTTGCATTGCACACAGTCTCCCACTCAAGAGAACCTTTAACTGGTTAAAGTCCCATCATTTTATATAGGAAATGTGGGTCACTGCCTCTTCATCAGACAATGACAAAATGGATGCTATAATTCAGTTTTCTTTAGATTAAGGGTGGAAATTTTAAATAACTGAGTTCCCATGAGAGTGTACTCACCACTGAAGTGGTTCCATCTCCCACTTCCTTATCCTGTAGATCAGCCAACTCACACAGCACCTTGGCAGCAGGGTGCTCAACCTCCAGGAGCTTGAGAATAGTTGCTCCATCATTAGTAATGGTTACATCCTAAAATCAAACAATTGGAAATTAAATGTGCGCACATAGGTCTAGATAAGGTTCAGCAGTCACAGGTATTGTAAACAGAGCCTGAAATAAATAGGTAAATTGTCAATACTGCCAGCAGGCTTTGCATGTTCAGAAAACAAGAACAACTGATACGGTTTCAAAAGTAACCCTGTAAACCATACAGATCCTGTAAAAATTTAAAAGATTTACTGTTTAGTCAAAATAGTGCTTAATTTGAAATGATCTGTGAATGAAGTGTTGTAGCACGGGTGTGCAATTCATATCGTCCAACCTGGACAAGTTTTGCAATTATGCTTTAGTTTTTTATTTATATATTTTTCCTATGTCCGTTCTGTTGCTAGAAAAACACCCCAGGTATGCTTTTTTTTTTTCTTTCAGTGTTGCTAACCTAAAAAAAAAATATATTACCGTATTACTTCGAATTAACACTTCTCAGATATCAGCTTTAATAGCTGCCGCCCTCGAATAAACGCCGCTCTCAATAAAGAACTCTGCCTATGTACATGACACACCCGAAGAGACTGCAACCTCAATGTAATACAAACTAATGTACACCCACCTTAGTAAGCAAATGTTATTTTATTGTACAGTCCCGACAGACAACCCAAAATGAACTACTTGCAGCACAGCAGTCATTCACTTCCCTTTTTCCCCCAGCAGAGTTCAGTTCCAACACAGCAGGGGATAAAACAAGAGCTGTCTGTTTACCTCGCCCTCAGCTTGGATGGTGAAAACTTAAACTCAGAGGAACTTAGAGCATTGCCAGTCACTGTAAGCGCTATCCGAAAGCTGGCTGAAGATATCTTCTTGTAGGGGATTTAGTTTTGTTTTTTATTCTATTGGAAATTTCTCAGTCCTGGACTTGCTTACTATCTATGAGAAGATTTAGTTTTGGTTTCTCTTAGAGAAATTACAAACAAGCAGGTAAATTACAGTGAGAAAAAAAATAGAGTAGGATATATTTTAGTTTTAACAGATATAAAACCAATATTCAGATGTAATATTTTTCGTTAAGAAAAACAACTGCATCACACTCAACTACCGTTCTCTCTCCTCTTCTTGTACTGCCCCATAGCAACCAATACACACTCCTGATTCGCTGGTAGAGTACTCCCCTGACCTCCCAACTCCCACCTAATAGGCTCTTGTTAACTGTCAGTAAATGTACTGTATTCAAGCCCCAAAAACACACAAGAGTATATTGCTGCAGATCGGAGCCTCTCATGGCGCCGCATCTAAAATGCCTTAAATCATTTAATAAAACATTGCAGCGTTTGTAAAACACAGTATTATTAATAAAGGCCGCCCTCGTTTAAGGGCCGCTGTCATTTTGATCCATTTAAAATAAACGAAGCGGCGCCAAATTGAAGTAATACGGAATTAGTTTTTTTTTTTTTTTTTTTACTAGATTTGAACTGAAGCGATACTAGTTATTTATTGGACATGCACTTGTGAAACTATTAAAACATGAAGATTGACAAATATGTTTAACCCTTAGCGGTCCATTTATTCAGCACTTTTCAGGCACGTCAGGTCCAATTTATTTTCACATGCGCAGTTTATTTTACAACGCGCTGTTTAAAAGTATTTTTTTTACCATAAAACAGGTTTAAAAGGCACTGCATATCAACAGGACACTCAGTACTGCATCTCCAGCCCCGCCCCCACCCCTTGTTCGCTGTATTTTTCACATACCTCTTCATAGTACTGCATACTGATAAATCATCTCCTGGTCACTCGTTTTATCACCAAACTCCTCAATTATGCGATCCAAGTCATTATGTTATTGCTATAACATCTAAAAAAGCTCTGCAAATGTCTGCAATATTCTTTGAGCACTGGATGCAGAAGCAGCTATCTTTCTTTATGTCCGTGTTATCTGTGTGATGCCGGGGCTATCTGTATTCCTCAGATACGCCCCCTTTTTTTTCAGCTTCTCTCAGCTCCTGTCAGTCTCACGCGGCCATTGAATTTATTTTTTCGTCTTTTTCCGGAGAAAAAACGACTAGAGACCTGTTTTTTACGTCTTTTTGATGATGTCGGACAGGGTCCGACATTGGATTGGAAAGGGAAAATTGCAATGTCGGAGTTGGATTCAGCTTAGAGAAAGAGTGGGGGGAAAAAAACAGGCAAAAGCTATTTTTATATTCAAATAACTCCAAGTATTGCTTATTATAGTTGTACTCTTAGTATGTTACTTAAAGTGTTTTGTGCGATGGCGAGGGGACATGTAGATTTTTAAGGACAAGTGGATTTTTCTAGCATTTTGTCCCTTGGACAAGTTTTTTTTTTTTTTTTCAAATATTGCACACCTCTGGTTGTAGTGTAGTGACAAAACAAAATACTTACACCAATATCATCCACCAACATTTTATCCAGACCAACTGGACCGAGGGAACTCTTCACAATGTTGGCGATGGAGGATGCTGCCATAACTATACAAGAAAAAAAAAAAAAAGTTTATTTAACTGGCCCTGTGAATTACAAAAGCTTTTAAAACAGGATTCAAAATAATCTGCCCTGAAAGAAAAATTAGCTTCTAAGCAAGCACGTTTTCTCATCTGTAGTTCAAATGTCTGCCAAATTAAATTAACCAGGACGATTTTTTTTATAGATAGACAGAGATTAGTCAGTATTAAGATATGCAATATATGCAGTCCAAAACCAATAGGGGTTCATCAATGTCATATCAACAAAACAACTGTAATGAAGGATATTGTACAGAAGGTCTTTAAGTGTTCTGCCATTTCATATAGGAAAGCTGGTTTATGTGGCCAGGCTCTCCTTCAGACAATGACAAGTTTTCTCTTTCCCATTAGCATAGCCACTCATCCTGGTGAACTGAAGGAATGGTACTAAAATGGGAGTTTGACTAATACAGTAGTAACAATGGAACATCATAATTAACTGGAGTTCTGGTAATATTCTGACAAGCCAATAAAACTAATAAAAAAAAACTGTCAGTTATTTAAGAATACAATTGTTTGCTATCTGTTAAACAACGTGCTTTCATAGCAACCACACACCTTACTGTCAGGCAACACATACAGCACAGAGAAAGTGGACCTCAATGGTAATCTTTTATGTCGCCAAGTAAATGTCAACACTTTAGCGGAGCCGAACTAGTTAAACTGGTATCTATTCCTTTGTCGTGATATAGAAAAAAGTAATTGCTAATTGTATTAAATAACTGAAATGCACTTATTTAAAAAAGTAGATTTTCAAAAACTGAAACATGGGCGAGGCACATCTGTCTTTTGTACCCATAAAAGGAATTCCATTGACACGATCACTTACGGCACTAATATACTACAAATTCTATAAATCCAGACAAACAAACAATCGAATCACTCATTAAGTTATATTAACATTTCAGGATATAACTTTACCGATATTAAAGCGAGGCCCAACACTGTTAGCAGTGTATTAATACAATAGTGTATAGTTATATTACCGGTATTGTTTTCAATACTTTAACGATAACCTTAAAAAAAACACCAAAAGTGGCAACAGTCTTGGTGAAATAGGACGCCATAAAACATTATAAACATTTATAGTTTCAGGTAGGCCTGTTTGTCATTAAACCAGCACGGATTACGCTGTACTGGTAAATCTCAGTGCACACAAAGGGAACCGGAGAGTTGGGTTACGGGAAACCACGACAAATAACCGTTGTCAAACCGAGGGAAAGCAACAACACCCGAAGAAACCTGCATATTAATTCGACATATTTTTTCTCATTATTATTATTATTATTATTAAAGTATGATCAAATACTTCAGTCCAGACTGTTTTCTATAGCAGCACGTGTAGTAGATAGTGGGCATATCTGTGATGCTTAGCCTTCATGACTCGGATCAAACTAATCATAACCTACTTTCCAAAAGACAAAGCGGCTCACAGATTAGTCCTAACAATATAAAATATAACATACCGCTAAAATATATGTTTTCTTACCATTCTGAGTGCGGACAGACTCGCCAGTGGTCCTCTGGCCGAGCACATTTAGAGGCCCTTCCACAAGCGACATCTTCCTCCACAGTCAGAGAGAGACAGAATGAGTGTCCCAGGGCACGCTGGGTAACCGCTGCTCTCTCCCACTGCATTCTGGGAAGGGAGGTGCACTTTCTGGAAGATTCTATGAATCGGGGGAGCTAACAAGAAAATGCTGACTCAAACAAAAACAGCAGTAGTAGTGCATTCTTGCACCACACTCCTGTAAGCAATATGTTTAATACAGTATGTCTAGTTTTTTTTATAGTCAAAGTACTGGCACTGCCGTATGAGACGCTGTTTTAGACAAAAGTATGTAAAATACGTCGAAGAGAGATACCAGGGCTAGGTTGCACCAGCTGTGCGTTACTTAGCTTAGTTAAAGCGTACTCTTTACTAACGACTGACTGTGAACTTTTCACGGGTTGCACCAGCTATGATAGTTATAACGTAGGGCTCAAAGTTGGCCAAAATCCTTATTCGAATCTGGCTCCTAGCTTTTAAAATTTGATAGCCTTAAAATAATAATAATAATAATAATAATAATAATAATAATAATAATAATATGGGCCAGGTAAAATCCTAGTGACGTCACTGTTTGATTTGAATCTGTTATTTAAATGGTGTGATTGTGGTAGATGAGTAATATGTTTTACAAATGTATTGTGGATTTATTTCATTTATTTATTTTACTATGTACCGTACAGTGCTTTGAGAATTCTGTATTAGAAGCGCTATAAATAAATAAAAATAAATTTCAATTTCTGAAGGATTCCTATAAAATTTCCTGTATATTTTTTTTCACTAGGGTTATATATTTTAATACATAATTAAATGTTTATATTAAATTTCTGTATAAGGTACACAGTATTTGAGACAGTTTAGGTTTTTCTAAATAAAAAGTGTCTGAGACATAGAACATTAAATTAACATTATTAAAGTTATACTGTATTGATCAATAAATTATAAACTTAACTAAAGTTTTAAAATTTCAATATTTTATACCATATATATACTTGTGATTCCCAGTACAAAATACCTGTGGTTCCCAGTACAAAATATTCTTGAATTAGCTGTCTTCTGTCTGTCACGACTGTCATGTCAGCTTGTGTGACAGGGAGACAATACTAGGGGAGCCGCAGGAATTTATTTAAATTTTTTTTTTTTATCGTAACACACACACACACACATATATATATATATATATATATATATATATATATATATATATATATCCATCCAACAGTGCTTCCACCTCCTGGTCGGGCAGCGTATAAGCTTCTGGCCACTTTGTAAAATAATCTCTGACAACTAAGACAAACTCATCACAGAAATGGCTGACGACTGCAGTGCGTTCTCCTCCCAGGGCGTTCATTGCCTCTCCAGCTCGTGTAGCACCAGCTGCAAGTCAGGATCCTGGTCTTGCTGCCGCCTCCACTCCACTGCAGTGACAGCTCCCTGCAGATGACAGAAGCAGGTTGGCTTACCCACCCTGGCTGATGTTGCTTCTGGTCCTTACCCCCTCTCTACTCCTCTGCAATCAGCTCCTGATCCCGAACCTCCTGCTTGTGGCAGTGGTTGCAGTCCTTCTCAACACAGGGGCGACATGACAGTGCGTCAGCATTGGCGTGGCGAGCTCCAGCCCGGTGCTATATCTGGTAATTGAAGGGTTGTAACGGCTCAATCCAGTGCGCAACCTGACCCTCTGGTTCCTGGAACGCCAGAAGCCACTGATCTGCAGCAGCTGTACACAATAGTGGCGCTCAGCTTTGCTCAGAGACCAGCTACCTCACGTTCCCTGTCTGGCCCCTGCTGTGATAGCACCCTCGTTGCTGGCGTAAGTATCCAGCAGGAACAGGCGGTTGGGATCGGGGGCCGTAGCACTGGTGACTGTCAAGGCTGCACTCTGTGAACCGTCACTCTCCCTCCTGCTGCTCTCCCTTGTCGCCCTCTGGCCTAGATGCTCTTTGTCTCAAATGGCTTTTTTTTCCAAGAGACCTTGAGTAAAAGTGAAATTTACTTCAAAAGCGTGGTGCATTTTTTTAACATAGTGAAAATCTGCAAAGATCTGCTAAATATGACACAGCTCCATTGACTCTCAATAAAAACACATTCTCCCAAGCTCTCTATATCCTATAACCCTTGGCACACAGCGTGACCCCTCCCGAGCCAACCCGATCCTTTGTGCAACCTAACATGACCCCGTTCATCTCAGCATAGCATATCCTCTCTCTCTCGCCGTAATTGACAGACATTTGTCTTAAACGGCGCCTCATATCATGCTGTCACTTCTTCTAGCAGGAGAGACAGGCTACACAGACACAGGACCATAATTCATTTGCATGCATGTACTGTCAATATGCAAAAATAAATATCGATATCAGTGTTGTTGACAGAAAAGGGAACAGAAGTGTTTTAAATGTCATGTATGCTTTTTGTTAGTTTTAATCATTTACAATTACAAACTAATATTTGACAAGAACTACAAGCAGTACTATTGTTACTGTACTGCTTGTAGACATTTGGCAGGCATATAAAGGGACGTCCCTGGGTAGGGAAATCCTAGAAGTTACAATTAAATGTTTTCTTTAGTTTCTTTTGAATGTAGTGTGCCCCATATGCTGTTATTGCATCCATACACCATGAAGTTAGTTATCACAGGAATGCTAGATCTCTCAACAATCTGTTTAATTTAAATGTGAAACACATAACAAGGAATTGGGTATTGACAACATTTAAAACCAACATTTAAAACACTTGTCAATATACACAGTAAATTGGTTAAACAAATTGAGGTGCACACCACATAATAGTGTAGCAGTAGCATTTGTGTGGCAGTAAACATCAAAATCCCAGTCAAAAAACTCGCACACAACACAAGTAAATTACATAGTGATATAAATGAAGGTTTTTAAATTTGTTTGTGCAATGTCCTTGATTCACTAGTCAGTAGATTTTTTTTTTTTTTTTTCAGTGAATTTAAGATGGATCAGTATTCATACATTAGTTATTTATACAAGTGACAGAATACCTTTTTTAAATACAAGAGCACCCTCTAGTGGCAATAATAGCCACATCTATCACTATCCCATGCATTTGTGTCTAACCCCTTTCTAATTTATATTTGTGAATTACAATAGTGTACTGGTAATTAAAAACATCATTCTATAGGATGATTGTCTACATAAAGTATATCACTGCAGGACTACACATGCTGTAATATATATATATATATATATATATATATATATATATATATATATACACAGAGTTTTAGGAAAGCAGAGTGGATCCTGATGGTATTCAAGAGCTGAGCCATCACTTTTATTATTTATTTCTTAGCAGACACCCTTATCCAGGGTGACTTATAATTGTTACAAGATATCACATTATTTTTACATACAATTATGATATTTTTTTACATACAATTACCCATTTATACAGTTGGGTTGTTTTATTTACTGGAGCAATCTAGGTAAAGTACCTTGCTCAAGGGTACAGCAGCAGTGTCCCCCACCTGGGATTGAACCCATGACCCTCCAGTCAAGAGTCCAGAGTCCTAACCACTACTCCACACTGCTGCCCCTGTTCTTGAACAAAGAAGACTAAGTGGTGATTCAAGCATTCAAAATTCTAAAAGGTATTGACAATGTCGACCCAGGGGACTTTTTCAACCTGAAAAAAGAAACAAGGACCAGGGGTCAGAAATGGAGATTAGATAAAGGGGCATTCAGAACAGAAAATAGGAGGCACCTTTTTACACAGAGAATTGTGAGGGTCTGGAACCAACTCCCCAGTAATGTTGTTGACGCTGACACCCTGGGATTCTTCAAGAAGCTGCTTGATGAGATTCTGGGATCAATAAGCTACTAACAACCAAACGAGCAAGATGGGTCGAATGGCCTCCTCTCGTTTGTAAACTTTCTTATGTTCTTATGTGTGAAATGTTATTCATTACTGATTGGGATAGTATACCCAATCCGTCACACGTGCAGCACTTGTAGTATTGGCAGATGTGATAAAAAGGGAAGACCGGGAGGCTGCCCTTAGCACTCTGGTCCCAACACCCAGGTTTTGAGAACTGTGACAGAAATAAAATTATTCTTGGTTGCAAATATTCCTCCCGACCTGTGAGGGCGCTAAGCAGCGAGAACAGAGTTCCCTGGACGGGCTGGTCTGACAGTTCATTCCCAGGGTTCAAGGGAAGTCGGCCAGCTAGAAAGGGGGTGGGACTCTGTTGCAATAACTCATTGACCCGGAAGGGAAACAACGTGGCAGCCGCAGATTGGAGAGGCGGTTGCACTCGTTTACCAAGGGGTCATGTGTGACAGCATAAAAGGGGACGGAGAATAGCAATCTGTTCCTTCGCTTTGGTTACGAGAAATAACCCGGAAGGACCCATGCAGTATTGTGATAATGTATCGTGAGTGTTTGTTTTGTCATGTCTAATTGTTGCTTGTTGTATGTTACTAGACGGCTAACACGTTCCGGAGCTGTCACCAAGGGCCAGCACAAAACCCGGAACAGCACTGCACTACCTGCACTGATAAACTTGTATCGCCCACCACGAGCACTACAGCACGCACCCAGGACTGGTGACCATGTTTGTACATTGTAGGAGGGATACTTGTGTTTATTATTTGGGACAGCAAACCCGTTATTATTTACTCCGTGCACTACACATTGCTGTGTATTGCCGGGGATCATCATTTGGTCACCAGACATGGATTGTATAAATAAAAGTACTGTTCTTACTGGATTACAAATCTCTGTCTGTTCATTGCGCACTACATCACTCCTGCACCTGTACACAACCCATGGCATATGGTCCACAAAACTTAAAAGCGAGGGGAGAACCCGTACCTGAGTGTGCATGCTGTAAAAGGTAGATTGAATAGCTACCTTTAGCACTCTGGAGTAAGAATACAGGGTTTTTGGGGGAATCCATGACATCTAGTGTACAGAACTAGATACAAAAGTGTAGGGTAAACCCACACTATGGTATATGTGTGTCAAAGGGTAGACCGAGTAGCTGCTCTTAGCAATCTGGTCCCAAAACCATGAGTTGGGGATCTAAGACATTGAGGGGTAGATGTACTAAAGTGTTGCGGCTGTCGCAATAATCGCAAACGAGTTGGAAGTCTAGGGTGAAATGTACTAAACATGCACAATGCTGTTAGCGACTTTTTAGGGAAAGCTTTGCGGCAGCAAATTTTCTTTGCGGTTCAACCTTAGATTAATATGTAATCTTGGGGCGTTCCTGCATAAATTCGCAAAAATAGGGTAATAGTGCAAATTAGGGTTCTTAAATATTATAATGAGATGTACACAGCTGCAGGCAATTGCAACAGTTACAATTGCATCAATTTGTTAAGAACTTTTGAAAGTTTTAAACAGTCACAATTGTTGCTGGCATTTCCCAGTTCACTTTCTCTTGCGTTGCCAGTTGTGCGCAATGCATTTTTTGAGACGAACATCCAAGTACCTAATTTTCACCAAAGGCGGGGTGTACTTGCATGCCTTGAAAACAAATTTCAATGACATTTCTGGTTTTCTCAGTGTGTTGGGGGCAGTAGATTGCACACATGTGCCACTAACCCCTCCAGCTCATTCTGAGCATCTGTATTGTGTTAATTGAGCTATGTTGTGTTAATTGTCTAGGCTACTAAATAGGCCAAGTTAAAAATAATAACAATAAAAACCCTGCTAAAATCATTTAGTTTCAATTTAAAATGATCTTTTATTTGCATTGTACACCAATGTATACAATGCAGCAGCATGGTTTATTTTGTGTTACCGGTAGCCTACAGTCCAAAGTAAAAGTGCGCTAGGTATTCATTTGATTTTACTACTGTACTGATTTATATAATGTAATGTGTAGCCTACCCAAAACACATTTGTGTTATTTCAGCACAATGATTTACATTTAAATTGCATTGAGCACTATAAACGTATGTGTGTGCGATTTTATTGTATTGTTTTTAAACTGACACCTTTATGTTGGACAAACATGTCCGGTTTAGCAAGGGGCTATTGTATGATTATGAAAAGCTTTTTGTAGGTGAAGATGGGGGCCCCGCTATAGAATCTGATGGGATTAAACTGCCTTTCATTTCTTTTTTATATACTGTATATAACAGTATTAAAATAGGTAAAATGAAGACAGAACAGAATGCATTGTACAGAAAACAATGCTATTTTGATTCTTGCATATATAGACGTTATCCTTTGGGCACCCTCTGCTGCAGCAAACCACAACTCAACTCCTGCTATTTATTTGAACAATGTCGCACGACTCTTGCAATGCTAGAGATCGCTAAAATAGTACATTGAGGCTCTTTTGATTAACATATTTTTCTTAGTACATATGACAAAATGTATATTTTACGAATTGTCGCAATTAAAACGCAAATTGCGGTATGACTGGCCCACCTTAGTACATCTACCCCTCAGCCTATACAACCTTGTGAAATTATGGGGGGTAGCCACACAGCAGCATTGCATCTGTCAAAGACAGATGCACCCTGGAATAATGCCCATGAGGTTGCGAGGCCTCTTGTGGAATGGTCAGTGACCTTCTCTGGTGGGGGCAGGTTGGCTAGATCATAGGCAATCCGGATAGTGTACGCAATCCACTTAGATAGCCGCTGTTTAGACAGGGCTTATCCGTGGAACTTAGACCCATAGCAGATAGAGTTTGACACCAACCCTGAGTACGGTCAACATAAAACTTTAATGCCCTAACTGGGCAGAGCGTGAGGCGCTTCCTCTTGATATCAGATTGGAAAGGTAGTCTGAAAGTCTCCAACTCCACTGACTTCCCATGTCCAGGTCTTATAGGGATGTGGAAATCGGCATCCTTGAGGTCCACCATGGTGAACCAGTCACCTGGCCTCACTGTCTGCCATAGCTGTTGTATTGTCAGAATCTTGAATTTCCGTCGCTTTAAAGAGCAGGTTGAGCTTTCTGAGGTTGAAGATCGGTCTGAGACTGCCACCCTGTTTCGTCACCAGGACGTACCTGGATTAAAGACCCTCTCTCTTGTCTAGAGGGTGTACGATGAAGGCCTGTTTTTGTAACTGAGTTGACACCTCCTGAGACACTAATATAGCGTCTTGTGGATTCACACCATAAAAGGGGGAAGGGCCATGTCGGAACTGTATGGAGTAACCGTTCTGAATGGTGGCGAGCACCAATGTGTCCGTGGTATATGATCATCAGTATTTCAGATGGGCCTGGTGAAACTGGTGACCTGTGGCAGCAAAGCCCTAGGTTTGCTTGGGGCGATGCCCCTTTGTCCTGTTTGGGAGCATGACGCTGCTTATTGCCATGCCCTGCAGGGTGAGGTGGGAAGCGGTTTGACACAGTTGGAAAGCAACGCCAGGTTGGGCAACTGGACTAATGAGGCAATGGAGGCATAATGTAGGCCAAATTGTACACCCTATAAAGGCTGGATAGACAGCAGGGGGGGTTCCGGTTTGCCCCTAGGAGGACTGCATCTCCTGCAAAAAATGTCTGGGTAACATTTCCGGTGGCCAGGGCACCTGCAGGGCTGCAGTTGCCCTCTTAACCAGAGCGTTGATCTCTTCTGACATGGAGGGGGCCAACGCAAGAGACATGGCAAGAGGGGAGGAAGAAACGTGACATGGAGGAGGAGAGGAGGATCGTGATGAAGACAGACTCCTCGTTCGGCTCCTGCCTCAAGGGTGCGATGGTGGTGAATGAGGCTGCTGTGCCAGTGTAAGGGACGTAGAACGGTACTTATACAGACTGGCAAGTCTTTTTTCCAGTGTCGACATAGAAAACAGGGCACATGAGCCGCAAAAATCACAGTTCATCAAAGCCTCCTTCCATGCTCCATGCCCAAGCAGGAGATGCACTTATCAAGCTTATCCTCCGTTGGAATGCTGCTCTTGCATAAAATGCATGGGTGAAACCCCGGGATGGTGCAGACAGCTGTATACAGGACAATAGTTCAGAAAATGCGGTAACATTTTTAGTGCATGTATATATGGGATTATATACAGTACTTGCCTCATGTGCGCAGTAAACAGCAGAGCTCACCCAGTGCTGGAAAACACATTGAAAGCACACACAGAGATGCACTAAAATAAAGAGTAATCTCTGTTGCTTATGTATACTGGTACGGGTTTGGAACCAGATACAATCACCCAGAGCCAATCGGTACTGAGCCGGGGAAATGTGGTGGTGCGCAGTGAATGCTGTGTGGAGACCACTTGGGAAGAATATAAGCATGTACCAGTGATTTGATGTAGGGGCTTATATCTGTCTGCTAACTAGTTACCCACTAGTAAACTTCGCTGAAGGTGATGCTGCTTTCTTTTGCCAGCTACTCTCTAAAGTGGCATAAGACACTGGTCTGGTAGCCCGGCAACAGAGAGACAAGGCCACTTCTACACCGATAACAGTCTAGAATAAGAAAAAGGAAAATAATAATAATTTTCTAATGACAACAATACAACATTACTCTCTCTTACTTGACACTAGAATGTGATAACATTTAGTTTTCTTTCTAAGAAAGAAAGAAGAAAAGGCTCCAGGGGGAGCACAGCAGCCAGGAGCGAAGAGCATGGAATTAGCCCAGAGTAGGGAACTGGATCCCGGGATAGGGGCAGAGAGAGCAGCTGGCTTCCAGTGGTGCACAAGGCTGTGGTGGGAAGAAACCAGAACCGAGGGCTAAAAGGTGCAGAAACATGCGAAAGTATGAAAAGATACAAAAGGTGTGCAAATATTTACAGAAGGAAGAGGGAGAGTTCAGCTCATTCTCAGGCAAGGCTGAAGAGAAAATGGTGCCGAGAACCTCATGCGCTCAGCATTTTATCCCCTCGGTGACAGGGGCT
Source organism: Acipenser ruthenus (assembly GCF_902713425.1). NCBI lineage: Eukaryota > Metazoa > Chordata > Actinopteri > Acipenseriformes > Acipenseridae > Acipenser > Acipenser ruthenus. The sequence continues at coordinate 40,202,965 of NC_081193.1, read as the reverse complement.
TCTTGCTTGCGCAGAGGGGGCTCTTACGAGCAGCTTAGACATACGACTCAGGGAATTCGGACTGTACAGAGATATATCCCAATCATTAATGGATAACATTTCATACTTAAAAGGAAACCTATGTCTGCATGGTTTTGGAATTTGTGTTTGAGAAAAATCAGTTTAAACTTTAAAGCGGATTATCTACTATTTATGCACAGCAACAACATTTTTTTTGTGAATATTACCGTCAAGGCTAAACTCCACCACACTTGACAGAACTTCTTTTTGTGAACTATTTATAATGCCATAACATTTGCAAAACACTTAACAATTATAATTAATTTGAATCCAAGTTTGCCTAATTTGTCAAGATTCAAGTTAGTATTGGTTTGATATATTTTTTAAGATGAACCTTTGATGGGAACATACTGTAGTAGCCAATGCTTTAAAATCAGGGATTGGCAACTTAGTTGGGTAATAGTGGGCCACAAAATCCTCTAAAAACGTTTGGCGGCCATATATTTGTTTTTAATAGGCTACCTAATGCATAATTTGCTACAATAAAGCATGTTAACATACAGGAGTGCCCTCAGAAATGTTTCACATGGTACGCAAAACTGAACCACACATAGACATCTCATCTCATGCTGATAACGACTCTGCATCAACATGCTGTAAAGTGTTTCAGCCTATCAGAGTGCTGTATTTTTGTTCTTTCCTGAGTTTCGTAGCACCTACACTGTCACATTGGAAAACTCCAATCAAATTGCATCACCATTTCCCTTTCTAAAAATAAATAAACAGCACATTGCCATCAAGACAGAACAGCAACTACAGTGACAGACAAATAGTCCACAACAACAATAAAAGGTACAAATAAACCTATTTGAAATACAGACTTAAAAACTAAGGTAAAAAAACTAGCTCACAAATCTGTTATGCTGGTTCCATTTCTAATCATTACTCTCACAATCACTGCACTAATGTAATCATTACTCACCCCCTAAGCATGGCATTGTGGAAGGGTGGTGGGCAATTCACTGACACACACGGGAGACAGAAGTTTTATTTGTAACGCTGCTCAGGCGCACTGATTTATTTTTACCCGCAGAGGGTGCTGTTGTCCGTGGCCTGAATACTGGCAACAGTAAACAGGACCACGGGTTTACCAATCCTGGTATACAGTCCAGTGCACATACAAGTGCTCAGAAATAATAATGAAAACACAAGGCGAAAGAAAAACGGAAAATAAAACACAGTAATAAAACTACAAAACAAAAGTGCTGCTTACGCAGTGCCCCCACTGCCGCTAAGCTGGTCAGTACGGGCCTCCGACCTACGCTCAGTTAATTCCTATACACTGGGGTGGCCAGAGTTCCCTGTACAACTACACACATCCCCTTGGGTACGTAATTATTTCTTTTACTTTTTAGTTTTTTTAAGGCAGGCTATCTCACTCAGTCATGCTTGCCTGTTCTTTGTCTACACTGACGTCTTCTGCCAGCATCACTGGGTATCCTCTATCCGGCCACCCAAATGCACAACCAAGCGCAGTTCTTATGGGCCGAGCAATCCCCCAATCAGCCACCTCTCCGTGTCATCGCCATGACTGACAGGCGGATCCTGCGAGACTGCTGCCCTCTTCCTGCAGAACCACGGACACACCAGATAGTCAGCACAGATCTCCCCTTACAGGCATATAAAAAAAACTCTTTTTTTTTTATCTTACACGTTGTGACAAAACAGGCAGTTAAAAAAAATAAATCAAAAATAATAATAATAATAATAATAATAATAATAATAATAATAATAATAATAATACCATAACTTGGCAATCATGTGTTAATGATTAGGAAATGTATTACTCATTTTAGTATAAGACACTTGCTCAATCCTGGAAGAGCAGCAGAATTCAGATAATGCAGTACTAACATTCAATGTTGCCAACATATTTTCGGCGCTTAAAACTCCACCACCATCAGAAACAGACAGTTCTGTGCTTTTACTGATTTTTTCCCTCTGACATCTGGGTCATCAGAAGAAAGATTTTTGCTATTTTTCAAGGCTTCAACCAAACTTATGTGCTTCCGTTTGCTCATTACTACCACTAAATAAACAGTACAATCCTATAAGCTTAAAATGTCTGTTTCACATCAACCAATTGCACAAGATTATATGTGAGTACACACTTATGAAGCTGAAATTTTGCAAACCAATGGTACGCACAGTGCATAACGTTGCAGGCAGCCAATGTTATCGTACAATTAGCCATTTATTAGCAGTGTAAAACTCAGTGCCCCTGGATCCATCTTCCATATTGAAAAAGACACCGAGAGTAAGTGTTGAAGGGACAAATAAAATGGTCTGGTGGGCCGGAGTAGGTTACCTGGCCTCCAGTTGCCCAGCCTGGCTTTAAATGATGATTGAATACCATATAGCAAGTTAATCACTAAGTATATGTAACCTTTACACTGTTAATTTAATTACAGAATATTTTTCCTCTGGCCTATTTTTTGTGGATTTTGCCATCACAAAAATTGAGACCACCATGACCTTGGTCAAAATGTAAATGAGACCACCATGACCTAGGAAAAAATGTATATATGACACAAAACGACGGACTTCCTGGTATCCCCTAGAGCATAGACTCTCAATAACCTGTGCTAAACAATATAAAACAAGTTGCATCACAATTGTATGTACTACCAAACTGTTACACAAGTATGGCTGCTTGCACTGTATCCCCAGTAAATGATTACATAATAACAATAATAAAAATAAATCTCACATGTGTTTTAATTGTGTGTATGTTGATTCCCTTGTATCTGAAATTGTGGTAGTGTAATATTTGCTTCATTCAAAATGGTGCATCACCACTAAAGAATACCTAACAAACGGTTTAAGTAAAATCAGACTATAAACTTCCCTATTCTGAAAATGTATTGCATTTTATTAGGTTTGTTTTACATAGCACAGCATTTTTTTTTTTCCTAAGCAACACAACTTACCAGTCAAAAACAAATAATGTCCTTTTGTTGGCAACATAGTTAAACCACAGCTTTAAAGCACAGTAAAAGCAAACAAACTATAAAGCATTACAATATAATAATTTCCCTAAACTTTACATATATCTTTACAAAATAAAGTATGTACAAAACAAATTTAAAAAAAGTGCAACATGAATTCCAACTCTTATCCATAGACAAGACTTTTACAATCCAAGCCTGTGGAGAGAAAAAAAATAAAAAAATCTAACAGCAACAAACGAAAATAAAACATGCAATTCCTTTTCAACTATATTCACATATATAATGCAATGTATTGCCTAACAGCCTAGATACAGTCCAAAACATTCTGCTTCTCTGTAACTATAAGCTTGCTACATAGTGTTTGAAACCTTTTGTTTTTCACTGACTTTTTAAAAAACAAACATTCACAGTAGATGCAAGGATCATTAAGAAAACAGCATCATTTATAAAAAATGTCAAGAAAAGAAACAAAAAAAATGGCCAGATACTAGAAACAAACACTACCTGAACAAAAAAAAATGCTTCTTGTGATTTCAAGTTAAGAGCAATCTTCCAAATGTTCTGATTGTTGAAATATAGCAAATGAACAAAATGTGCTTTAAAATCAAAAATAACTTACCATTTACATTTTAGAGAAAGGAACAGAAGGTCAACAGTATTGAAATGTATCCTAGGTGGCTTTCTTGCTACAGAGTTCTGTACAACTGTACACACAGATTCGGTCCCGTACCAATCCCCCTGTCCCTTGTTTTTTTCTTCTCACAAAGGATTATTATTGCTAACTATTGCTGTTGGTATAAAAGTTGACCCTGCTTTCATTAAGAACCATTGCTCCTGAGAATTCTTGGTTTTAGTTGCACCTTCAATAACAAGGTGGCCAAAAGGGAAGTCTATTCCTGAAGCACTACAATTTCTGATTGTTGAACAGTACCAACCATTATACCCTAGTCTGGTCATACATGGTCCCTTACAGAAATATATGAAAGGTTATATTTGCAAATATAAAACAGGACACTTACTTTAAATTAGTTTAGTCTATTACAGTGTATGCAGCTTATTTTTTTTACGTACACATGGTATGTTACATACAGTTACAACTGTTTTTTACATTTCAAAAACAGAGGGAAGATTTGAAATAAATATGAACCATTGCTGAATAAATCATTTACACCATTTCTTTGCAAGTGTATTCTTCATAAAGCATGATCCCTTAAAATCCAATTGGTGTTCAAGCTAAAGCAAGACTTGTGCTTGTCTGTGAAACAGGAAACTATTGAGGCACCTCTACAATGCCAATGTTAAAATGTGGTCAAATATATGCATGCACTGGCCTTAAAAGGTATCAAATTGCAGTTAAATTACATGGCAGCAACACACAAAGAAACTCCACTGTTTGTAAATATTTGGAGACTAATACATTATGGCATGAAACTAAGATGCAGGGTTTTCTGTTTATTTTAATGCTATTTAAATTACAGTACTATGAGACCCATTTTTTATATATACTAACATTGTTGTACTAGTTATCTTTCTTGATTCTGATATGCAGGTAACTACTATGTGTACTAAAAGTTTGAGCAATAATACAAAATCTGTTAAAAAAAAAAAATCAAAGTAGTATTCTCTTGAGGAGTCCCTCCCAATTGTTTGACAGTTTTTATTATTTATTTTAATAAAAATGACTAATATAGCATTGAGAAAATTATTATTATTGCATTTAGTATTATTTTTGTTGGTATAAATTGCTAAGAAATAATTAAAACTTTTAAATAAACCTGGGAATTGATACAACTGCCATAAGTACTTTGAATAGTACAGAGGGGTGTCAAGAGTAATTTCTCGATTTCATGGACTAATTTCCATTAGCCCATGTTACTAAGAATCAATTATATGGGACGTTTTCATTACAGAAAAAAAGGAAAACAGTTACAGTATGTATTGTAATTGTAAACTCACTTTAAATTCTGGTCAGTTTTTAACATGCTAAATAAGGTTAATAAAATTCAAGATTGGGGTTATTGTTGAAGCTACCTAGGCCCGTGAAATCTTACTGTCTGAATAATCTTAAAAAAAAAATAAAATAAAAAAAGAAGGTTATTTCTTTCCTGTTTACCAGCTCTAATTAAGATCTTTGCCCCTTAGTTTTTAGTTTCCGTAAATATACATATAAGGACTTTTACACAAGTACAGAAGCACAATTTAAGTTATTGCTGGAGTTTAAGTAAATGCCACTTGCTGACTAACACCAATTACAGTACTACCTGCAGACAAAAAAGTTAAGGAGTTAGGATCGCATAAATACGTGTGTACATAAATATGCAGATAACATGTGCTTGCAATGTAATTAGGAGGCTCAAGCAAAACTACTGGAGCTCAGACAGTGAAATTTCTCTCGCAGAGACTGCACTATGTTTTGTTGGTTTTCCGGGGGTACTCTCCATAGGTATTCATTGAGTTTATCTTGTTCAGTAAAGTCAGTCAAAGAGCCCCCGGGGCCGACGTTGCTGTGTAAAGTCTTCACAGGTGAGCAGGGAGTGCTGAGTGAGAGTCTCCTGCTGCAGGGCTCTTTCAGGCTGGACGCCAATCCCCCATTCAAGTTCTGTTCTGAGGCCAGGTCCTGCTCTTCATCCTCAGACTTAATCTCCACATAGTCCTCATCATCACCGCCATCGTCTGTGTGTTTGAAATTGGCAAAATAGTTCTGAGTGGCAATGTGTGCGTTAAGTGGTGAGTTTCTGCTCACCACCAGGACCTTCTGGGAGTCCTGAAGAATCATATCCGCTTGGTTATCAGCAGCACTGTGTTGCTGTCCTTCATGGATGGCCATATGCTCACTTTTGTGGCTCAGCATCGAATCATGGTGCCTGTCCTCTTCTGAATTTCTATTTAAGGTAACCAGAATCATGTCCCTTTGATTCTGGTGACCTGTAGATTCCAGTGTTCTGCTGTTTGCCATGACAGAGAATGAGGACTGACACCTGTTGTAAGGGTTTGATTTGGCAGAGTCTGGCCTCCTATCCAAAGAATTGTAAACATGTTGCTGGTTCAAGTTTTCTTTATTAGGCTGGCTTATCAAGGTGCTCCACCGTTGAGTGGGGGCATGTGGGTATGTAACAGACTTAAGGGCTGGGACAGAGCAGGCCGGGGACAATTTCCGTTGGGCAGCATCTGACCGGTCCTCATGGGAGAGTTCTGGTTCGTCAGGCCAGGAGATGAAATCAGACAGCTCTCCATTACTGTAAGTAGCATGCAGCCAATCCTCATCGAGACAGTGGTCGTCTGAACCAAACTGAGAATAGCACCGAGATGTCAGCTGCCACTGCGGAGTGTTCTGGATCAAAGATTCACTAGTATTGTCTCCCCCAGTCTTCTGGGCTCTGGGGGGAGTGTCTCTAAACAGAATCTGGTCATATAGCTGAGAATATTCTGCAATTCTGGCACCTGCAGACAAAAAAAAAAAGATCCATTAACATTAAATATTTTATAAAGAAACAGCTTCCAGATGCAGGCTTGGTGGTCCAGTGGTTAAATAAAGGGGCTTTCTTTATAATATTTATAGTAACATACAACAAGTCTCACCACTTTTTAATGATGTGGATTGAGTTTATTCCAACATGTGACAATTGCGGTGAAAGCTGTGTATTCTTTAAGGATTTTTTTTTTTTCTATGTATACCATTGCTCCAGACTGAAATCATACAGGGCAAGCAAATTTACATTAGAAATTACAGAATACATTCCAATACTGGGCCTTTAAAGTTAAAAAATAAGGACCAGGGGTCAAATACAAAATCAATAAAAAAAATTAGTCACCTAACCTTTTATTATCATTGAGGCTAACAAAATATAAATCTGCCATACCTATTGCAGGACCGCCTTGTTTCTTCTCCTCCAGGATGGCTGCAAGATCCTTTTGCCTTAATATTGGCTTACCGGGTGTATTCTCCTGATCTGGGCTTCTCATCTTCAACATCTGATTGGCCTTTTTGATCTTCTGGCTGTACTGTCTTGCCATCATGAACACCCTGTTCTTTGTTTTATCCACAATGTCTGCTCCCAGATCTGAACTTTCTGAGCTGATGTTGGAGAGAATGCTGTTCGTGGAGGTTTGAGAGCTCTCCAGATTCCCTACCTCACTGATGAATGAAGATCTACTGAAATTCGACCTGTCCTTGTGTGAGTCACATTCATCTAACCTAAAGCTGCCAGTACTGAGCCTAGCTAACTTCTTTTGAACAGTTTTGGTGAAACCAGTGTTCTCAGGAATAGAAAAAGTAGATGCAGAGTACTCAGCTTCTCTATGTACCTCTTCTCTATGGAGCTCAGGTACACTTTTAGCATGGGCCTTCTCCTGCACGTCATGCTTACTAACAGGGAAAGCGGCTGGGAGGCGGTCTGGCTTCTTTTCATTTTTCTTGATGTAGCTTTCCAGGTCATTCCATATCTCATCAACCTCTTCAGACAGCTTATCTGCTACCGACCTGTGGGAAAGAGAATCAGAATTGGAGGAGCTATCCACCCAGCCCAAAAGGTCTCTGTCTTCAGGAACCCGGTGGTCAGATGTCTCGTCCTCGCTGAACTGCAGGCTCTCTTCAGAGATGAACCCTCCCAGGCTATCGCAGCAAGCAAAGTCTGCCTCAACCCCAAAGAAACTGTGCCGTTTGCTCGAGTCACTCTTGTATGTTTCCAAAAGTAGGTCCGAAAACACTATTGTGTCATATATGTTCTCCTCAACAATTTTTAGCTCGCAAGAACCAAAAGAAACAGAATCCTGAACTTTGGCTTTATAGGTATCAGATAGACGAGACAGGTCCTTACTCCCAGAGTTCCCATCATGACTGACTGGCCTTTCTGTAGAGGTCACACCTGAATTCGTTTTCTCTGCCACTGCTCCCTGCTCTCTTCGAATGAGGCCCATTGATTTCATGTCCTCGTAACTGATGTTGTCATAGACATTCTCAATGTCATCAATGGTCAGCTGCTCTGAGGACTCTGAAGTAGAAACTCTGCTGGGCTCATCCACTTGCAGGCTATTGTCTTGTGCTTTTGGCTTGGTACCATCTCTTATGGTCGAAGGTTTGAAATCAGAGTTTTGCTCCCCAACGCTGCTTGCTCTTTTAATAACCTTACGGTTGGCTTTAGTGTTAGTTTCTTCAGGTTGTCCAACATGCCAACTGCATGGCCTTCCAGGACCTCGGTTCCCTTCTTTAGCTTTGGTGACGTTGAGATTGGGTGTGGAGGCGGAAGGCACAAACAACAGGTCCTCCTCTTCTTCAGCTTGATGGGCGGGTTGTCGGCTTGGAAATAACGCTTGCCTGATCTGATGATCTGTCCAGATGTTTCGGATGGCCTGAGGACCTCCCAGAACAACGTTCAAATCTGAGTTGCTCTGGGTGCCTGACTGCTTGGCAGGGTGGCGCACAGAATTGGTAGTGCTTTTGTTAATGCCTGAGTGCCCAGTGTCATTGGATTCTTTAGATGTCTGTGGAATAGAAAATGATGATATATGAAAACAAGATCAAAACTGAATATGCCATTTGACAATGCTTAATGCATTTAGTATAATTTAAATTTTTTTTAATAAATCTGTTTGAAGTCTGTACTGCAACTTGGTGCCTAGTGATAGATAATTGCATCCAATGAGGTATATTTTAATTATCTAAACAGCTCTTCAACTATGTATTATTCCTCCTAGTGCTTTTTCCCCAGTTGTGATTTGACCCACTTAATAACATAACTACATACACTGAAAAAGATCAGGTGGAAATCAATTTTAGGACACTGTTTTTTAGATGAAAATAACTTTATCCTATAACATTTATGTAAACTACACTTTAAATCTACAGTAACAAACAAAGCTGCATACCATTCCATACCAGGATCATATACATGTAGTGCAGCAGTGCCCCTGATTTAGGAAAGGGTTTTTACCTGCAAATCACGTGTGCCGACATTAAGACTTCTTCTCTTTTCAACATTCTCTGAAGCTTGGCTGTTGAGTCTTTTCCTGCCTCCTTTCGTTTGAGTTTTGGAGTTCAACTCAACACCCTGTAGCCAGAAAGACACAACATGATCTAAGCAAAATCAATAGAGAATAACTTGTGCTATTTATATATTGTATTTTGTCACTGCACACATGGACATTAACTGAAGCAGTGTCAAAAAAGAAATCGCCATCATAGCTGTTACCTGCTCAGTCTCGTCCTCATCATCAGCATCGGCTTGCTCCACAGCCTGCACGTGAAGACTCTCTTCTGGGTCGCTTGGGTAGGTGGGGTCCAGCGACTCCTGGGACTGATTCACTAGGCTGCCCTCTTTGCCACTGGAGTTCAGGGGATCATCACTCGAGCCCAGCTTGGCAGCCTGAGACAGGAGAGACTCTTCCACACTGATCCGCTGAAAAAGCAAAATCACAAAACTTTAGAAATGTATCACTCCATATGAGAAAATAGAGAGGGCTAAAGAACAAAATATTAAAGTATGGTAGAAAATGAGACAGAATCAATAACACTCAGTAAACATCTGCAGTGCGGGGTCATTGTACAGGTGCACATATTTTAAAATCATTGGTCATCATAGTTTATTTCAAACTATTAAATATTTACTGACACTTTTTTATGTACTTGTGTCTGTGCAATCCTGTGCTTCTTACTGTAGCAATAAAGGGAACTAGCTACAAACACACAATTCAGTGCTAACTGTGGGTTTACAATTATAACAATTGAAAAATGACCAAAATATTAAAAGGTTTTGTGGCTTACCTTTTGCACATCAGAACTAATTTCTGGAGAAAGAAAGAAAGAAAGAAAGAAAGAAAGAAAGAAAGAAAGAAAAATAAAATGTTAGATTTCATGATTTAATTTATATATAAAAAAACAATGTTACAATTATCACACAAGGTAATCTTTTCACAGGGTAGACTTACCATTTTGTTTTGAAAGTCTCTGTAAGCGAGCAGACGGTTCTGGAAGAGACAAAATTGTTCCCATACGTTGAGTAACAAGACTAAACAAAATGACCTGCATGCACCAAAGAGTATGGCATCTTTATTGTTACAGCCACAAGGATCTAAAAATAAAACAGCATCAGGTTTCTCTTACATCTTATCTCTCCATCATTCATCATGTCTTACCTGACTTCCTCCTCACCCTCCGAGGATTGCCGCCTTCTTTAGAGTTTAAAGCAGCTTTCTTTTCACCCTCTGGGCTATAATGGAAACCTGGGTGATCTACAGCAGGGAATAAGGTAGGGAAAAAGAAAAAATAACCACCTGTTTTTACAATAGTACTGAACTAGGTCTGTTTTACTACCATAAGGCAATATGCACCAAAATGGCTTGTACAGTACGTAGATTAAAAATGCTTAATTTAAATGGCATAATATAATACAATTTATGTATATATAAACCCTGTATTACGTCCACATAATCATAGTAATATAATTGTTTAAAGCTTCCTGGCCTGTAAGGAACAAGAGCTGTGGACATCAAATAATGGGCCTTGAATCGTAAAGAAAATGGTGGTCTAGGAGATTCTCTTTTCCCCCTGCAAATGCCAGCCAAGAAGCTTTAACTGAAGTACTGTGATTATTAAGAGAGAAGGTGTAATGTGTAAGAGGCAATGCACATCCAAAAATATAGCTGTATTAATTAAATGTCACACTAATGAAGTCAAAACATTTGTCTCATTTATTGGCAGTTTGGTTCTGGTGCATTGTCATGTTTCTATTAATTAAAGATATACTTACGAGCAGCATCCATCTCCAGAATAGCTTGCTTAGCCTGCAGTTTAGAGAGAAAAAAATAAACATATATTTAACTATAATTCTTACACTGAATTCGAGCTATCTAATTTTCCAAGTTCATTGTAAAACGTGCTTACACTTCTACGACAATAGGAATCGGTGTGTTTATTGAGAACATAGTGTGACACCATGCAGGGCCTCTTTTGTGGTGACCACCCAGTTGGTTAATGAAAGACATTAAAGCTTCCCTCTGGGTTTTGGGAATAAAGGGGGGAACAAATTGGAGATCCCTTTGTCTGTTAGAAAAGACAACATATTGGAGTCTCCTCTACATTGGAAACAAAGACTCCAAGCCAAAGAAAAGCTTGCTTGTCACAGATAACCTGATTTCAAATGAAATTCCTAAATTGCTGTAGATTTTATTCTTTAAATAGTTTGAAAAAAAGTGATAGTATATAAAAAGTATATCATAAAAATAAATAAAGAAACCCTGCAAAATTATACTATTTTTCTAAATTAATTGAAGAAATAATAAAAATAGCAAATATCTAAAATGATGTACCTAATGATCTTAAATAACTTTGATAGTTATAGTTTGTGCTTTCAGCTTTTCCAATCTAACTAAGTTGCTGAGTTTCTCACCTATCTTTAGAATAATACCATTTTGTTTCACTAGGTGGCCTCTTAGGACCATTTTAAAGACTGGAAATATACCCATTAAGAGGCACATTACTGTCTGGCTTTGAGAAATACTTGACAAAAATCCTCTTAATCAAGTTACCGTTAAGTTGTCTCCCCCGAGCTACAATACTTCTCAAACAAGGCAAGAATTAAACTTAATGTGGTTGTTTTTACCTTGGCTGGTATCTTAGCAGGGTGGTTTTCAAGTATTAGTCTTTTTAAATAAAGAATCCAGAGTCGTTTGTCCTGCTGGGATCTGGCCTGTTGAGAAATTCGTTAATTCAGGATGAAAAATCCCTCAGAGACACAGATGGTCACTAGAATGGCCAGAATCATGCACCAGGGGTGCATTAAACAGCTTAAGTCATTGATGGGAAATGCATTGTGACAAATACTTTAGAATACTGAAATCCATTCAAACATTTTCCGCACAGTGCACTATCAGAGTCCACTCATCAATGGCTGCACCAGGTTCAGCTGTGTTTGTTTATGTAAAATATTACAAATCAGGTATCTGGAGTTGCAGTCCCACCCCTTCATTAAGGGACAGAGACCAAACTCCATATCCTTGAGTAAGGAAACACACACACTAGCGCTAGTGTGAACAAGGGCTGTGCACTTCAAGCCACAACTAATGTATTTCCCATATGTAATCTGGACAGTAGAAATTGACCCACAACTGGAAGTGCATAAAATGAAACAAACACCACTATCAAGAATGGAAAAGTTGCTTAAAGGATTGCATTTCAGTGTACTTAGCCATTAGACTTATGATACCAAACAGTAGGGGTTTTAAACAAGACAACTCAAATGCCTCAAGGATATCATGACATTTTTGGAAGAAACATAAAACAGCTGTGTGACTACCGTACCTGTACAGTGTGTTGAAGTTTGGGGTTCTTGTAATGGAAAACACTAAAGCTAAGTGGTTCCTTTGGTATGACTTCCACCAACATTAAATTGCAACACTGTCAACAAGAGACAAAAAGAGAGTAAAGATGACAATGTTTGGAACATAGGTACTAACTAAAGTCTTTAATCCCCACACTGAAATGTATACAAAAAGCTTTGACTGCAAATACCACTCACAACGACTTTTTCCAATCTGCCTCAAAGGAAAAACAATATTAGGTTTTGCCGACACATGTAGAAAGCGAACATTACATGTTTAATTAATCCTAACCTCAATGTGCATGCAGTCCTTACCAAAATGTGGGCTTTGTATGCATAGGATTCTTCTCTCTTCTTAGAAATAAGCAGAAGTTTATCAAATAGAAACAAAGTGCGTTCATTCTTGGCACGCTGGATGCGGAATGTTCCTTCTAAAACCAGCTCCCCGTAGCTAATCAAGTCTGGACCTTTCCAATTGGTAAGTAAACTCTGTATCTCCTGGAAAAAATACATTGTGCTTTATAGACATTAATATGTATAATAATGCATTGAGCTATCTGCTTGTACATTCTTACTGTAATTTGTAGCTTTATACAGTCTCTGTCAGATAATCAAACCTGCTTTTTAGTACAAACAACGTTGTCATTAAATTCACAAGAACAAGGTAAAGCAAGCATTACCCTCCTCTAACAGTCTGACTAACTACATAATTACAATTAATTGATAGCGGTGTGATGAATGCTAATAGCCCACACAAAACTCTTCAATATTCTTACAGGGCAGTAGCCAGCCATGAAAAATCATCTAGGCACTTGCCCATGCACTGCGGTTAAGCAACGTGTAAGAGAGCGTAAATAAATAATTACTAGTATGATTTTAAACACGGTCATTCGGGTGCCTCATAGCTGGCTACGTCCTTGTTCTTAGCATTTGTGATGTATGCAAAAAATCCAGATGGCAGAAGACATTTGTAGTACATCTGTTCATTGTACTGCATCTTTAAAGACAGTATAAATAGAGAAGAGAGAAGCTTTTGAAGGGTATATAACATTCCAACAGGGAAATTAGAGTAATTTATAACCACAGCTCTTTCAGCCTCTCTCTGTTCCTATGCCACCTGGCAGTGTAGATGCTCAGCAGAATGTTAAAGCAGCTCCCAACAAACCTATGGGACTATGCAGCTAATTCTGGTTTCTGGAGCCTTTAAAAAAAGCTGCCCCCTGCCCCCCACAGACTTTATGTTGGTTGGTAGGTTCTTCTGCAGACACTTTATATAAAACACTACAAGGTGTTTACCTGTAGCCTCACTGCATGTTCATGTTTTCTCTTCATATCATTTATGTGCCACGCAACCCTTTGCATTGTGTCAATGGCATCAGGCACTACATCATAAGCCTCAGTGTCTTTGTCCAGGTGGTTTGCTATTTCCTGCAACAACAACACAGCCCTGTTATATACACCAGTACTATCAAGACACCTTATATATCTAAAGTAACATACGTTCCTCCCAGTTTACCATCAGGCAGAAAGGTGCTAAACAGGCATCCAGAGGATCATTCCAACTACAAAGCCTTCATTTGAACAACAATATATACATTTTGATATACCATATGTTGCTTTGTTTGGGCTTGTCAATGGTGTCAACCCTGTCAAAATAAAACAAGTCTACAGAAACCCTGTTCCAGACAGAAGAGGCTGATTTAAGTACAGCCATGCTGCTCCCTTTGGATGTTAAGTTTGCTTACATGCAAGAGGAGGTGGTACTTGAGGATTCTCTGAACCGGCTTGAGCAGGTAGGAGCCGAGCGGGAGGGAGTGCTGCAGAGCTTCTTGACGCTCCCGGAAAAACTTGGACAGTGCCTTGTTCCTCATGCATTCTGTCAGCACAGCTACTGATCTAGAAACAAATTCAAAAGGTCAACTGTGCCCTACAAATATCAAAACATAAAAAGTACATTGTTAGAAATAGTTATGCAAACTGTGACCAAGAAACAACAAAATAGCTACATTTTTTTTGGGGGGGAGAGGAGGTTACATAAAGATGTATAAATAATATTGGTTCTGTACACACAAATAGCCTACAGAAAGAGATACCACATTTCTGAGCAAGGCAACATAACCTAGGCCATTAAAAGCCATTTTGTACCTACATATAAATAATATTAAAAAGATATCAACCCACTATATGATCGAGGCTGCGAGGGAAGGTGAGAACTACCTACAATGTTGTGCTTGTGCCTCTCCTGTCTGTCAACTCATTTCCCCCATATGGATCAGATTTCTCTGGTGTCTGGTTCCCACCCTGGGGCTTTCCCTCTTCAACTATGGAGTGCACAGGGGTGTCATTTGTTACATGGACTAGTGAATGTGTTCCTAAACTTTTTACACTGTATAGTTAGGTGGAGTATTATTTAATAAAGCAAAACAAAAAAGTAGGAGGTTTACAGGATTTAGGAAGAATACTAGACATTATAATCATTTTAGAAGCATAGTATTTTTTACTACTTAATTTCTACTCAAAAGTAATAATAGAATAAAAGTACACAGTGAAGCCCACTTAAAATAATCTTGTTACTACAACATTTTTTTTGATGGACCATTTTATTGTGTCTTTATGACTATTTTTGTCCTCGGTTTTTGAGTTGTAAAATTAACATTACACTTGTAACTTACAAGGTCAAATTCAGTACCTTTAACTTTTACACTTTTTTGCTTGTCTCACGTATTAATATAAATACTCAATAAAACAGGCCATTGAGTCACATTCCGTTCACTCAACGCTTTTAATCAAATTCTGGTTTAGATCAAGTTTTATCATGGCAAATGTAACCTGATCTTAAAAAGGCTTGGTTGTACATCAAAAACATAGACGTGAATTATAACTGTAATTTCTAAATGTCAAAAAAATTCTTAACTCTAGTAATAAAAAAAAACATGGAAATGAACACACTTTAGAAAACAGATAGACACTGCAGAGACAGTTTGGCTCCTCCATGTACAATACCTAGCTTCATGTACAAACCTAAATTACAAAACTATCAAGACAGGTCAGCGTCACTATGAATCAAGGACCAACATATTTAGACGTGGCTCAAAGCCTGGCCACATTTTTGCTCAATTTGTGAAACGTGGAACTGTTAACTACTGCCTGCTTACAATTATATCGATGCACCACAGACTAACTGGAGAGAGACTTCTACCGAGATTATTCAAAACTCTGTGCAGTTTTGCGCAGGCAGACAGTCACATACCAATTACACTCCTTTATCTCAGGAATGCACTCCACAGTGTTATCAGATCCTGATCTGCCTTTGTTTATTTAAAGCCAGAATGGTTACACTTCTAAAAAAGCCAATTATCTTGATATAAAATCACTACATAATCCCATGCATTTTTTTAAACATCTCTGTTCATTTATTTAGTTAATGGTGGTATTATTGATAAAGGTGCAGTGGTCTGGTTTACCTAATCTATAACACTTTTTTTTTTTTTTTTTGCAGTCCACACCATTTTGCACAATTGTAATGCTTGCTTAAATTTTCATTTTCACAGAACATTCTTGTTACCTTGGGTAGTTGGTGCAGTATTGGGTATAAATGTGGAACTCTTCACTCTGGGGGGGAAAAAAAAGCTCAGATTGTATTATTCGTTTGTGATTTGTTGCTATTTCATAGGTGTCTGTTACAACAGCAGCATCCTACTACACTATTTTATACAGCTACTGTAGTTAGCTTCTGTAACTATCCTTATTGAATAAATGATTACGGATAGGTACTGTACAATTAAAATTTGTATTGGTTAGTGATCTTATCTATGGATAAGCTTAATGTCTAGTGATCAAGTATACATATTGTGAAATGCTTATTCCATTACCACTTCAGCTAGCACATTGGCCATAGCCTACCAGAACACTTGATTTTTCTCTAATTTGCTATCTTGTTCTATTTATGGAGAAATCGATTCATGTCAAGTAATTACCCCACTGAACAAACACAACAAACTTCACTGTCCCGGATTGTTACCATGTTAACAGATTTTATTTTCTGTTTGCACACACCCTGTGTTCTAACCTTAGGCTGGTGAGTGTGTCATGCCCATGTCTAACAGCTGAAAAAGCTGATGACAACTCAAGGGAAAGCAGCTTACATTACACTGAGTAATTACCTGCTGAAGCAGGTCATTTTATGTTTTAAATATAAGCAGACATGCAATTGCAGATCACTATGTAATTGCTGGGAGGTGTAAAATAAAAAAATATATATAATGGTTCTTAAAAATCACACACCTGTATTTTTTGTGTGAAGCATGCACCTCTTCGTGAATGAAATGAACCAGAACAAATAAGTAATCATTCAAAAACAAACAAAAAATATTTTAAAAGGTTAAGTTAATTGTTCAGAGCTCTGCGTGTTTATCAAACCAGCTGAAAGCACACAATAATAATAATAATAATAATAATAATAATAATAATAATAACATTTAAAAGTGGGTTGTCAACGGTTTAGGTAAAGCAATTCAGCTAACTTTAATTGTGGAGTTGGATTAAAAACTGTAAATGAACTGTCTTGTGTGTAGTAAAATGCATTTACAGACTTCCGTATGCTTTTTTTTTATTTTTTTTTTTACCGATTTCTGATGAAATGTCAGTATTAAAAACAGAACATGATGAGACAGGGTATTTTACCAACTCAAAACAGCACACAGTGGCAAAGAACTGAGCTGAGAAGAAGTTGGCCCACCCGAGAATCAAACACACCACAAACTACAGCACAAGAACTCGAGCCTGGCTCTCATCTTTCATTAGAACTAAAATGTTTGGGATGTCCTGCATTTAAATATTGCTGATTTTACTAAAACTACTTTTTAAATGGCTAGTGCTGAACTTATGGCTGCTAGTAAAAGGCACTGTATGGCATACATCTTATGATATAAGAAGTTCATTAAAACCCCTACATACACTGCAGTTGGAAATGACAGATTAAGGTAATTTCACATCCATGATTTTGTGTTGGCATTTAAATTATGTTCTTTGCATTGTGGTTTAGTTTGCTCCTCAACCCTTGGCCGCTTTTTCAGGGAATACAAAAAAGATACAACGTCAAAAATATATAACTGAAAGGACTGTGTTTTATAAAAAAGGAGGCTTCCATTTGGATATACTGTAGTTGGTTTTGTTGGTACAGTACTATATTTTCAACAAAAGCAATATTTTAATTCAGAACGACATGATTCTGAAAACTTGCCAAAAGAGATGACTGTGGACACGTGGACTGTAATACAGTACATACTTTTAAATCTGGTACGTATTACAGCAGTATGTAAAATGCACCGTTAACAACCCAACAGCAAAATGAAATCAAAATGTTACCCATGCACAGAACTGCATAAAGCGTAAAAGGCAATGCAATTTAGCAAAAGATTAAAAAAATTAAAACAGTATCCAAAGTCAATATTCAATATTGCAGAATATAGTGATCGATAAGGCCCTGGCCTAATGTCATATATAATATATATATCTATATATATATATATATATATATATATATATATATATATATATATATATATATATATATATATATATATATACACACACAACAGGACTTGATTTTATTCTTAATACAAGGGCGGTAAAACGCGACTGACGTATATCTGGGTAACGGATATCCGAGTGCTGTCTGTATTAGTTACAGCAGGAAGTGTGTAGGCACAGCAGGTCAAAATAATTATACATTAAGATGTGTTACTTTCCCAGTGATGTTACATGGAAATTAATCTGAAAACACCCCAAATTATTATTTTTTAAATTTTTGAAAAGTACATTTGACTTGATTCATCACAAAAATGCAATAAACTAACTTTTTGTTATGAAAGGAAATTAAAACTGTTCATATTTAAAAAATAAATACATAGGCACAGTTAAATGTACTTTTCTGGTCCTTTGTTACTTGTTTTGTAACATTTCACAAAAATGATGCTAATTGCATTTTAGTGTAAAGATTAGGATAATCCAAGCCTGTTGGTCAACTGTAATTCATTTGCAGCTGCTAAACCCAGTTACTACTGTGTCACTGAAGGAAGCTCAAAAAGTTCTTCATATAGAAATGAATGACACCCCTTCCCCAATGGACAGAATGACATAATGATTTTATATTAATTGGAAAGTATCATGTCTCAACAACCTGAAGTATTTTTTTTTAAGTGCTACAAGACACGCATTACTATCATTGGTAAACACAATCAACAATTAATTGCTAGCCAATGCATATTTGCCTTGGAATGTTAAAAGCAATTAAGCATCAATTACTGCCCATCAAAAAGGAAGAATGTACAGGATTGAAAGCATGACGCTAAGCATATTACTGAAGATGGAAAATTAATGCTGGGCTGATATTTTAAAAGCTTATATCTGTTTTTATGCCTTTAAGTATTGCTTGCCAAAAAGTCCTATTTGCACCATTGGTATCTTCATCATCACTTCCTGTAGATGTTATCTTGTCAGGCCTCATACTAGGAAGGTGTGTGATCTGCCATAACCTATATAAGCAGCCTAGCAGGCAGCCAGGGTAATCTCACTGTTCAGCTTCACTGACTCAGACTTGTTTCTAAAGATTAATTATGAAAGACAAACTGATGAAGTGCATTTCACATTAAATCAATGTTCATTGGGCATTATTATCAATGCTACAGGAGAACACAGTGTTTAACACAGAACAATGACAAGATAAGATAAATACAAAAGCAGTCAAGCCCACTGACTCAGCACTTTCAATCAATTACAGTGTTTGGGCCCAGAAGGACACACTCCAGGAAAGAAAAAAACAAAAAAACAACAATATTTTATTTATTGATTTTATAGCCAACTGTGCCTTTTTTTAAAGTGAACATTAATGATCTTGTTTAGTTTCTATGTATTAATTTTAACAGAAAAATTAAACTGGCCAATGTTTATCCTATAACTACTACTTTGTGTTCCCTAGCACGTTTATAATGTGGTTTACTGAATTTTGAGATAGTCATTGTGATTCCCAGCTGTGCTGTTATTTGATTTAAGCAGTTCTCAGGAAGCCTTAGTTGCCAAAAACAAACCAAGCAATTCACTTTTTCAGACAGTTTTTTCTCATATCATTAGAACAAGTTTTGTTTTGAGAAAAGTTGTTCAACTCTTAACATGCACATGAGAAACCGTATAAGTTGTTGTTTATAGTGTACATTCCTGTTTTCTTACGGTACGGGTCAGCAAAACATTTTCATACTAGAAGCAAAACACCTCTTAAAACAATTACATTAAATACAGTATTTTGTTCCTGAACCCTTGAAGGGAGATATAACTTTTGTTTAAAACAATAACACAGTGTAACTAATTTTTTTATTTTTTTTTGGTTCCTGGGTAGTTATTTCCTAATTGCTTATGCCTCAAAAGTAAAGAAAATGGCTATTATTCCCCAGAAACTTTGCTTTTGTGACCAGGACAGTGATATTTTGAAATTTACCTATTTTCCAGAACATTCCAGATAGATTCAGTGCTGAGTAAACTTGGAGTAACTTCTAGAACTTTCTAGAACTTTCCAGTAATATAAATAGTAGTATAAATACAGCGGCCTTAAGCCCACCAGTTCAGTTTGGTTCCAGCTGCCTAAGTGGATACATATCTGCATTTTTCTGAGATGGCATCAAGAGGCTGCAAGCATCTGGCAGACGCATTTTGCTATGTCTGCGGCCAATTTATCAAGACAAGAGCGAAAAAGTACTCCGTGGAAGCATCTGCTAAGATGTGCGAGGCCTACAAGTCATATTTCGGCATGCCTGTCGGGGATCAAGACAAACCCTGGGCACCTCATTTCACCTGCGAGCACTGCAAAAAAACTCTGGAAGGTAAGATGGACAATTGTTGCTCGGAATTTTATGTTATAAAATTTGTTAAAATTTTTAAAATTGTAAAAGTTTTTAATTTTAAAATGTTTTACAATTTTCAATGTTATTGAAAAAATATATCATATATGAAAAATGTTGCGAGAATCTCTTACACATTAGTCATGGGTGAAATAAGTGTATTTTTGTAAGATGGTACAGAGGGGAAAAGAGAGCCATGAAGTTCGCTATCCCAAGAATTTGGCGGGAACCCACTGACCACTCAAGCAACTGCTACTTCTGCATGGTGGACCCTTCCAAGCGGACCGAGTTCTCTGTGGGGAGGAACAACGTCAAGTGGGAGCCACTGGTGGACCCCCGGAAGGTGCTGATGCCACCACTGCACAACAAATTGGGCCTTATGAAACAATTTGTCAGAGCTCTAGATAAGGAGTCAGCAGCCTTCAAGTACCTTCAAGACTTCTTCCCTAAGCTGTCTGAGGCAAAGGTCAAAGCCGGTGTCTTCGTCGGACCACAGATAAAGAAGATCCTGGAGTGCAATGAATTCCCCAAGAAGCTCACTAGTAAGGAGAAAGCGGCTTGGAACAGCTTTGTCGCAGTGGTTCGGGGCTTCCTGGGCAATCACAAGGCCAAAAACTATGTGGAGCTGGTTGAGACTCTGGTGAAGAACTACGGCACAATGGGCTGTAGGATGTCCCTCAAAGTCCATATCCTTGATGCTCATCTTGATAAATTCAAGGAGAACATGGGAGCGTACTCGGAGGAGCAAGGCGAGCGCTTCCACCAGGATATACTGGACTTTGAACGCCGCTACCAAGGACAGTATAACGAGAACATGATGGGAGACTACATTTGGGGGCTGATTCGTGAAAGTGATTTAGAGTATAATCGTAAATCTTGAAAAACTACTCACTTCTAAATCTTTTGTAGTCATTTTTGTATTACTTTAGTATAAATACATGTTAATTTGGATTCATATGTTGTTTTTTTCTGACTTTATGTGAACGAAAAGACACAAATTCGCCCGTTTTCTCATTGGAAATAGGTAAATTTCAAAATATCACTGTCCTGGTCACAAAAGCAAAGTTTGTGGGGAATAATAGCCATTTTCTATACTTTTGAGGCATAAGCAATTAGGAAATAACACTTACTACCCAGGAACAAAAATCGTGTTACATAGTGTAATTTTTCTGCCGTGCTGCAGCTCCCTAGGTGTGTTACTTTGTATTGTTTTTTTATGGGTTCCTTTTTTGAAGGATACCAGCTGTTAACCTCAGAGGTGGCAAACTAGACACCCACCAGCTTGAAGGAGTGTCAATCAGAAACACACTCACTCTAAACTAACCCTTGTACATTGTATTAAATCTTACCTTCGCAACAAAACACTCTGCTATGGCTACAGGATCAGCGTCGCAGTTCTCCAGGTCTTGAAGGAGCTCACTGCAATGAAACAAAAAATAAATAATAAATAAATAAATAAATAAATGTACAGGTGTTTGGATTTAAAAAAAGAAAACGATATCCACAGGGTTAAAACTATGGAAGACCTCCTAACTGCACAAAAGGCCATTTGTGAAAAAAAATTGTGATGGGAAATTCAAATCAGTTCTCTCTAATGATAAAATTGTTATGCCACCTAACTTTAGGAGAAATGTACAGACAGGTACTGCTAAAGAATTAGGATTTAATACCTCTTGTTTTAACATGCATGGGGGCCCCTAAATTGCATATACAGTAGAAAGTCTGACACCGTATATGATAGCAAGGTTAAAATTACAAAGAATAGCTAGAAGTGAACTCTGCTCCTATGAAAAGTAGAGAACACAGAATCTGATACACTGCCACGACCTCCAGGATGTACCTTATGACCTTGTTAATGAGACACATTATTCCTCTCTAAGGAAGATTGATAGCACAACAGCTGTAATTGAATTAGAAAAAAAAATACTTCTAGCACAGGCAATGCAATGGAGCAGATGGATAGAGGCTACACTCAGATATCTGTGTACATTGGGATCAACATAATTGACTTGAATGTTGTCATACTGTGCCTTTTTGTAGGTGGCCAAAAAAAAATACTTGATACTTCACTTTGAGTACCAAAAAAAAAGGTCAGTCCATGTCAAATCAATCACTTGAGGAAGGTTTCTGACCTGACCTCTTCTAATTTTGATGCTGCTTGGCAGGGATGTTGGTGCCATAGAGTTGGTGCCATACGATTTCCCCAAGTTTCACGTCTCTAGTTCAAACGGTTTTTATGTGAGAAGTCACCAAATATTTGACCTGAAATGGCTCTCAGATCAGACCAATGACATTAAAGTACCAATAACATTTTTGTATTTGTAATGCTACAGCTATTGCTGGAAAGCTCTCTTTGTGCTCTAACCAAAATATGCCATTTTTTATATTTAACGTCAAACAGAATTTTAACCTTTGAACTTGATTTGTTGACCTTTGACCTCAATTGGCCCGTCAGCCCCAACATGGATACTGAAGTTCACACCATCCTCTAAGCTTGTACCAAAAACCAGCCTGGGATCTTGATGGGATCAGAAGGTATTCACTCATTATACTGTGTCATTGTAGTTTCATGGGTGATACATTTAGGAATGACTGGAAAAGAAAAACAATGACACAATGTAATGAGTGAATACCTCCTGATCCCATTAAGATCCCAGACTGATTTTTGGTACAAACTTAGTGGATGGTGTGAAATTCAGTATTCAACCTTGGTTTTGGTCATCCATGCTGGTGCTGACAGTCCAAGTGAGGTCAAAGTTCAACAATTCAAGATCAAAATTCTGCTTGACGTTAAATGGCATATTTGGATAGAGCACAAAGCAACAGTTTACTTTTTACTGTAACATTAACAATAAAAAGTTATTGGTACTTGTATGTCATTGGTCTGATCTGGGAGCCATTTCAGGTGAAATATCTGGTGACCTCTCACGTAAAATGTTTGAGCTAGAGACATGAAACTTGGGGAAATCTTATATCTCTATGACACCAACATCCCTGCCAAACAGCATCAAAATCCATAAACCTTCATTTTCGAGGGTGATTGAACTGACATGGACTGCCCCCAAAATAAAATAAATAAAGCCAATTCAAGGAGGATGATAATGGACCTAGGATTACATACTTAAGCCAATTTGAGTACAGTAAAACTTTACTACACAATTTCACAGACAGGTGTGTACAATTCCGAAAGGGACAAAAGCAGTGCAAATCGGTTGAAACACTCAAGGATGACACTTTCTAACCTACTTACTTGCCCATTAGATCTTCTTCTAAATCCAAAATCAATAATTGATAATGACATTGATAAAGCCCTCTGGTGCTTTATTTCTATATCCGAGCTGTTCTGAGAGTCAATAATACCCTCACTCCAGAATGTCTTTTTTCTCAGCTTTACATATTCAGATCTTCAGTGTATTAAATGTTATTTGGGACAGAGTTTTAAAATCCTTGTGAGCCTAACATGTATATTAAGATCTATAGCGCAGGGTTTTCAAAAAACAGTGTTATTGTATCTAACTCGTGGTATATTAATTTTCAAAATAAATGTGCTAATTAAATCAATCCGTCAATGCTTTGAAATTAAGTCGATGAGAACGTTAATTAACGCATTTTTTGTTAAAAAGCTTTTTTGTTAAAAAGCTTTTTTGTCACAGGTCATGTACATCACTTCGTGTCTCAATGACTAAATTAGGGGAACTCAATCAAAATGCATGTTAACGACATCAAGAAAAATGAATGGAAGCATAATTTGCTGTTATGGAAACTGAAATGGCTCTCAGATCAGACCAATGACATTAAAGTACCAATAACTTTTTGTATTTGTAATGCTACAGCTATTGCTGGAAAGATCTCTTTGTGCTCTAACCAAAATATGCCATTTTTTATATTTAACGTCAAACAGAATTTTAACCTTTGATTTGTTGACCTTTGACCTCAATTGGTCCATCAGCCCCAACATGGATACTGATGTTCACACCATCCTCTAAGTTTGTACCAAAAACTAGCCTGAGATCTTGATGGGATCAGAAGGTATTCACTCATTATACTGTGTCATTGTAGTTTCATGGATGATATATTTAGGAATGACTGGAAAGGAAAAACAATGACACAATGTCATTGGTCTGATCTGAGAGCCATTTCAGTTTTCATAAAAGCGAATTATGCTTCCATTCATTTTTCTTGATCTCGTTAACATGCATTTTGATTGAGTTCCCCTTATTTAGTCATTGAGACATGAAGTGATGTACGTGACCTGTGACATTAAAGCTTTTTAACAAGAAATGCGTTAACACCTGAAATGGCTCCCAGATCAGACCAATGACATACAAGTACCAATAACTTTTTATTGTTTATGTTATCGGGCAGTGTGTTCCGGGCTTAAGGTTACAAATTGTTAAAACAAGTGAACAAATCTCATTCATAACCACAAGTATATAAAATTCTAAAATATTTCCATAACTACAAATATTGAATTATCTAGGTAGTCTCTGTAACGTCGGCGTCTGTTTCAAGGTGAGTTATAGTCTTTTGTTAATTAAAACCCTCATTTTCCAAATGCAAATTAACTCCTGATAAATTATGACAATTGACACAGATTTGGTTTTAAATTCCCACGCAAACAATGAAATAGTCGCAAAAAGCACTGCTCGTTAAGATATTAACATTATTTCGTAAATCAACATAATTTCTGAAATCACATTAGGACGATTATTTAATAACGAAAGACGAACCGCTTGAAAATGCCAAAATCAAAGCTACATACAGATTTCTTGATTAACACTGGAGTTATCATTTACGACCTTTTGAAAATCCTGCCCATAGTGTCTGTAAAACTAAAAAAAAACAGACTCAAGATTTTTTTACTGTCACACAGTGTAATACAATGTTGTGCACCTCAAACACAAAACTAAATCCTTATAATAATAATAAAAATAAAAAAAGTATAATACAGAAGCAAAATGATGCAAAATGGTTGTACACATATGCTTTCTGATTTTATTGCAGCTGTTTATACATACATTGTTTTAATTACTTTTTGTACTTAAGTCTTGACTTTAACAATGACAGAAAGTATGAAAACAAATAAAAAAGACTTCAAGGTCTCATAACTACTCACCAACTACCCATGTGGGGGACTGCATGAGGCAAGGGTTCTGTCATTTGGCAAATGGCTACATGTCTAGTGGTCTAAAGCTAAACCCTGGTGGATAAGGGCTAACATCACTGCAGATGGTGCCTAATGACCCCTTATTTGGCTGTCTAAAAATCAGAGGTACTTGCAGAGTACCAAGTGTGTAAACTGTTGGTAGAAGATAATATGTGATTTGCCTCACAGCTTCTGTCTGCACTGTATAAGCTTATAAAAATTATTTGATTCATAATGATTATTTCTCATGACCTAAAAGGCAGTTTAAAATAGGTCTATAATATCACAATAGTTTGCAGCAACAACTGCAACATGACCAGTGGAAAAACATTTCTTACTGGCTTCCATCTTTTGATGCAAAATGAAAAGGCTTTCTAGTAAAACCAGATCCTTATTTATATCTGTCTTTCCTTACACGTAGTATTATATAGTAAGTTATTTAACCTGCGGCAGTCAAGTTTATTCCACAAGGGAAACCCCTTAAAAAATAATCACCTCATTCCTTAAGGAGTTTTTGGAAAAAAAGTGCATAAACAACAAAGAGAACATTCAAAACGCCACAATAAAACACAAACAATTATTGCACACATCAAAAGCACATTGGACATTGGATCCTGTAGCAGTAGCTTAAACGTACAGAAAGACCTGCAGGGGGATCACATGCTTTGTATCCCGCTGTCACTGTCAAGCTTTGTTAGCCTCTTCCCACTGCATTCCTCTCATAGGACTGCCATGCAAGTGCTAAATCAAGCTGTGTTGTGATTTTGCAGTTGTGAAAAGCTCTGCCCCCTTACCTGTTGAAATGGTAGATATCACGAATGTTGCCAAAGAGTTCTGACCTCTCCTCTGTCCCAAGGGGAAGCCTGGATTGGTCAGTGATGCAGTCAAGGTAATCCTGGAGACAAAGGGATAGGTAATGGTAAGAAACAATAACAATCTTGGCGTTCCATTAAAAAGTAAAGGAATAATTAATCTGTGATTAAGCAAGAAGAATATCAGTTTTAACAAATGTGGTAGTGTGGCTTGTGGCCAAGGCAGACAATGGAGGAAAATAGTACAAACACAGGAACTGCAGTTCAGCGCTTTCCACGCACTTTTAATAAACACAAAACAAAACGCAGGAACAAAATAACAGTGTGAACAAAACCCTACGCACAGAACTCTTCAAAATAAACAAAACAGCATCCATGCCTAGCTATCACGGTACCTTTCTCACTCTGTTACACTCCTTCTGAGCTCCACACTCTCCTACACAACGCCCATCCATTCATCCTTTGTTCTCTTTTCCAACCATACCTCAAATCAGTCAATTAAATAATTAAACACAGTTTCCATCACCAGACACCCACACACACGTGCACCCATGTGCAAAGCCTCTACTCTGCACACATCCTCCCCCCTACCTTACCACACACACCAAGAAAATAATTCACGCACACACAGGTTCTACTGTCAATAACAAACAGAAATGTCATTACAGAAAACTATTATAATAGGTAGTTTTGCTGATGGTGAAAAGCATGAAGAGGTGGCACAGCATTTTCTTCTCCAGCTGTCAGCACCTATATTAACAGTCATTAGTGTGTGAACCTTTGATCACCTTAACACACCGTTTGCAAGAACAAAATGTAAAGTCTGCTCTTTCTCAGTGTGACAGACATGTCTTTCAGCTGATATTTCACAGGCTTTAGGTAGAGAACAAACAAAGCTGTTTAACATTAACAGTGAAACCATTCCATTCAGAGGAATTCACTGCTCATAATAAAACACTACTTTTACAAAACTGACATTTCTTTAAAAAAAAAATTCATTAAAATGGCAAAATCATAGCAAACTCACTTAGCAAAAGAACCATAGGACTGTAGATATGCCCAGTAGCCCAGAAAGCATTCTCATATATGATGGTATACTGTATATATGGTGTCCACAAATTTGTTTTATTTTTCAAAGGGAATAATACAATTCAATACAAGTACAGAAACTATACTTAGTTATTTGGCGGAAACATTATGCAGTGTGGAGTAGTGGTTAGGGCTCTGGACTCTTGACCGGAGGGTTGTGGGTTCAATCCCCAGTGGGGGACACTGCTGTTGTACCCTTGAGCAAGGTACTTTACCTAGATTGCTCCAGTAAAAACCCAACTGTAAAATGGGTAATTGTATGTAAAAAAAATAATGTGATATCTTGTAACAATTGTAAGTCGCCCTGGATAAGGGCGTCTGCTAAGAAATAAATAATAATAATAATAATAATCATTAAAATAATTACTAATTATACAGCTATTTCATAAAAAATAAATGGGCCATTTAAAGTGTCACTTAGCTCCCTCACAGGTTTTCAAACCTTTTGCTTAGACAGGTAAAATTAAACTGGCAGCAACCCTAACAACTTAGAAGCAAGGGACATACAAAATCTGACTTCCAAGAGTAAAAAATGAGCCAATAAAACTAATGAAATAAACCAGAAAACAACTGTTCATTCAGAACATAATCATTAATCCTAATCATCCTCCTTTAAACAACTTCCTACATCTCACATAAGTTTGAACTATAATTTGCTGCTACTGTTTCATTATGCAATCACTGTAAAATACCAGCCCCCAGGGGTTGAAATCTGTTGTTAGTTGTCTTTGCCCAGGAAACCAAAGTCAATTATCTTACCCCTTCCTGATAATTGGTCAGAGTTGTTTTAAAATCCCCATGTAGGTCTTTGTTTTATGGCCTAACTGATGCTTGGCATCTCAAACTGTAAAGAACCTGTTAACCTTGTACTTCAGCAATCAATGTTCTGCACAGCATCAATATTTCTTTAACATGACACCCCAACCCGGGTGCAACATCCTTGCAACTAACCCAACACACAGCTATCACACCGTTATCACTGTAGACCAAGATCACACAAACACACACAATCAGTTCTGAACCAATGCTCTGCCCTACCACTACCATTGTTATCACTACCTTTAATTCACCCTAAATTAAGCAAAACATGAAAATCATGGCTTTTGTGCATACCTGTACATCAAACATGACCATTATATAAATGAAAAAGACCTAGATATTCTGCATGTAAAACTTCAGTCTTTCATAGGGTGTATTTACTTACAAATGGTTTTAATTCTCAGCACAGACTGAGATGGAGTAGATAGAAATGTAGTCATGCCATGTATCCAGACTTGAGCAAAATATTTAGGTAAATGTATATTCAATAGAAAATACAAACTACTTTGGAAACACTGTATTTTCAATAGAAAATACAATTGTATTTGGAAAATATATTTTGAAAATACCTTAAATAAAACAAACCAAGATTTTCATATGTCATCTAAGAAAAATCTATTTTGTCAATAAAGGAACTGAGCTTTTTCATATTATTGTTATTGGTATTACTTCCATTTACTTAAACAGTCCTACCTGTTTATTAGAAAGAAACCCTGAGATTTCATTTTCTAAAATCCCTGCTGGTTCATTTTAGACATTTTCAGCAGTTTATGAGTTGGCTCTGTAGAACGCCCGTGTTTTAGTGCTTTGCCCAGAATCAGATAAGCTCTTATAACTGACAGGGCTTGTCACAAATTGGGAAGCGGTGAAGCTATGCTCTTGTTGACAGACAAGCTAAGTGAATGGCTGATACCATCAGGGCCCAGAGTGCTGATGGTAGCAAAGTAACAAATCATGCTTGTTTTACTCACTCGAGATACAACACGTGAACATGTCAGCAGCCAGGCTACAAGAAACAATCCTCAGTAGTTGGTGCGATTATCAATGTATTTTGACTACCCGTTAAGAGATTTGTTTAACATAGACTCCTGCCTTGATACATCTGTGCACTGCATTTCTTTTTCAATATGTAACAGAACTCTGCAGAGATAAGAACAGGGACATCCTTGTATGGAAATTCTACCTCAGCAAAACTGTGTAGTTGGAGCCTGAACAGAACACTGCTTTCAAAAGATTTTTTTCTCTGCAGAGGAAGTTAGTTGTTTTAAAAAAAAACAAAACACACAAATTAAGCTTTTAAAAAGCTGAAGCTCTGTTTTTAAGAGAGTTGTTAAGAAGGGTTTGATTGTGACTGGGATTTTTTTTTTTTTTTTTCTAAATAGTGGTGAATTATCCAAGGAAAAAGGGTAGTCTAATTTGTTTGAATAAAGAGTCCTGATGCCAACCAAAGTATTCTCGAAAGCATATTATGTACTTCTCCTTCCCTCACTACAAAAGCCATGACACCAAAAGCACAACCACACTTTCTTTTCACAGAAATCCCAATGTTGCCATTCAGGCCTGGAATTCCCAGAACTCACAGGATGGCTTTAATGCCAGGAACACCAGTTCATGTCTGTTGGATATACATGTGTTTTAAAATGTATTTAAGCAAAGCTTCTGAATCTAAAGGGTGCTTCCCAACACAAACTAAATGTATAATGGTACAAAGTGAGTCATAGACACTTGATTAAGCACTATAACCTTCAAAATGTGAAGTATCTTCAACATTGATGTACAGGCCAATATCAGACTATGAGTCTGCAGAACTGTAGGCGCAACTCATGATGTCAAGTAAAAAAAGTAGTTTTATTTACCACATTAGAGTTTCAGTATGCATCACAACAGCATGATTGGAAACATATGCAATTTTACATGAATGAGTTGTAAATTTATGCACAGCCAAATCCACGTAGCTCAACCTTCGAAACCTATTGACTATTTTATTTTTTATTTTCTTTGAACACCATTACGGTCTCTACATTTTCAACAAGAGGTCCATTAAGAAGTAAAACTACATGTTCTTTTAAAAAGGTTTCCAGACCAAGCAAACAGTAATTTAAAAAGAGCTTTTTAAATAGTTAAACATGTAGCTCATGTTTCCGTTTTTTGTTGTTGTTGTTAAATTCAAGTATTTCTCAAATTCAACCAGATGAAACTAAACCAGAGCCATGTCTTGTTTTTTTTTTTTTTTTTTGCAGCTAAGCAATTGTAACACTGCACCGTATTAGTAATAGTTGATGGCTCGTTGTTTAATTAATCACGTTTTCTTTTGAGCACTTGTATATTTTACTTTTATTTTATTATTTAAATGCCATATGTATTATTTATTAACATTTGCTTTGTGCACTTCTTGTTGAGCTATATAATTCACATTTGGTAAATTAAAGCTGTTGCACTGTTTGTCACAGCCATTCCTCCCCCTTCACTAACAAGCAGATCTATTAATTAATGAGATTCACCTGTTAATCGATCTTGGGGCGGGTTTAAAAGTCGGACTCGTAGATGCAGCTAGCAGTGCTGTTTTATTTTTAAGTTAGTAATGTATTTAAGCGTTTGCTATGGTTGCTTTAATTGTACTGCAGTGCTACATAGATAGTGATGCTGCTGCTCTCTGTTTTATTTTAAAGGTACGGCACTGAATCACTGCCAGAACTACAAAGCTGCACTCGCGTTCCAGTCCTGTGTAAATCTTCTGCTCTCGCTGAAGCGGCTTGAATCTGGAATGTGGACTATCTTCAACCTCGCCGCTTTGGTTTAGTTCTATGTATGGTAGAAAGATTGTATGATACAGTTTTAACGAGACAAAGTACCATAAACTTGTCATTAAAAGGCACTCTGAGGCTATTAAAGTCAGTTTGTTATTCATACAGTGTGGAAAACCAAGCAACACAGTCGTGCTTTCACAATGGTTTTCTCTTACGTTGGTAAAGACACAACTTTGCCTCCACTGTGCCTGGTGTGTCTACCACTGTACATTACATTAATGTTGCTTGACTGCATTTATATAACACATCATTGCAATCAGGTAATTGCTAATTAAGCTGCAACATTCACCCTCTGTAGAATTTTACTATTATTCGGGCCTTTGATTTTTTAAAAACACTTATTGATCTGTGTACCCTCTATGGTTTATTGCTGTATGTATTTGTTGTTTTATTGTCAATTATTGTATTATTTTAATACGCACAGTTTCCGTTTTTATACTACTTATACTATGATTTTATTCAACAATTTTATGATAGTGCTTTGTATATTTAGAGTTGTTAACGGTCTGTCATAAATTATTGAAATCGGCCCATTCAGTTGTCCTGTTTCTCTTGCATGAGTGTTGCTAATAAACCCATTCCAGTGCCAAATAAAACAACCTGTTCAGGTGGGTAATTGCCCCTGTACTCATTGAGTGGTGTTCCCACTGTGGCATAGTCAGACTATTATATTCTCTCTTTATATTGTAAAACTTGCTACACAATCATGGGTGCAGGGTTTATCTGCTAAGTGACAGAGGTGACCTTCTGGTCATATGGCTCCAATTATTGGAGCCTTTAGTGATTAGATGTTAAAGTACAGTTCAACATTTTCATAAGGAGTACACACATCAGAGCTAAAATGGCAGAAATAACTTGTATTATAAATGAGCATTTTAGTTAGATTGCTGTAATAAATTAATTTAAACATCATGTTAAATAATAACTAAAGTCCTCATGAATATACAATGTCTTCCGAGAGACTACCAATTATGCAGATCTATTAGGATTTGAAATACCGCCCAACGGGGGCAAAGTTGGGAACATGAGCCGGATCTGAACCCAGCACTCCAGAGGTGAAAGGCTAAAACATTAACCACATCACTTCCTAGCCCCCTGTTTTCCTGTTGTGGGGAAAATACCCTAACCTCACACTTCAAGAGAGACATTTCAAAAGCAGGACAGTCCTAGCACATTCAGCTCATTGAATATGCCTACCACACACGTAAGCAGTCCACATATTTTGGCTGCTTCTGGTCAAAACAGTTTTACACTTTCAACAGTACCATAAACTTGTCATTAAAAGGCACTCTGAGGCTATTAAAGTCAGTTTGTTATTCATACAGTGTGGAAAACCAAGCAACACAGTCGTGCTTTCACAATGGTTTTCTCTTACGTTGGTAAAGACACAACTTTGCCTCCACTGTGCCTGGTGTGTCTACCACTGTACATTACATTAATGTTGCTTGACTGCATTTATATAACACATCATTGCAATCAGGTAATTGCTAATTAAGCTGCAACATTCACCCTCTGTCAGACTTGCCTGGGACACACTGTCATCACAACAACTGTAGTTATTAGCTAGTGATTAGGAAAACAGAAGGAACATCCCAACAAAACACACTTATTGTTAGTAGTGTGTAATACTTTACTGGTCAATAAACCAAACTCAAGTCCTAACTGAAGTTCCCATGGTTACGACTACAACGCAGGACAGCCATAGGGAACAGTGGATGAAATAAAACAAAATAATCTTTACAGCTGTGAAAAGTGTATCTGGACCCTTTTACATTACATAATTTAAATGTTTTGGGGGGGGGGGGGGGGGAAGCAGTGACAACACTCTTGTTTCTCTAGATTTCGCTAAGGTTGCTAAAAAAAAAAAAAAGTGGGTTAAAGTATTTGCTAGTTTGTATGCTACATATTTATATCTAAAACATATCCAGTTACCTTTGTAGGATTTTGCAGTTTTCTCAACTAAACCATAATTTGGAAAAATTTCTTCCCGGTATTTTGTTAATTTATTTGAATCTGAAAAATACTGTGCTAACTTCTGTTTTATTATTTAGGCCCAATCCAAAATTACAACCAAGATTTCAGCCCAAAATGAATGAGATTTAGAGCAAGACAAATGTCAGGTCCCATAAAGTTAGGTTTCTGAGATCCCATCTGAAAGCTACATTTCATCTCTGCACAAAAGTATTCTCTCTTACATTAAAGCAATAATTCAATGTTATGTGGTCGTAGAATACTTAAAGATTTCAATAGGACAATGTAATGTTGCCATCTTTAATAATAATAATAATAATAATAATAATAATAATAATAATAATAATAATAATAATCCCCCTTCTTGCTGTCACTCATATTCTGGTTTCAAAATGACCTCACAATGCACAAAGAATTGTAAGCAATGTGTAATATATGGGTGTGACACTTAAAACAAGGACTGCTACAGTTTTTTTTGATGCTCAAAAGGCAGAAAGTATGGGTGAGCCAGGTACAGTGACAGTGAATAACTATTGTTTAGCACATAAAATAAATCTCCATGTAAAATGTTCTTCTACATTGTCATTATGATTCAATGTTCAGCAATCTTACATGAGACAAAAAAGTATTTAATGGTTCCAGTTCATATAATATATGTTATGCCACAAAATTGAGTTGCCAAGCCTAAGATAAATGTTGACAAGACCAAACCAGAAATGTATTCAGAGATGCACATATATTCATGTTTGACACAAGTAATTAGGTTTTATGAGGTTGTTTGCTCACGATAGCTTATTTCTAGAGACATTAAAAACCAAGCCCAGTAGACAAAGGTTTTGGCGACTGCCTTCATCCACTCTTGTAAAAATGTAAGACAGTTTATGGAGGTTGGTCAACTTTATTATTATTATATAACTGGTGAGCAATTTTTTCAATGGGCTCATCCAGCTGATAGTTCCCGTAATAACCGGATAGGGGTCTTAGTGCATCTTTTTTTTTTTTATTATTTTGGTTTGTTGTTGCCAACTAAATCAGATTTTCAATATAATTTCATACAATAACCTAAATGTAATACATTTAAACTTATTCAAAATGAGGATATATAATAGTAAAACAAATAATAATTTCCCACCCACTTAACTGATAATTGCATGTTTATTTAAATGAAATTTTATAAAATATCTTCAGGGCTCAGACAAAATACAGCAAGCTGATTATTCAGTCATTGCCTCTAAGAAATTCCAGTTATCAGTAACCTGCTTGAGAGCTAAATGGTATTCACATGGCAGGAACTGGCTTTGTGGGGTTTCCTGGAGATCTCACACTGATCTGTTATTTTTCAAAACTTCAAAAAGTTATCCAAGATTAGCAGGGCCTCTGTCCAATCTATGAAACTGGTTCCAGTTGTCCAGGGTTTATGTTTCATGTCAAGCCTGCTAATGTAAACTTGACCGGATTTACTTAACCTCTACCTTAACCTGAGAAGTATCAGAAACAAACAGAAAAAATGCACACACACACACACACAAATACTTGGCCATTTATGTTTTTTAGTTAATCTTGTTCAAAGTAAATTTGTTTTGTGTCTGTGAATGCTCCACATAACACAACAAAAGGGAAAAAACTAGTACATTGTAGTGAGGTTTAGTGAAATGTACTGACAATAAAAGTATTCTGAAGCAATATTTTTTCTAATCCACTAACATATACATATTTTAATAAACGAAAGTGTTCTCAATGGGATATAACTTGTATCATGTAAACAATATTAATGTGTATATGGGGAAAAAAAATCACAAAAACACCAACATATAAATTAAACTTATAAATTTAAATCCCCAACATCCATTAAAATACAAGGACTAGATACATCCAGTTATATTTATTATTACAAGTGCTTGGCAGTGTTTTCTTAAAAGCCATACCCTTTGTAACAAAACTAGACCTAGTCCTATAGTCATGTATGCTGAAACCTTTTTCAACATTAACAGAGACCCACATAAAAGACGAGCCAGTTAATTTCAAACAGGAGCCAACGCATCTCAGTTAAGTAAAGTAAATCCCTAACTGTAAGGTTACTGGCTTACAGGTTTAAAACTCAAAACACACTTGCAGTGGTCTGTCTGTCAGCAGAAAAAGTCAAAACAGTTGTTAACTGAAACAGGAAGCATATTAAAAGGGGCATATACAACCTACAAAGGAACCCCCTACTTCATCCCACCAGCAAGGGAACTCAGAAAGCCCTGTCCTTCGAAGAACTCTCATTTCCCTAATCTAAATCATCTCCAAACAAGTGCGTGTGTAAATAAAGGGGTTTATTTATATGTTAACCGTTTCTAACCTTGGTAAGGCACGGGCATGTTCGGACAGAGCAAACAAACAAAAAAAAGCCTACTTTTGTAGAGGTTCCCATTTTACTGGAGGGCTGATTGTGATGTACCAGACCTAAAAAGGATTACATATTCTATTGAAAACTGCCATTAACTAAGCAGAGAGTACAATCTGGCTATCCTTCTGGACAAGCTCTATGACAGGGGTGTCCAATCATGGTCCTGGAACGTTATTCCTCTCCCGGTTTAACAGGCAAAATTATACCGCAAGCTACTTCAGGGTCTGGATGGAGATGTAATTGGTTCAATTAAACAATTTAGAACAGGGTTGGAGCAAAGACCAGGAATGGAAGGGCCAACTTTGGACACCCCCTTCTTCAGGTTATATGCCTTAGAGTATCATTATTGGCAACCCTCTTTTCAACTGGCTTTGCAATCATGTAATTGCCAGGAATGTAGACCAACATCTACTGGCACAACATCACAGACATTATTCCATATTAGGGCTTGTGACCGAGCTGTTGAGTGGCATGTGGGTGGTGACGTCACGGACCAGAAACCGAAACCAAAATGGCGGTGGTGAAACTGAGCGCTACGGCGCTCAGCTATTTTATTAAATAATAAAACAAAAGATTTAAACAGAACATCAAACAAAAGGGCACAAGGGCCAAACAAACAAACGAACAAACAATAACGTTAACAGGTAGATTGTATATAGCAATTGTTTTTCTCTCTTACTTTGCAAAACAGGTCTCGCCTCTGACGCTCTCTTCCTTCAGCATGGACAGCTGCAGGCTTTTATATACTGTGGCCGAGGGGTAATAAGATAATTTAATAGCTAGTTAACCCCTCGGCCACAGTCTGCACGAGTTTAGTAAGGATGCGTGACTGTCAGCTAGTTAAATAATCAGTAGCTGATCAGTCATCCTCACAAGGTTTTTAAAATACAAAAACAATAACAGATAATGGCGGTGGCTTTTATCTGAACCGTAAACAATAATACAAATAATAATAAAACAGTGCACATATACATAGGGGCGGGACACTCCACCACACCGCTTCATCTTGTTTCTGTTTTAGGCACCATGTTAGTACCTAAATCTAAGGAAAGAACATTACTTGAATTGAAAATGTCACAAAATGAAACTTCCAGTATCTACTGTGTGCCTATAAATACTTGCGTGGTATGGCTCAAGTTTAAAAATCATGTTTTTTTTTCTTCTTTTTTTCTTTTACAGTTAATTTAGTTATGGACATTATTTTCCAATCTTCTGTTTAAACTGCTTATGGGAAAATTCTGTTTTATACCAACATCTGTTGGGTAACGTGCACTAGCTATTAGTTCCACATTCCAGTTCTTTATTTATTAACACCTTTTTATATAGCATGTGTCAGTCCCTTGTTCTTGCAAGTTTAAATAATTTAATGCACAATTAGCAAATCACACCCAAAATTAATACCCAGGAAATGCCTGAGGTGGATCAATAACCCAGGGGAATCCTTCTCCTCTGATGCAGGCTTGTTAAACAGAACTCCCTAAATTTTGTCCTGTACCAGTTAGATGCTTTTACATTAGTGCAGCTTGCTTACTGTACTTTGCAGTTGAAAGTGGTAAGATTTAAAACAGGCTTATGGCCGTGATTAAATAAGCAACCAAGGTTGACTCTTATTATGCAGTAGGATCAGTATGCTGAAACAGCAGCCAGCAGGACTTCGACAAATAAGGATATCTTAACCACGTTGCAAGGTGAGCCTATCCACGAGCATCCCCTGTGGTAAACCGGTACATTGTAATATCTGGTTATACGAACAGTTCTGACATTGACAAGTAGAGACTGCTGGTTACTGTCAAAGGCTTACAGAACAGACAAAAGATCCCTGGACTTTATCTTCAAATATTTGGTAGGGAAGAGGCATAACACTTAATATCCAAGTAAAGCAGAGACAGCACTAATTATCAAGGTTGTTTGGTAGACAGTAGTGTTGGATTAGCACTCTTATTTATAACATCATTGTGTAG
Organism: Acipenser ruthenus; assembly: GCF_902713425.1. Taxonomy (NCBI): domain Eukaryota; kingdom Metazoa; phylum Chordata; class Actinopteri; order Acipenseriformes; family Acipenseridae; genus Acipenser; species Acipenser ruthenus. The sequence continues at coordinate 40,165,754 of NC_081193.1, read as the reverse complement.
ATGAGTCTTGGTCATACATTAACACATATTCTGCATGCCATTTCTCTAGACTTATAAACAAAGGACATACACAATAATGCATCTAATAATAAAACACTTCCAATGAGAACACGGTATAGCCTGCAAAAAATACCCCCCCCACCCCCCCACCCCCCCACTCCCCCCTCCCCTCCCACTCCCCCCTCCCGAAGCAAAAGGTGCAGACATTCTGAAATCTGAGAGAATTATATTTTGGTACAGTTAGGTTTCTTGCATAAGTTTACCTTAATAAATCTTTTAGTATTAGTTTGTGGGAAAGGCACCCACAAAAAGAGGAACGACTGACTATTAATAGATTAGGGCTGTTAATTTCCTCTGTAGCTCTATAGTTACAGCAATGTGTTATAACACATCCATGCGTTAAGTTCTTTTGTTTTTTTTTGTGTCTTGCTGTGTAATGATGCTCACTTCACAGACCACCTACCCAGCTTCTTAAAACTACTTCACAACTTTGCACTTCACTGCTATGGGTCAATAGGTTTAGTTCTCATATGAGAGAGAGAGCTAGGTGTTTCAAATGGCTTGGCCCTTTTAACCATATATGATCTACTCATTTGAGAATCATTAAGCACCTTGACTCCCAGAACCATATCACTGTTGGGAATGAGGCTTTACAAAATGTAATAAAAACCAACCAACACATCAGGGGTGTTACAGCTGTACAAATAAATGATGGTAGGGAAGCTGATCTTGTTTGGTCGTTGGAGGCAAAGTAGAGATTTTATGTACAGCGAGACAACCAAAAAAGCAACAAACACTTGTGATGGGATAAAAGTCCTTTGAAGAATCTGTTTTTTTCACAGTACGGTACCGGTCCCCAAGAATTTCTTATTCAAAAAGCATTAAGTCGGAGACAGTCTTTTCTTTTCATGACTAGCTACATTTTTTTTGTACTCTTGCTGCCTGTATTCGTGTCGTTCGCTTCGTTCCTGGTGTGCATACAATGTTTTTCAGATTTATCTGTCAGATAAATGTTGAATCGCCAAGTTTATACAAACAAACAAAAAAAAAAAATACAAGTTACATGTATTTTTTCACAGATTTATTTGTTAAAAATGTTTTTAGCGACAAAATGTATGCTAAAAAAGGGGGGCAGCATTTAAAAACTGACATACAGTACTTCTGCATGTGTTGTTGTTTGTGGTGTCATCCAAACCTTTTTCCTGTATACATGATCTCCAGACAAAAATAATAGAAAATGTTGAGTTCTATCCAGATCCAATTTAAAATCGACCATTGAAGCAAATTACGATGTTTTTTTTAAAAGAAAGGCAATAAAAAGGTTCACAAAGATAGTTACATTATACATTTTAAACTAAAATATAGACAGAGAAGGCCTTTATGCTTACCTGCACAATGCTCTGCAAGTCTTGTACATAGGTCCTTTCTGTGTCAAGGATTTCTTGGACAACCCTGTCCACGTAAAGAAGCTTGGGACTGTCTGGCTTGACGGCCGGCATCGATGTTGCATTGTGTTTTCCGGATCCCTTGCCATCGGTTCGCTGCTTCTCCTCCAGCTCAGTCCCTTCAACCTGGCTCCCCTGCCTCTCTCTACAGTCCAACTGCCTGGCAGGGACCAGCTCCAGTCGGATTGCTCCCACATCCCGGTCCTGCAGTGCAGGGACCAGGCCCAGGTGGCTGTTGGAGACCAGGGTAGTGCGGCTGCCCAGGGAGCAATGGCTATTACGGGAGGAGGCCGAGGAGGAGGTGGAGCTGTAGCTCACAGGCCGGTCGCTGTCTGAGGAGTCCATGCTTCGAACGCTGCAGTATCGGAAAGCTCGCGTATCTGAATGGATACGCCCCAAAGGGACAGTGCTCAGTGCTGTCCGACCATCCAGGATCTCTGGTAAGGGGGGCAGGGCATCTGGAGGGAGATGGTAATCGTCTGCAAAAAAATACAAATAAAAGGCATAATATTTAAAAGGAAGGATTTATTAACTTGGATGGTTGTTGGTGTTTTTTAAAATCTAAGCCAGAATAAAGGACTTGAATAAGTAGAAAGGAGGCTTAACATCTGCCTGAGAAAATAAAATATACACCAGAGGAGTAACATAATAAACAATATACACACAGTATAACATAAAGGTAAGAATTTTTAAATTGGGAGACCCAGCACAGCCACCACATTGTGTCAAAAACATATTTCGGTTTGGAATTTCAAGTTCACCCTCTAGTTATACTGTATGTCCTGTGTCACACCTGACCTATTTGGATTAACTAGCTAAACAGTTAAACTAGCTCAGCTAATTTTACTTTAGGACTTTCAACAGGAATTAAAAAACACCACGTTTCTTTTGCAGCTTTCATGGCTAATTAGCAATGTTAACAGCAGTTATAAAACTCCAAAGCCAAAAGGACACTCCAGGATCAACAAGGTAAAACAATATAAAATGTTAATTGTAAGATGTATTGTTTTGCTTTTCTTTTTGTTTGGACACAATAAGAAAAGGGATTATCACATGCTTATCGACACCCACAAGGAAACAGGCTGTTAAAAAAAGGTTTTGTGACTGCTGGGGTCTTACGCAGATTTTAAGCCATTTACCCACCACCCTATTAAACACAATCCCTCTGTTAGCTACAGCGTATGAATCACACTTCAAGTTCAATGCAAGGTTTATTTTAACTGTTGACTTGACCATGTAACCTTTCCAGTTTGAATATACTGTTACGTGCTATCACACCCATTGGGGTAAAAAGGTTTAGGGACCCACCTGCTCCCAGGGTGGTTCTACATAGACACACACCAATGTGTATGTCTGGGATAGTAACTGTGTTGGTGACTGCCTATAGTATGTTATGGGGGTCTTGATTCACAAGTGAGGGCCCCATGGGTGTTTTTCGTAGGTTTAATTTGGGGTAAAGTTGTTTTATTTTTCTAAACTTGTACAGTATTCTGGGTTACTTGTAACTTGTAATAAAATATATAAAAATAACTTACAATAACTTAGTTTATGCTGGCTGTTGTATACATTATTTTACTTTTCATATTGTGTGTTGCCAAGTAGTGTTGTTTGCATTGAGCATATAAACGTATTTCAAGTTGGTTTATTTTTTTGAACTTCTTCAGTATTTGAAGTTACTTGTAAGAAAACATAAGGGAAAAATAAAGTTATGTATCGGACCAAAACATATATATATACACACACACACACACACACACACACACACACTTTTCACAAATGAAGAACTTACTTAAAATGTATAAATAAGTTTCAGAATATATACACTTTAGCTGAATTTGTATATTCAGTCCACTGCCTTTTACTGACATCTATGTACATCGCAAACAGCAAAGAAAAAAACAATTTCCACAACTAAAAGACTGTAAAACTAGCCATGCAGAAATTGGTAAACACCTGCTTTTTATAATACCGTAGCCATTTTGCAGATGATTAGCATATAGCTCAGAACAAGCCATCATGCCAATCTTCTGTAAGATTACACTCTGCTGAGTTACAGTTTGAATCTACAGCATTCCTTGGCTCTCTCAGCATACAAGGTCGCTGGTTTACAGTTTTTCTATTTCTAGTTCTACAGAATGTCAGAGAATAAACAACTATCAACCACTGAACGATCTACACAATGCACGCCTAATTTCATCCTCAGTGACTACAGTACAACCAAAACAAAGTTATACATTTTCAATAAAAAAAACCTCTCAACTTTACCGTCTTTCTCTTGTCAGCTGTTCTGAACAATATGCCAATCATCTGCAAATAAGGCCTCCACCTTCCAGAATGTCACTGAATTCTAATGAACACTTCTGAACACAAAGCAAGAGAAGGTAACACATTCACATTGATGTCCTGAATGCAACACCGAAGAAAGGTTGATGCCCCTGCAATTCATACAACTTGATCAAAAGGTTGAGAACTTACAAAACATAAATGTATTCAACAATTATCAAATAAAACCAATTTTCACGAAACATCAGGTTATCTCTGAAAGGTTCACTTAGACACCAATGCCAAGTAAAAAAAATAAATAAAAAAATAAAAGCCTAACATTAAGACACAAGTTTCCCGACAAATATAATCCTGTTAGCTGCCCTTCTTGGGAATCAGCTTGGGTGCGACTTTATTAAAAGAACAGACTTCAATGTGAAAGGGCCTGTTGTTCAGAGCAAACTCTTATTAGAGGGCACTGTAAGAGAAGCTTCATAATAGCATACTCTCTTATTGAAAAATAAAGCCTCTATCCTGTATGCAGAAGCCTGCGTTTACTGCAAGAGCAATATATTTATATGCCCAATTAAACTTGAGCACAATGCAATTACAGATCTGTCAGCACACCCCTTCACTAATGCTTACTTCAGCATGTTCTGGTAATAGAGGAGCTATAATGCAGCTGGCAGGACACATAGCTTATTTCTACATCAAGAGAATGATCAACCTATAAAACACAGAGAATAGATACTACACAAAAGAGGGTTTTATATCCAGTTTAGATGGGAAGATCAAATCAATCTGATCCACATAACCTTCAATTTTGGAGAACCTAAGCAGCCATGTCTAACAGTATATAACCCTTATGGAACAAACATATTTTTAATATATGGTAGAAAAGTATGATCCTTATATTTTTCATATATATATATATATATATATATATATATATATATATATATATATATATATATATATATATATAGATAGATAGATAGATAGATAGATAGATAGATAGATAGATAGATAGATATTTTAGTCTGTATCCATATATTTATTTCATATGGATTACAGACTAATGAAAATATATGATGCACCATATATTTTCAACATATAAAATAAATATATTACAGACTAAATATATGTTTAAAATATATCCCAAATATTTTAAATATATATAAAAGGGGCCAATTTCTATATATGAAAAAAATAAGGATCATACTTTTCTACCATATATTAAAAATATATGGTTTTTCCATAAGGGCTAACCAACAGTTGTTTTTTTTTTTGCGACACATTACACCAGTCATTGCACATTTACAAAACAACATGAAACAGACAACTTACTTCACATGCAGAAATTGTGTAGTTTTCTCAAGGAACAGAGAAACAAGATATCTGCTATGGTGGGAATTTACTTTCAAATTGGTCTGGTTTCTCAAGAAATGCTATGAACCCTATATTGCCAGTTGACATTTTTAGGCAACACACAATTTATTTAATAAATAAAGCCTTGTCTACACCGGAAACCAACTTATGGGGACATGGTACAGTAAAATAAAATAAAAAATACAAAATTAAAAAAAAAACAACAAAACACTCTTGTTGCCTGAAAGAAAACACTTGTCAATAAAAGCTTAAATTAAATTGCTTTTCAGTCTGTACAGTTTGGTAAGTGAGCAATACAAGCAATGAATTAGCAGCATTTCTGGTACACTGTCACTGACATTTTACTTTAAGAATAGGCCAAGACTTGCTTTGCAATCTGATTAAACCTGTCATCATTCCAAAGATTGCCCCTGGCAGTCCACACTTACTGTCAAGATCTTATAAAAATAGTCAGTCCAAAACTTACTAGTTTATGGTTATTTCCAAAAACTAAAGACAGCAGTAGTGCTGTAGCCCGGGTCAAGCCTAGAAATGCACAAAAGCCATGTCATGTTGTATTTCAGTGGTTTAAATAAAAGTAAACTTATTTTACAACCTAAATCCTACCTGTTAGACCAAAAGTGTACAAATCCATTCAAGGATTTAAAAGTGGTATTTCAGGGACAGAGAGGTCCAGCAACAGCTTGTATTTAAATCTTAGATGCACCAGCAGTCAACACTGCTCTTTTCACAAGAATACTGCATGAGTCAGCTTTTATCTATTAAAACCCTTAAACACAATGGTCAAGAAACCTGATTTGCAACTTTCTCACTGTTCCAGTCCTCTCATTCCCTTTCCCTGTGGGGAGAGAGAGAGAGAGAGAGAGAGAGAGAGAGAGAGAGAGAGAGAGAGAGAGAGAGAGAGAGAGAGAGAGAGAGAGAGAGAGAGAGAGAGAGAGAGAGAGAGAGGACCCCCATCTTGAGCACTGCTGCTGAGAGACTCTCAAACTAAAACATGACATCATTCAATTCAACCAGGGACAATAGCAGCCTCCTCTGTGGGTAAATTTAACGTATACACTTCACTGAGCAACACCCTGCAACCGTTATTCTTTTTCGCACAAGGCCGCAGGACATCAAACAAATGCAATCCACACTTTCACAGCATTCCCCATGCTTCTCTCGGCTAAACTGAAGCACTTTCGAATACCACACTATGGAGGAAAAAACAAAAATCCCAAATATCGTACAGAAATTACACTTTAAGGTTTTCAGGATTTTGCAAAACCTGTTTACAGAAATTTAGGTCAACCTCTTAAGATTAACATTTAGAGTGTTAGCACTAAGAGCTTAAAATAGGTTAGTCAGGTCATCTTGTAATCTGTAAGCACTCAGTGATTTTATTTTTGTGTTTTTTTTAATTTTAAATCAGCTGTAAGAAAGTTAATTAAATAGTACCCGTCAGGCTCTCGAACACAATGTGCAATACTGTACAGATATCATCTTATAAATAATAAAAAATAGCTTTAGTTCTTGCTATTTATCTTTTGTTTAAATTTTTCAGAACTCCCTTCCTTAATGTGCTTTAAAAGAGAAAAAAATACAATCTATTACTGTGAAAAACTTAGATATACAAAAAAGGGCTGTTGTTTCATGTTTTGGTAGGTCTTCTAGGTAGGTCTTCATCTAAACAAATACAGCAGAATATATTATTGCATTAGAAGACTTTACTACACAGAATTAAAAAGAGGCAGCATGTCTTCTGAAGTGCCAACTCCTGCTTCAGCAGCTCTATTGAACATACACTTGGATACGTCTATTCTGTTCTGCTATTAGGAAACAAAGCAGTTGACAAGCTTCTTGTGTTCCTTACATTCCAGCCATCCCCACTCTTAAGGCTATTCAATCAACAAGAGCTGCACAACCCTTTTTTCTTTATTCACTTTTGCATTTGCAGAGCTTTTAAATGTGAACCTCTGAAAAAAGAAATCTTTAAAAGGTCACTATTGCTTTAATAATAGTGTAAGTATAGTGCATTTTCTAGAAGTCATAAAAAAATGCAGTGGCAAATGCTCATTAGGGTGTGATAGTCAAATGGAGACATTAACTAAGGATTTGGCTAAATGATAGTAAAACACTAAATTCCAGTCCCTGAAATAAAAGGTGTTTGTTTATTATGTTAGTATGACACTGTAGGTTTATTACTGTATATTTATAAATTAGCCTCAACAAGCACTCTGAGGAATCTCAAAGTGTGACAGACAACTTAAGGCAGTAATCTAAAGTGTTAACACGGCAGAATATACAGACTGTGAGGCATTAAGTAGGGATGGCTTTTAATAAAAGCAATTCAATAACCCAGCTCAAGTTTCACTGGAGAAAATGGGGGTGACACAGTTCTATGTAACAGTATTAATAACTCCCTGCAATGCGGTAACTACTACTACTACACACACACACACACACACACACACACACACACACACACACACACACACACACACAGAGTTTGCTAAGTATAAACACATGAATGAACGTTACTGTGCAGGTGAGGGGCAACATCAAAAGCCTCAGTGTTCCCATAAAGATAATTGCACACAGCTTTTCCTAAAAGACATTCATTGATTAAATTAAAGGCACAACTAGTAGTTGTGCCTTTGATTTGAGGCTGTAGTTGGTTTTGATGGTGCAAAGGTTATGCGCCATCCAAACATCAATAGTGAATGTATTGTTATTACTTCAGTAAATCATACTGAAGAGAGTCCAGACAGTTTGTCATTCACACAAACACAAATGCATTCTGCTTGAAAGAACTCAGGTTTGAAACCAATTAAGCTTTTCACACATAAGAACATAAGAACATAAGAACGTCTTGCTCGTTTGGTTGTTAGTAGCTTATTGATCCCAGAACATTTAAAGAAATATACTCGCTAGACTAGCGAGTAAAAAAAATGTATGGAAAATCACCTAGCGAATATATTTCTTGCGAATAACCTGAAAACGTAGCGACAGATGCAAATTAGGCTATGACATCAGGAAACGTCACAGGGAATTCCCTTTGACTCGCTAGAATTTGCAGTGGATGGAAAACCATTTTTTCGCCCTTACTCAGCCATCCTTTTTAAATTATCACTACCTAGCTTTGTTAAAGTTCGCCCTCATAACTCACAAATTACAGATTTCAGGAAGCACTGCCTACTCAAGCGCCCATCCAGGCAGAATCAGTGGATATGCTGGTGGATTACTATAATACCACTTTGAGCACTATTTTTGATACTATAGTCCCTATTAAAAACAAAATAATTACTGTTACAAGATTTTCTCCATGGTTCAATGAAATTACATGTGCACTTAAACGTAAATGCAGAAAACTAGAACGTAAATGGAAAGATACCAAACTGCAAGTCTTTCTTCTCGCTTGGAAAGATAATATTCTGAAATACAAGGCAGCCTTGTCTTCAGCAAGATCAGCTTATTACTAAAACCTAATAGAAACAAACAAAGAAAATTCCCGTTTTCTATTCTATTCTATAGCCAAACTAACTAATCAACAGAAATAACTCTCTCTGGGTGCACTACCTTCAGCTAGCAGCGATGATTTTATTAACCATTTCAACAAAAAAACTAATGATATAAGAAATCAAATTTCTAATACTACTGACAACTTAAACAGGCCGCTCAGCAATAAAGACACAGTGATTTGCCTGCATCCTGCTTTATCAGACCACACCTTTGCTTCTTTCATTTTAATTTAATTAATCAACCAGATCTTATTGACCTAATTGGTAAGACTAAAACCACCACATGTGATTTGGACCCCATACCTACTAAATTGCTCAAAGATATTTTTTCTAAAATAAATAACACTGTCTTAAATATAATTAATAGCTCTCATCTGGCACTGTCTTTCAAGGTTGCTGTAGTATAACCACTGCTTAAAAAATCTACCCTTGATCCACAAACACTGAACAATTTTAGACCTATTTCAAATCTCCCCTTTCTATCTAAAGTCTTAGAGAAAGTGGTAGGTAACCAATTAAATTCCTTTTTGGCAGCCCATGACATATGTGAGAAATTCCAGTTGGGTTTCTAGTAAGAGTGGTGAATGATGTCCTTATGTCCACGGACACGGGTTCGCCTACAGTCCTTGTTCTCTTAGATCTAAGAGCAGCTTTTGACACCATTGACCACGCCACCCTGATCGACCGCCTCAAGCATCTTTTGAGATTGTCAGGCACTGTATTGTCCTGGTTTAAATCATATCTCTAAAATAGGCAACAATATGTTAAAATTGGGGATGACATCTCCTTACTATCTGAGGTTACTTGTGGCGATCCTCAGGGTTCTGTTCTTGGGCCAATTTTATTTTCATTATATATGCAGCCCTTGGGTGACATTGTCCATAGACATGGGTTCAACTTTCACTGCTATGCTGATGACACCCAGCTATATCTGTCTCTAAAACCAGGTGGTGTCTCTTCTATAAAAAATGTGATACGCTGTCTTGCTGACATCAAGGTATAGATAGCTAATAATTTCCTTATGTTAAATTCAGATAAAACAGAGATAATGATTTTGGGATCAAAAGATAAAAAATCTGTTCGCCTTCACAGGGGATAGTTTCCCATACTCTCAGAAAACTGAGTCATTTTTGACCCTGATCTCTCCTTTGAGGCACATATTCGGAATATAATTAAAGTATCTTTCTTTCTTTCAAGTATCTTTCAGAAATATTGCCAAGGTGAGGCGCTTTCTTTCACAGCACTATGGTGAGAGACTGATGCATGCCTTCATATCTTATTGGATTGATTACTGCAATGTCCTGTTCTCTGGAATTCCAAACTGTGTTCTGTCACAATTGCAGCTTGTACACAATGCTTGCAGCCAGGGTGCTAACCAAAACTAAAAAAGTGAGCACATTACCCCAGTGTTAACAGCCCTCCACTGGCTCCCGGTGCTGTCCAGGAATGACTTTAAGGTCTTTCTTATTGCCTATAAGGCCCTAAACGGTTTGGCTCTGGCCTATTTGAAAGATCTTTTAGTCCCGTATGCCCCTGGCCAGCCACTCCGATCCCAAGATGCAGGGCTGCTATCTGTCCCAAGGATTTTAAAGCAAAGGACAGGTGGTAGAGCATTCAGTCATGGGGCACCTGGAATACTCTACCATGCACAGTGAGAGACACACCTACATTGGCAATTTTTAAAAATAAATTAAAACATACTTTTATAATACGACTTTTATATAGTTGTATAGTCTATATAGTTGTATTCCTATTTATTTAGTTTAAGTTCCTCATCTGTTGCTTTTATTTGCTTTAATTTTAAAATGTTGTTTTCTCTTGCTGTTTTTATTGTTTATATTGTTTTTATTGTACTAAATGTACTTCCGAATGTTCTTTTCTTTTTGTTAAAAGCACCTTGGGATGGATGGCTTGCCATGAATGTCGCTTTATAAATACAATTTGATTTGATTTGATAACCACAAATACATGCATGCTAAAAGAAGTTAAGGGCAACATTGTTAGAATTGTCTCCTCCAAGCATAAAACAGTATTCACATTTTTATTCTGTGCCTCCTCAATGGTTAGATGTAAATCCCCATGAATCACAATAAAGACAATCAGAACTGACATCTCATGGCACTGTACTGGGATTAAAATAAGAAACTATGTAGGTTTAAAGTCTTGATTTACAAAACCTGAGCATGTCAGACTCATGTGTATGCCTTTGCTGAATATTCTGATGTGCCAAGACTTGAGCCTCGCTGCAGGGACTATAAACAGGACAACCTCTTATGACCTCAAGGAACATGCTACGGTGTATTAGGTACTAAGTCACTATGACGGTCAAGGAAAAAGGAAATGTTTGAACCCATACCCTTTTAAAAGGAAAGACAACTAAATGACTATAGCTCGCATCAATCATTTTGATGAATAGTAATAGTATTTGATATCACCTGCATAGCACCTATAAAGCAGTGTGGAGTTGTGGTTAGGGCTCTGGACTGTTGACCGGAGGGTCGTTGGTTCAATCCCAGGTGGGGGACACTGCTGCTGTACCCTTGAGCAAGGTACTTTACCTAGATTGCTCCAGTAAAAACCCAACTGTATAAATGGGTAATTGTATGTAAAAAAATAAATAAAAAGTGATATCTGTATAATGTGAAATAATGTTTAATGTGATATCTTGTAACAATTGTAAGTCGACCTGGATAAGGGTGTCTGCTAAGAAATAAATAATAATATAAATCATCACTTTTGAAAGCACTGGATCTACACTTATGACTCCTGAGAGCTCCACATTACAAAATACCCCACAGAGGTTTCCTTGGACATCATTTTGTCAATAGTGTGTTTGGATGTTTCTCTTGTATTTGTATTTAACAGGTTTCCCTTTACTGTATTTCTTTTGCACCATGTAAAATAAAAAAGTTGGAACTGGCAAGATTTTTGATTCTGTTTTTACAGGGTAAAATGATCATTGCATTATATAATCTTGCCCATTGGCTGTTAGTTCTGATACCCTGCCAAACATTCAACTTAAACTCACTGGAAAGGCAATAAATTCTAGCTGCATAACAGATGTTACCATAAAAAAAGCATTTCTTTGAACTCTGCTTGCAGCTTAGATTGTTACAGAAAGTAGCCACCATAACAAACGGCTTTAAAATCAGTTTTTAAAATCACTGCCAAGCAAGAATTCTGCTTTTCTTTCAGATGGTGCACCAATGCCTTTTTCAGAGGCCTTGATGAAACAGGATTCCCCTGGACAATCTCTGTACCGCTTTCAATGCACTGACTGAACACAATTTGGCTGCATTACCTACACCACAGATTTAGTTTGGCAAGCAAAAAGAAAAAAGAAAAAAAAGTGATTTGTCTTGCTATCTTGTTACAACTGACTTTGAAAATAGTGTGTTTTTTAAAACATATTTAAACAAATATTGTCCGCATACAGAGTGGTAATCAGTAAAAAAAAAATATTCTTTATTAGAAATATTGCCTGTTGGCTCCATTATGAAAACAGTGTTAGCTCTTCGGACATTTTGGGTAAAAAATTTAAATAAATATGGTCTTCAGCTGTACAAAGTCATTAGTCTAAAATGCTAATGGAATTATGTATACTGCAGTAGATATCTACAGCTATATATACAGTGTGTGTGTTGGGGGGGGGGGGGGGGGGGGTGTTCAAGCAGGCAGGCATAATGTTTCATGTTCAGTTCATGAGAAGGTAAGAAGGATCTTGGTCAACAAAGAACATGTTTTTGTTTGTTAAAACAGGTCCTAATGGATACAACCTCCTTCCTGCTGGGTAGCTTCTTTCCACAGTGATTAGATTATACTTCCCAAAGCAGTGCACAGAAATCAAAGCTATTCCCTAAATAGTTATTTTAATGTTTATGAGTTTCAGTCGCATTGCCTGCTCATCTAAACAGGAGTTTAAAGCAGCTAAAGTAAAAAAATGTTCTGAATACAATCAAAAAGGTGTTATTTTTTAGCCATGTCAGATAGTTCACATCTGAGCCTACAGCAGTTGTAACAACCCCAAAAAAAAACAAAATGCTAGCAGCCCTAAACTGTAATTATGGCCCTCTGGGGGTACTAATTTGTGAAACTGGCTGGTATTGGTAACACTCAGCCCCTAAAAAAATTGCTCAGGCAGTACCAAGGCAAGGAAAGTATTCGACAATGAATAAACAGTGAAAACTGATAGGGTGCTACTTTCACAGGCACCAACAGTTTATTAGAAAACTACAAATTATTAAAAAAGATAAATCAACCACTAAGACTTTACCAACTTTAAAAAATAAAATAAAATGAACACCAGAAATGAAAGCTATAAAAGGCTGTATTATTATAATAGAGACAAGTAGAATACTGCAGAGTACAACATTTATCTAAACTGTACAAAGTAAAAAAAAAAAAAAAAGTTGCAGCTTCATAAATAATTAAAATAAATAATAATAATGCATTTGCTTACCAGTTGGCATGGTCCCTTAAATAAAGCAGCAGCCCAGAACGTCTATACATCCAACCACTGAAAGGTCCCAAGTGCAAATCTAATTCAGACTGCCTCTGCCTTCTGCCACTTGTACTTCCTTACATTCTCTCCAGTATTTCCTTTTCACAGACCTAGCTGTTCAGTGTCCACCACACACACACACTGCCGATGAGCTGGTAAAGCCTGCACTCACTTTCTTTTCCCCTTGTGCACTACAGTAGGAAGGGCATGAAGCAGAAAAAGCTTCCCCGGAGTTGTACCACCAGCCACTACTACAGGGGATTGATAAAGCACATCTAACCTGTTTCACATTCTGGAGCTGAATAACCAAACCTCCTCCCCCAGCCCCCTTCACTTTCCTTTTGCCCCACCCTCTTTCCCGGTCTAGTTAATAAGAAGCTACAATTTTAAAATAAGTTTCTCTCAGTCAGTCCAGACATACTTATCGCTACCAAAGACGTTTCATTAAAAGACAATGCCACACATTCACTACTGAGCTCTGCGGCCCGGCACAGCCCTAGGAGGCCACTGTCTTGGTACCACTTCAGTGAGTAGGACCCTGTTCTCACAGCCATTAGTCAGTATGCTCACTTTTGAGACCCAAATCTCTCGGGGAAACCCCAGCTGCCATCACTTTATTAGAAAAAGATTCATATTTAAAACAAAAATTACATTTAAAATTTTACTTTTTAGGCTCTGTTTTGAGAAAATGTTTTAATTGAATTCCAGTCTGAGCTAGCCTTTCTTTTTAAATATATATATCTGCCTATAATAAATATTACACACAAGGTTCCAATATGGCAAACAGCCTACCCACTATATGTACATTTTAAAATACAAACAAAAGCAAAACAACAATTGCAAAAGGTCAGGATTAAGAATTTATTTTCAGTAAACAAAGATTTTTTCAAGCTACTTAACATGGCAAACTAAAAATAAATTTGGATGTAACTGTCCATATTTTTTTAAGATTTCAAATATCTTACTGATATCTTTAAAATGTACTGTTTTATTAAGTTATTCTTTTATTTCCCATTTAAAAAAACTGATTTAGGCCAAGATTTAATAAATGAGGTTAGTTTAAAAAACACATGTCCTTTAAGCCCCTTTCCCTGTGCATTTTTAATCATCCAGCTCCATATGCCACTGCATAATAACAACAAAGCTCTGAGTACTGCGTCTGGACAGTACACAATGGGCCTTAAACAAAGGAGGGGTTGCCAAGATGACCAGGGCCATAGTGCTGTGGTTGCTGTGGCAACAGGAAGATGATAGCATTGCAGAAGCCCCACAGCTGAGCCCAGAAACTGGAGAAAAAAAAAAGACTGAAAGTGCCAGCATAAGGTACTATTTCTTCTTGTAGCGAGGAGGAAGAGCAAACAGATTTGTGGCCAGCACACACAATGCCATTTTTCTCCTCAAGTGAGTTTAAAAACACAGACATTCCGTTGAAACCATTTGAAAAGAGGCACAGCGGGAAAAAAAGTATTCCAGCTCCAGCGTATGTCCTCACCTCAGAACCCTCTTATTATTCTACAATGCTGGCTTAAAAAAACTGCAGTGGTGTGAAGACCAATCACCTCTGAAGTCAGCCCGATATCTTCAGCATTCCCAGATGGAGCACACGTGGGGGCAATCAATAGGACCCCCCTTGGGGAATGACTTCTTTTAATCTGCATTTAAATGACCAACTTATACAGGTAAGTCCCACTTTAAGATTGATTACCTCTTTTATTGGGCCAATCAAGTATCCATTACAGTTTTAATTATTAGCTGTATAGTTTGAATGATTGAAGTCAGTTTGCTTTACATTAGTGTTCTGTGTCTAAGTTTTACATCAATAGCTAATTTGGCACATACATAATGTTATTTACATTTTAAATAGCGAGCAGATAGGTTTGTTGATTGTTTGAGTAGTATTATTCCTTGGGATAACAAAATACTGAGCTCAAGTCATGTGATTTCATAAAAATGCCAGGTGCTCAGTGTTTGGTATTTGAGTTGAGTTCAAATTGGCAAAATTAGTTGATTAAGAATCTGTATAAATAGCCATTCGAAAAGACATGATTTTAATTAAACGCAAGAACAGCGAAAGATACGTCCATGCCCAGATTGAGGAATGAAGATCGCCTTGTTGCTATCAGCATGATTGAAGGCGGCTTGTCTGTTAGAGAAGTTGTCCGGAGAATGAGATGCTCTGCTTCAACAATCAGCAGACTAGTCCAGAGAAACCAGGAAACCGGCTCTGTGAGGGACAGGCCACATCCTGGAAGGCAGAGGGTCATCACACCGGCCCAGGACCGTCACATCCGACTGATCCATCTGCATAATCGTTTTCAGACAGCAGTGGCTACAGCATGAGAAATGCCAGGAAGAAATATCCCATGCGTCAGCAGAAAGACTGTAGCTCTCCGTCTGCATGAAAATGATTTGCAAGCTCAGAGGCCGTTCAGGGGTAACATGTTGACAGCTGAGAGACGAAATCACCGTCTTCTGTGGCCCAGAGAACATCTGAGGTGGTGGCGGAGAGAGTGGTGGAGTGTTTTATTCACCGATGAATGCCGTTTTGCCCTTGACAGACCTGACGGAAGACAATGTGTGTGGAGACGTCGTGGTGAGCGTTATGCTGACTGTTGCATTGTTCAAGCTGGCTGCAGCTGCACAGGAGTAAGCGGAACATCCCACAGCAGTCTATCCAGAGGCTGATCAGGTCTATGCATCAGTGCTGCCAGGACTGTGTAAATGCTCAGGGAGGATATACCCAATACTAACTTTGTAATGTTTTCATTTGTCATGTTTCATACTGAAAACTTATGATTGTTTGATCTGTATTTTTGTTCACATTTTCTGTGATTTTGTTTGATATCTATGTTTAAAATATTTGATTAAATCCATCAGAACTGAGTGCTGTGTTTCTTTTGTGCATCAGTATATATTCCAATCAACACAAAATAAGGAAAGTAATAAACTGGTTCATTTTAAGGTTAATCATTTATGTAGTTCTCAATGACAGGAACTGCAAGGAAACACTTATAGTACAATAATGAAGCACACCCAAAAAAAGAAATAGTTTTTGCTTCCAATATGCATTAACCCCACTTTGACCTTTCTGGCATCTCCCCCATATAAAACGGAGCGGTACCAATTGTGTAATACTGCAGACTAACCTTACAAGGTAATACATCTTAAATCACTCATCAAATACAGATAGAAGGCAAATGACCCACTCACTGAATGTATTCTTAGTATATTCCAAAAGGCCTTTATTCTCCCTCTAGGTATGTCCATTCCTGTACACTCAGTCATCCCACGGTCCCCTGTTTATAGTGAACGCTGCTTTGGATTTCATTTGACAGCTGTCAGGTTAAACAGCTATGGTAAAGGCAGCTGCTTCCTGGGCAAATGGAAACCCACAGCTTCATATATTCCTCATGTTGGTTCCTGCCCTCAGCAGAGACTGTTCAGCAATGGGGAAACTCATAATGCAGCTACTCTGGTTACTCATTTGCTGTTAGAAAGATGCCCTAGATAAATAGGCAAGGAAAAAAATGAACTTGAAAACCTAACGTGGCAGACATGTGTTAAACGAAGATCATAAAGTCATCAGAAATGACTTGAAACAGGTTCAGTAACAAGACAACAACACAGGAACATGCTGTCTCCTTACTGATGTTCTAACTTTATAAAAGATACCTTTTTTTGTTTGTTTTACAACGGATTCCTAAATGCAGCTTTTGCAGATGCATGTTATTCCTCTTCTAACCACTTGGCGGCCACATGATACAGAGAAAAACTGCACATTTAGCTTTTTGTTTTATGGACAGGAAGAGCGTTGATCTTTCTCAAAACTCCAGCAAGACTATAACCAGCAATTAATTAAATAAAACAATGTGTAAACTGACAAATTCCTAGAGTGTATTTCAAGCTTGTATACTAAAGGCCCATTGACAACACTGAAGCTTGAAAAAACAGCAACGTCAGTGTTGAGAAATGGGTTGTCACAAGTTTAAAGACAGCTGATACAACTTCAGTCATAGCTGCTATTACTTAATGGCCGGTGACTAATTGTTCACAAGGAAAGTTTTGCCTTGTTTATGACTTTTGAAACCAACAGGGATTTACAGTATAAAAAACATCCCATTGCAAACAAGGTTCATCCCACAATTCTGAATTCTGCCAGCTCTACAATAATACCGGAAAAATAAAAACCTGCTTCAGTTACTATAGAAATAAACCACTTGAATTTCAACAGGCGTTTCTAAGGGTGCTAGAACTACCCAGCTTATTTAAAGCTTACCGAAACACAAAGCAAATAGCCAGTAGCAGAAACGTGTCAAACCATGAGATAAATCTATTTCACCGCAAATTATAAGTATAGCAATTGTAAAACAGTATTTTTGTTAAATTATTATTATTATTATTATTATTATTATTATTATTATTATTATTATTATTATTATTATTATTATTATCGTAATTTATTTGGCAAGAACTGTGGAACGCACACCATCTCAAACTGCATGCACAGACTAGCAATTCATATACTGTAGTTAACTTTTGTTTTATCATAGCACATTAAGAATCTATAACGTGTAACAAGGTAACAAGGTAATTGACGCCGGCAGGGTGATTTGCTTGAAAGAGAAATTTAGACTGCCAGAAGCATACAACCAAGGGCTACATATTTTCTCTTTAATTGAGCAACCTAAATGTGAGGGTTAAAACTATGCCATCAGGAGAATAATCATTTTATTTGTAATGCAAGTTCATATACACATGGTTCAAAACACACTACACACACACACTCACACACTAAATACATTAAATGTTTGTGGATAGCACATTCTTCTTTAACACTATCTATCTACCAAGTAATTAGAACACTCTTCGTCATCTACAAACTAGATGGGAAGGTAGAGATGTTAACAAATAAATGACACTTACCGTGTAGGCAATTTGCACTCCAGTAAAATGAGCCTTCATTTGTTGAGGGTGTTAATTCAAGACGCTGCTTTAAAAAGGATATCCCTCTCTGGCAGATACTCCGTCGTGCTGCAAAAGTCCATTCACCGTTTCCCCACACTAACGCGTTAATTGGTCTCAGATTTTCTCAGGCACTCAAGAGGACGACAACTAGCAAGATGCTCCCCCTGTC
This sequence comes from Acipenser ruthenus, assembly GCF_902713425.1. NCBI lineage: Eukaryota > Metazoa > Chordata > Actinopteri > Acipenseriformes > Acipenseridae > Acipenser > Acipenser ruthenus. The sequence goes on along the minus strand of NC_081193.1, from coordinate 40,147,523 downwards.
AAAGTCCACATACGAATGGGATCGGATTGGAGAAGCAGTGAGCGAGCAAGGCAGCACCTACTAAGCACATCATATAACTAATTACCGGCGCTGAGTTTTCGTGAGAAAGCAAACGATCAGCCAAGGACTATCAACTCAGTTTTGAATGGAGACTCATACTGCAGTTTCTGCTGATAACGGAGCTGGGTTTTTGCCAGCACTGCAGTGCAGACAGCAAAAGTATATCGGAGGAAAACGATTTTCTCTTTCACAAGCGCTTCCACTCTCTGCAACATCTCACATCTTTTTAAATGGCACTTGATTTGAGTTGCCAAGCACCAGTGCTCTTCATCGTCAGCACAGCAAGACTTTGAAATAAAAACAAAAGGGCAAATCTTTATTTTTTCCAGAAAGAATGAAAGACGTCCTTGATTTTTAAATTGACAATAAGTAACTGTAAATGACTTGACATCATATTTCAGCTACAAAAACAAAGTGCAAACTACATTTTGCAGATTACTTTATTCTTCCCTTAAATTTTATTTTATACAAAGTGTACATCCTATACACCCCAGTTTGAAATACAGGCAGGAACTGAATTTACATGGGGATCCCAGATGTACATTACCTATGCCCAACAGTATATCCACGTAACTAGTCCAGCTATGTCACATATCTCCAAGTTCATACAGTAAATTATTATTTGTCTGTGTTAATCAAGGTAATTGTGATAATTGATATGAAGGGTTGTTATTATTTATTAGATTTACTGTTATATACAAACGCTAGTTTAAGACCCCAAAAGTCTCTTCTGGTGTAAGTGGACTTTTAAAGAAACAGCTATCATTTCTTTCAATATAATCTAGTAATTGTAATAGAAAAGAAAGACGATAAAACAAAAACAGGCCAAACCTTTGCATCAGTAGCTTTTCATTCATGAGGAGGGTTACTGTAGCTAATTTAGTTCTCATAAAGAGTAAATGTGCATATATTCACATGACATAACAAATGTATAATATTAGTCAGTAAATATAAAGTGTACTCTCATACACCTAACAAATCAGACTCTCTCTATTTAGCCATTGTTTTTAAGATGGAATCAAATGTAAAAGGCCAACATGAAAGCCCCTATTTTAAGCCATTATGTAATTCCTGAGTGACTCCTTCTGGAATTGTAGATTTATTGCAAGTGACCCATTTAAATTAAGTAAATGTCAACACAACCATCAAAGGAATGTGAAACCAACTAAGTTAGCTGAACAGTTTCTTATCTTTGTAATTCTTAGTAGAAAATGTATTACGAGCTGTGTCAACAGTAGCAACGTCACTCCTATAAACAAAAAGAAAAAAAAATTAAAAACAGCATCATACTTTTAAAGCCTCACCCCTCTGATAATAATGGAATAGAACCATCAAAAAGCTTTTTTTTTGGTGGATTAAGAAACAAAAATGTGTAAAAATCATCCACTGTTGTAATGCCAACTGAAAGTTAGATTGTCAGGCCTTCAACTTTATCACTGCAATCAAAGACCACAGATGAGGGGTTCGGTGTTAGGGACACAAAGGAATATGCCAACACTACTATTCAAAGTACACCATTCATATTTTTTCACACAGGTTACCTGTTTTTTAAATATGGGCGACTAAAAAGTTATGCTTAGTTTCTCCTGGCTTCCAAAATCCACGACTTGTTCCTCAATGAATACATTTTGTCTAACATAGACACTAGTTCAACACCTGACAATTATACTTTATGGTTTGTACCTAGGCTGAGAGCACAATAACATCTATACAGTAAGAACGCAACATAAAAACAATCAAAACTTTTAATTATTTCTTATAAAACAAAGAAGAACCTTTCCAAGTTACCAAGCTGTCAAGTTCTACGTAGAGCATATATATGGTGATAGTTACAGTATATCAACAAAAAATAACAAAAACTGTATTACTCATGTTTTCACTTATGTATTTGAACCAGTGCAAAAAGGAAACAAGTTATTTAACTTGAATGTTTTATGGAGGTGCATCCATGGTGGCTTTGGATCACCGTTTCCTTTTATACAAGTAATTTTCAAATGTGTTATGACGAATCAGGGCTATAGTGTTATCACTAACTGATAACCTAAGCACTGCCTTGACCAGGCCAGTTAGAAGGTTTTGTGGGCAACCATTTTACCTTGGGTTTATGAGAAATTTGAACTGAAGGCAAGTACTGACTAACTAAATGACATACTGGGTTTATACTGGGAATCTTGGAATTTTTCACACACCAATGGAAATATATCACTGCTGGGGAAATCTGGTAGAGGAGGTTATTGCAACCAGAGGCCATATATTTGACCAGAAAACAAAATAATTACAGCAATTTCCTAGCCAGGAGAAGAACAAATCAAAAGTTTTGCAAACAAAATTCCCAAGTAACTTAACACCCCAATTGCACTGTCAAAGTTTCCCACATGTTTTTCTCTTGACACAGACCAGTAAATACAGGACCTTTGTGGTAAATTAAGGCCAACCTGAATCCATTATCTTAAAGGAAATTGGTTATATCACAATGAGAGGAATGACAGATGGATTGTCAACTCCACTACTGTATAGCCCTGTGGCTGGATATATGCATCTGCAGTGGGCAAATAAGGAAAGAGGTATGTACAGAACCCAAAAAATAAGAAAACAAATTTGTCAGTAAGCAAAAGCCTATCTTCCTGTAGATAAAATATCACAGTGCTTGAGTGACAGCCCTCAAATCTGTGGCCATGCAGGGATGGAAGTAAGACTCCAGTTGCATAGCAGATTGATCCATTCCTGGTTTAATAAGACACACCTGAGCTTATTACCTATACACTGTCCATTCCTGGTTTAATAAGACACACCTGAGGAATGGCTTGAACTGCTATGTAATAGGAGTCTTATTTCCATCCCTGCAATGCTAGGGGCTGTGTGCTCAATGTGCTTTGATACCACAATTTATTTAATGACAAAACACAAACAGGGCATTTAACCTGATATAAAATGCCAGATTAAATTTGTTAGTACAAGCGTTTCCCCAAGATATAGCCATAGCTCAGACAATTGGGTTTTAGCATCGAATAGCTCATAACAGATGACCATGCATAGTTTAATAGCCTTCATTATCTTAACTATTCCGAGTCCAAGAATGATAAGACCACTGTGACACCCTACAGGACTTCTGCTTAAGAATAATCATGCCACGCTTCTTTACAATAGTAAGAGCTCAAAATCTAAAACTGCATGTGCAGCTTAAGTACAAATCATCTTCACTATATCCCCGTTAGCTGGGATATGCACAGTTAAACTAAGAATGTGATACAAACAATGTTGGTGGGCGTTTTGTTTACAATTTATACCAGTCTGATGATTAGATTTTTTTTTATCTTAATAGACAGCTTTATCTTTCAGTATGTTTTGGAAATTAGTTTTCCTGGAATTTAAAATTAGAAAGTCTATTTGTTCGTCTTGGGTCCTCTAATCTTATGGGAGGCTACACAATAACATTCAGCATTGGGACTTTTATTCCAAATAAAATAGAGGTTCCTGTTTATTATGCAGTAATAAAGCTCTTATCTGCTGTGTCTTCCCAAGGCCATTTTGTGCCAAACACAGTATTCAGTCCGGGGGGGTTGGGGGGGAAGGCGCCGTCTTCATAATGCACCCTACTACATAGCCAAACAGGAGGTCACCTAAACAATGTTGGTATAAAAGTAAGGCATCAAACGCTACAAAACATAGGATGGTGTTTCAGTGAAATGTACATAAAATATATCTAACCTTGGACTCCTTTCTCTAGGAAATTCTGTCCTTATGTCTTCCTCTAAAAAAATACTTGTCTAAATATGGAATCTGGGACACTATCAACTTAACTACTAACTTCCCAGACTATATACAAAATATAGGACATATACTTCTACAAATATACATTTCAGAATAATATTACAATTTTTTTCTGACCCTGCCATACTCTTCAAGCATATTGGTAAATGTGTCAATATTAGCTAAAAATATGTTTCAGCAATAATATTGGCATACGTTACTGATAACACTATGACCTACCATGACGCTATAGATGTCTGCAGATATCAAAATGAAAACAATTATTGCTGTGGAGAAAATATTGAAATGGGTTTGTCCTACACAGAATGTGTTTCACTCTCACAGCAGACCTCAGATAATAATGTATTTTGACTTGAACCCTAAGTCTGTGTTAACCTGTGCTAAAACAAAAAAAGATAACCGATATACAATAAGCAGTGCACTTGCTGTTAGTAAAATAACCAGTGGCTGCCTGTAACCTTGCGTAGGTTATTTGGCCAACAGACTTGGACACAGCTGGAAATATGATCTTCCGTGAAAATGAAAGGAAAGCCCTGTATTTTAGCAGCTTGTTCTCTCCCAAGCCTTGGGACCTCGCCATTATTAGCTCCATTGCAGCCTCTTCCTGTACCTGTCTGAGCACTAAGACACAGAACCCAGACATTCAGGTGTTTTCAACTGATAGAAATACTTCCTCTGTTAAGGTTTTCCAATAGAGCACTTGAGCACCAACAGTATTCACCTTGTTTAAAAAATGTAAGTAAACACCACAAGCAAAACACAATGCAAGGTGAAAAATCAAAACAGTTTATCCCTTAGTGATAAGGTTTGCCATTTCAGAATTAGTTGACTGGATATAACACCACGCACTCTGTTTTCATCAGAGATATTGGATTGCCTTGACTACTTCTGAGTTCCTAATTTTTAGATATAAGACATTATTCTGTGCCTAATGTAAGCCAACTTCAACTTCACTAACACCACCCAATAATTTGGCAAACCACAATTTCCTTGCACCAGAACTTAAGTCACAAATCAGCAGGCATTTGTATTGAGGATCTGTATTGTAGTTTACCTATTACATATTGGGTGGTAAAGATTAGATCTACTCCACAGAATCAAAAAGGTTTATATGAATAACTGGAACTTTACAGAACATGTATTTTGCTCTGTGTCAAAAAATGTTAAAGTCTTGTAGACAGGCTTTGCAGTTTTGTCTTGAAATGTTGTTGTGACTGCTGTGGATATGTGGCTTTTCTATCAAAATGAAAGCTATTTACCACCAGATAAAACCTTTTAGATATACAGCTATGACCAAACGTTTTGCATCACCCTATAGAATTAACACATTTTGCTTCAAAAGTTGAATGAAACCTGCTGAATAATGTTATGTTACCATATTAAATTACTGGTACATACCGCTTTCTAGTTTTCCATATACTTAACGAAAAACTGACAATTATTTTAAAAAATTGACATTTTGAAATCTAACATGAAATACTGTACTACTATTATGGCTTCTTATAGACACTTGCAATATTATTTTGTAGTTTATTTGATTACATGATGTAAACAAAATATCTAAATTATGTTCATATAGTTTTTCATTTTCTTACGTCTCAATACTAAAATTCTAGACGATGCAAAACTTTTGGTCATAGCTCTAGATAGATGCATCTCTATAACACTGATGTGTACTCGTCAGGTTTGAACATATGTATATAGTAGTTTACAGTTATAGTTGGTTTCCAGTTGTCTGCTGTAGGAGTCCCAAATGTATTAAAGGGAATATGTCATTTTTATTCATACTGAATGACTGCACCCTGAGGTCTGCAGATCTTTATACAGACATAGACATAGGCATTGCATTCTCACTGTTTCTTTAAGCAGTGACAGCATCAGGCTGGTTTGCAATATTAAAAGGTTACAATCAGACAGTTAAAGGGAAATTCCTGCACTCTGTGTAAACAGGGATAAATCAGACGAAGGTTTGAAGATAAGGGATATTTGTAGTAGCAGTGGCAACAGCAGTAATTAAGTCTATTTTAACATGGGAACATTTACTCAGAGTAAATCAGACCTAAATTGCTTCTGGGTACTTTTTTGCTATGCAAAGCCTGCCAGTGAAACACTACTACTTTTCATAAACACAGTATACTGTAGTTTGTGAAGGCATTGCAATTTGCAAATCAATGGCTGGAACACTTGTGCACAACTGCATGTATATTTGTAAAAAAATCATCAGTTTAGCAATCAGGCTAAAGACTATTGAGCAAATACAGTTAATTGGCTGCTTTATTCTAATCTCCGAAACAAGAGTGTGTCATGGGGTTTAGTGGGACTGCAGTTCATGTTGCTAAAATCTTATTTAATGGCCACAAATATAGATTTGCTGTAAGATAATTTATAGGGCACAATTTTGGGGCACTTCATAACCCTGTGATAAAGCAAAATAAAATAGGGCTAATAGATTTTAATACAGTAAAAGGTGTGCCAACTAAGCCTTTAAAACCAATTTCCTTTAAACGCAAAATACTTTATAGCTGCTTCTTGGTACCAGATCACTTTCTGTGTTAAAGAATTAAAAAAAATGGAAAAACAAGCAAAGAACTAAAAAGTGTCAAAACAGTTAAAGGGGGACCAAGGTTACTCACACTAATAAGTAATAAGAAAACATATTTGAATGCCTTTATTATTGCACCTGTATTTGAGAAGTTGAAGTGAGTGGCAAAGAGTAAACTGGTTTTGCTAACAGACGGATCTGCTTTAACACAGATGAACATGCCACACTCTTGACACGGCAGCGCTAAAGCTTTAATCCCACTGCTTTAGGGGAGAGTCCTGCAAAAACAAAAATAAAAAGGTATGTGCACATATTGTACAGCAGGTGACAAAAGTTACTTGTACTGTAGTTCACAAGTTCAAATGGAGATAAAACTCATCTCCATGTTTGGACAGGCTTCACCCTGTCTCTAGTAACAGAGAGGCAAGATGTTTGATTTTTGTTTTGTTTGCTTTATTTTTTTTATACCATATTCCTTTGAATTTAAGACACACTTTTTTAACAATTTTTTGCTTCTCAAAAATATCCTGCGTCTTAAATTCGAGTACAGTATAGTGATGCGTGTATTAAAATCGCCAACAAAAGATGATTACCCGAGTACAAAAACAGCAACGTGACTAACTGCCAATAAAACACGAACAAAGACGTCACTGCCCCAATACACAAGCAGCAATGTTAATGCCAGATCTCGAATTATCCATGACATACAGGCAGCCATTTTCAAAGAAGTGTCGTTAACTTCCTTAGGAATTAAAAGAGAAGATTTTACAATTTCAGCATTTCTAACAAACAGTACCAGCTAGGACAGATCGGAAATGCTGATCAGACCTCCATATTTTTCGACATGCCAAGCAATACCACAGTTCACAAATTGGGAGAAAAACAGGTGTGAGTAATCACGACTGGAAATGAGAAGCAGCGCATAACTGTAATGCTCTGTGTGATATCAGACAGCCGCAAACTGCCTATTTATGTGATGTTTTTATTTTTTTCCTGAAATTGAGGGTGGGAAATTTGGGCTGTGTCTTAAATTCGAAAGAATATGGTATATAAAAGTACCAAATTACATTAACACAAGCGTTTTCATTCTTAAACTAAGTTTGACAAGTTTATGGGGCCTCATATTAAATATGAACTCAAAAACATCACAAAATCACATTAGTTGTTTCGATTACGAGATTAAATGACAAAAACTGGATTTAAAACAATGAGGTAAAACAAAAAAATCAAGACAAAAACATCAATTACCTTTATCAGTTTTTGTTTGTCGTGTTAGGTGGTACTTTAAATGTGCTAGTTAAGATATTAGCGCCAGTCTGATGTATAGCAGATTTGTTTTTAAAAGAAAATACCTTTGGTATTACTCTAAACAAATCTGTTTGTAGTTACACTAAAGCCATGTAAAATATTTTTAAACACATACAATCTGTATTTGAAAGGGTTAAAACACATCCTGGAGAATGTACGGCCTGGAAGTCCATAAGCTGGCACTTTCAAAGATGTTTTAATCAAAAGCAGGCTTGTTCAAAGATAAGTAGGAAAATGTTACATAACCAAGCAGCTGTTATGTGCATGAAGCTTTCCAAACCATAAAATGATCATTCCCTACATGAAAAAATACAAATGATATTTACACTGGAGTAGCTGAATACACAAATAAAACAAAGCACAACTTCTTATAAAAATGTACTCTATTGTAAAAACAAATTAAACTAAAAAATACTTCTTAAATAATAGTGTTCAATTTATAAAAAATATATACATTTTAAATGGTTCCACATTTGATTTGCCATGAAAACATTCCCGACACAATGCAAATGAACTTGAATCCGATTATGTGCAACAGATCCAATAACCCAGGGGGTCAGGCTAGTGGTTCAGCAGGTACACACACTCACAAAAGGTCTCACGGTTCAAATCTAGCCTGGGAACAACATGGACATGTTCCACCGAACAGCAGCACCTCAGCAGGACGCTTGGGAGCCCAGGCAAGATGCACTGTTAACCCTACACTGCCCGAGTGCTTTAAGGGAGTTTGGTCATTTGGATAGATCAATTGACTTCACAGATGTTAAAGACCACATTGACCTTTCAGAAAAAAAGAAAAAAAAAAAAGTTACCATCATTCATGCCTTATTTAACACCCCCTCTGGCTTTATTTGGAAACTACTCACAGTTTTCTGTAGTTAAAATTATTTTCTTAAGGAAAACTCACAGTGGAGATGAGTAGTTGTTGAACTGCATACCAAATTCATAAAAAAATAAATTCAAACTTCACCCTCAAATATGGTAGCAAAAAACCAAATTATAATTTACAAATATATAAAGACAAAATACTTTTAGAAAAAGGTCAGACTAAACATGCAGTTATATATAAAACTTGTGTTTGTAAAACTATACCCAATGTTACAATGCATTTCTAGCTGCCCTCTATTGATGATAAACATTAGAACTGTTGGACACTGAATGACAATTACAGGTTAGACATGAATAATTACAGAGGATGCTTTTTGCGGGGGGGGGGGGGGGGGGGGGCTCGGGGTCGGTGCATCAATACTGTTCTTCATGGGGAACATTTTGAGCTTGGATTTTAAAATGTGCTTTTCCCTCCATTTCACTTCATATTAGCATATTAGTATGCACTGCAGTGGGCATTAGAAAGAAAAATTGGTGCCATATAGTATCTCATATTTTAATGTCCAACATGTGCAAAATCCTGTGCCTTTTGCTTAGTTAATCTTGAATGGCCGTGAATTCATATACATTTCAATGCATTAGCTGCTATTCCTGTGATCTCCCACTTGAATAAATTTTAGTTTTTATCGATGGATGCAAACCAAAACTAATTTCAACATTGAAGACATTAAGGGAGGTTTTCATTGAACTTACACAGTTTTTCATTATTTTTAAATGTACCACTGTGGAGTGTTTTATAGTTATGGATGAAGTATCTGGTTCGAATACTGAAGCCTAGTGGTCCCCGAGTGGCTCATCCAGTTAAGCAATGCCGCTGGAAGCGCAGGATGAGTCACACAGCTTGGACAGGTGTGTCCTGGCTGTGCAAAGAGGCCGAACTTTGCTGGGGGACTCCGAAGGGGGCGTCACATTGACTCTGACACTCCCGGGGTGGGGATGGGAAACCGGCAGGGACTCATTCTCCTCATCGCACAACAATGAACCCTACTGGCCAGACACCAAGCACATTCAGAGTGGATAAAAAGCAGGGCTGAGCTCTGTTCTCTGGGATCAGTAGCCTGCCCACCTCTGCTCTGGATTGCTTGGCGTAAAAGCCATTCTGGCTTTAGGCTTGTGAGATCAGAGGACGTTCACATGCCTTCAGAACGTCTGTGCTGTGCGGGGACTCACTGCGGTGAGGAGAAAAAACATAATTGGACATTCCAAATTGGGGGAAAAAATAAATACAAATAATAATTGGTCACTCTAAATTAAAAAAATAAATAAAACAAAAAGAATACTGAGGCATTCAAGCAATACAAATAAGTAGTTGCATTGCAACTTCTTATTTGTATTGCTTATCTTTTGTTATGTTTCTCCCACCTTTTAATGAACACATAGTCAAAATCTCAAACACTGTTATTACTGAAGCTCTCGTACAGAAAATGTCAGATATACTGTAATTCATTCAATACAAAAAACACTTTACCTGCAGTCATTTTTAAAATATCATGTGGGTAAGGACCTAAAGTGAAAACATTTACTGGGTATGTCACATGTTCTGGAGTATTAATCAATTATGCAATCTACCTTTTTATCCACATGCAGGTATTCATTGTTTTAGCTCAGTAGAAAAATGACAAATTTACACATGCACCTGATAGCGACCTTAAGATTTGCCAGTATTTTGTAATCTGATTCAAAGGTTCCAAGTATGCAGTTTGGCAACAAAAGCTGACACAAATACAAGACTACAGGTAATTCAAATGGCTCACTTTGACCTACATTGGATGTTAACCCACTATGCAAAATTATTATTACACCATAACAATTCTATGCATGGCACAAAACCAATTAAATTGTAACGGGGGCCAGAACCAATTAAACCCCAGCTGTAGTTGTGCTGTGTCACCCTAGGTTTAACAAGCTTAGGGGTTCAGTACTGTCTATAATTTTGGCTGGGGACTGTCAGCAACGGGACCCGCAACATACAAGGGGACAGACACCATGTTTAAAATTTTTATTTAAACAATGTTTGGAACAGCAGTGCACTAAAAAGTAGAAAAAATGGAGGGAACAATACAAAAAAAATTAAAACAATCCCCTAAAACCGTCTGTGGCTGAAGGCCTGCGTTACGGACCAGGCCAGCCCTGCAACACTCTCCCCCACCTTTTGGTGGCTTACCTCGGTCACGGCTATTCTTGCTGTCTTGCCTTTTGCTCTACGCTTGAAGTCCCACACCAACAGGCCAATAGGGGCGCATCCTTAGCGGTCTTATCAGACCTGGCATTCTCTTTCTTTCTACACTCACCTGCTCGTGCCCCAGCTTCTTCATTGGCCCAAGCCAAGTGTTTATGACGTTCTTGTACCCACTGTTGTATTACTTCCCATGTAATTGACAGGCGTCCCCAGTACCATCTCTACTGGGAGATGAGATGCTGACCAAACATTAGATAAAAGGCGGCGTACCCTGTAGATGTATGCATCTTATTGTTATAGGCATGTACTAAGCCTGGAAGTACGCTGCCCACCTCCCCTGTTGTTCTTCCTCTAAGGCCCCCAATAAACTATGTACAGTCCAATTCAATCATTCACACGCTCCATTTCCTTGGTGATGGCAAGAGGTTGTCCTATTCTTCCTACACCCATATTGCTGGCACAACTCCTTAACACTAGAACGACCAAGGAGGTCATTTTGACAGTTTTTGGAATTTAAATTTAAATTGCTGTGCGTGTGTTTAAGATAAGGAGCTGTACTTTCCTGACTTTTTTCCTAAATATATCTACTAATTACCCTGACAAAGAAAGAATTGCATAGCTGCAAAAATGAGTGATGCTTATTTACATTGTTTCAGTTGTACAGTTTTGTATATAAATTTATATACACACATTTGACTGAGGCCCATTCTGTACAAATGTTTATTTACTCATGTAATTTCGATTATAGTATGTCTGTCTATAAAAAATATATATACTTATTTACATTGTTTTAGTTGTACAGTTTTGTATGTATATGATATACCTGTATATACACAAATTTATTTTCAAATATTTGTTTATTTAATTTTTTTTACTGTTTTCTGAGGATGCGGGTTATGTAATATGTCTTTATATAAACACATTTCTGTTCATATGTCTGTTTATTTACAATGTTTTTGGTTGTGTAGATGCTTTATATGAGGTTCCTGAATAAAACTACAACTTATATTCAATTGTTTGTCATTATAATATTTATGTTATACGCCGGTCAAATTGACTGGTCATGGTTCTTCTAGGTATGCATATAAAACGCGGTCGTTCTAGTGTTAACTAAAACTGACTCAGAATTAGCACCTTGGTCAGAGTGAATCCTTTCAGGATAGCCAAATGGCTGTATAACATGGGCCCACAACACCTTAACCACTTCAGCTCCAGGACGTACGCATGCACGTCAAATGAAAGAGCGCTTGCAGTACCATGCCGTTCCTGCATACATCAAGGTTTGCCGTCTATTCTGTGTTTTTTTTTATCAATCTGATCTCTTTGTATACATGCCCTAAGGCAGTGTTAGTAATGTGATATGTATTTTGAAGTTGGGAAGGAGCGATCGAAATCATCAGGTAACTTTATTACCCAATTGCTTTCCGTGAAAAAATCCCTATCCGTCTCTGAAGACATTAAAAAGAGTTGCAGATACCGCGGCAAACAATCAGCGATCTAAAGTATATACATAGTATTTCATTTTATTATTTTTGCAGTTTTGCTTGTTTACCGGGAGTGATGAAGATTGAGCCGTGTTCGGAGGATTAAGAAAGCAGCGACAGTATTTGGAGTATCTTTTAGAGTGCCAAAATACTGTGAAGCCATAAATATTTGCAACCAAAATATTTGGCGAATCACACCCATAAAATCTATTTTGCTCCAGAAATGTTGGCGACCTGTTGCAATATACAAAGTATATATTGTTAGTGGAATTTAATTTTGTGCCAAAAATGTTTGCGTGTTTTTTTTCAATACACAAAAAAAGCATAATACAAGGCTCGCAAATATTTATGGCTTTATAGTACTTACAAACTACAGCACTGAATATTAGGCTGTGAAGCAACTTTCTAAGGCAAACAGATCACTTGCAATGCCTGTGCCAAGTAGTGCTGTAGATTGCTTTGTTACAATCCCTCCCACACAAGGTAAGCAGAGACCACAGAAAAGGTGCAGGCTCTGCTATGAATAACAAACCCGAAAGGATAGCAATTCTGGGTTTTCTGCTGCCTCGATCACTTCAATGATTGGCACAGAGTGAATCGCTAACCCTACAAAAAATATGTAACAATATTTCACAATATAACTCAGGTGTTTTTTGTTCATAATTACATATGTATCTTTTACCATTTCCAAAAAAACATATTTCATATAGTTTCCATTACATGAGAGTAGATGTAAACTTCGTGCTGATTTGAACTCGGCTCTAGCCAAGATAAGCACCAACTAAGACGTAGCTTTACAGTAAACTAATGTGATCCATCTGCATCTCCATCCATTTGCATTTCCTTCCATCTGATGATATAGATATCCTTCTACCTGGTGTTGATGGCTGAAGTGTAATGCTGGCTCCAGGGATCAGCTTATTTTGCCTCCCCAGCGCATCAGCACACACAACGTCTGTGATGCTGGCTCCGGGGATCAACCACAGTGCGGTCTCCCCAGCGCATCAGCATGACAACCGTCTGGATTGAGCTAAGTAGGGTACATCTCTGGGGTCTTCAAGTGGGCACCTTCCATCCTCTGTGTTTTGTCGACTAGCCCACGACACCTCAAGAGGGCTCGACGGTGATTCTGGCATCCCAGCATCACCCCCCTCCATCCCCCACTTAACCCAACCCTGCTTACTTACCCGTACATCAGCGTTTCTTTCTATTGTGCTTGATATCCCCAACCAGAATCTTTCTGTCTTAACCACTCCTCTCTGCTGCTTCAGGTAAGTTCTTCACTGTGTGACGCAGCTCTTGGCCACTGAATCAGATGTCTCTGAGAGTTGTAGAGTGTGCCACAAATCCTCGACAACCCACCTCCACTGGGTATACCTGGACTCTCCATCCTCGCTGTTCCGCTTCTGCGGCTAGTTGAGCATACTTACTTTCTATTCACCCTGGATATTGTGTGCGTAATTTTGTACATACTTTACATAAAAAAAAACGTGAATATACATGTTATGTATATAAAACGTTTATTTTATTGTGTATAAATTTTGCTAACTATATATAGTCCACGAAAGCTTGCCGTCACATGTTCCACATCATTTGGTCCTTCTGGGAGGCCAAAAAAAAAGACTCAGAATGCCCAGATTTAAATACTTCTTCCCAGCAGCTGTAACCACATTCATCCCCAAAATAGCCTGATCATCCCCTAAAAAGTCATCCTTCACAATAACAACTTGTGGCAGGATGGCTGGTGGATAGAGGCTCAGAGACAGTAACTGCAGGTTTTAAGCTCTGGGACGCATGTTTATTAAACAAAAATAAAGCAAAAACACAAAAACAGGCACAGGGCCAAACAAAAGGTATATACAAAAATACAAATCAAACATAAAGAGTCAGGCTGAGCAATGCCTTCACTGACTTATGAAAGCAAAGCAAAGAAACCCAACCAACAAACACACCTTTCAGACCATAATGTTTATTTTCATTTACGGTCTTGTTCAATCTATAATAATGTTGTACAAATTAGGTTTTCATGCAACGATTATAATAGGGCAAATTTACGAAGACCTCTGTATGTTTAGAAATGGCAAAATTCTCTTTATTATTATTATTATTTGTTTATTTAGCAGACGCCTTTATCCAAGGCGACTTACAGAGACTAGGGCGTGTGAACTATGCATCAGCTGCAGAGTCACTTACAATTACGTTTCAGTGGCTGAGGTGGGATTTGTATGACACGGAATATTAATGGCTGTAATAAGCCTATTAAGAGAAAAAGGGTTTATCTTACCTGAAAACAAAAACGGGTGGATAATGCTTTCTTGCAAGAAACTCATTTAGTGGCGAATGAAGTACTCAAATTAAAAAGTGACTGGGTTGGGCAGATATTTCACAGCTCGTTCAATAGCAGAAAAAATGGTGTGGTAATTTTAGTACATAAAAAATATGAATCTTGGTATGCTAAAACAATATAAGGATGATTATATAAGCCACTATTGGATACAGTCAAATCTTTTTCCAAAATATCTGGATATAGAGTCAACTGGCATAAGTCTGAGGCCATGCCAATATCTAAATTATGTCCACCAAGTACAGAAACCCCATGTAAATTTAAATAGATCCCAGGTGGCATGAAATATCTAGGAATTCTGCTTTCCCTGGATCTTAATAAAATTATGAATATTAATATTACCCCATTACTACAGAAAATTAAAACCAATCTGGATAAATAGAAGATAATTAAACTTACCCTATGGAAAAAGATGCATATTATTAAAATGATGGTTGCCCCACAATGTAACTATATTTCCATGATGTTACCATTAAACATACCACCCTCAACATTTAAGCATTTTACCCGATTGATCACACATTTCCCTTGGGAGGGAAAGAGACCCAGAATTACTATAGCAAAATGATTTGCACCAAGGTGTAGGGGAGGCCTGGCTCTCCCTAACGTAAAACTATATAATACAACATTTGACATGGCCATGTTAGCTAGACACTGGTGCAGCACTGGCGTGCACTTGGATTGGGTTCAAATAGAAAAGTCATTCACGCACCATTTTTGCCCCATTGATGTTTTATCGCAATGGGCCCCATAAAAGAGTGGGATTGACAGTGCTAACCCAATTTTAGAACACTCAAGAGATATGGATAAAGGTACATAAAATGTTAAATCTCTCTCAATTTAAACAGACTACCTCACCAATATGGTGCAACCCTGTAATTCACATATTATTATTATTTATTTCTTAGCAGACACCTATCCAGGGTGACTTGCAATTGTTACAAGATATCACATTATTTTTACAAACAATTACATTATTTTTTACATATTATTTTTACATACAATTACCCATTTATACAGTTGGGTTTTTACTGGAGCAATCTAGGTAAAGTACCTTGCTCAAGGGTACAGAAGCAGTGTCCCCCACCTGGGATTGAACCCACAACCCTCTGGTCAAGAGTCCAGAGCCCTAACTACTACTCCACACTGCTGCAGGAAAGAGTTCTTTCTTTTGGTAACAATGGCTTAATATGGGAATACGGGTCTTGGGTGACATACAAAGGTGGGGTGTTTATGTCATACCAGGAACTGATAGCTAAGTATAACTTGATTGGTAGGGAACAGTTTGGGAGATATTTGCAATACAGAGACTGTGTCACTGCTGTCTTGGGTCTGCATCTCCGGCACATGGCACAAAACAGAACATGGCACAAAACAAAAATCAGTGGATGAGCAGTATTTTACAGAACTGATAGGAGAATCCCATGCAGCATCTACAAGCAATTGATCCCTACAAGGCTCCACAGTGCAGGTATACTGAGTAGTTATTTGTGCTGGAGATGCAGGGTGGAGGTTGCAACATTCTTGCATGCTACATGGGAATACCCAGTGGTCTTGCCATTCGGGCATAAAGTTTTAAATAGCTTGGGGACATGGCTGCGGGAGTCTCTGTCGGCTTCACCCAGACTGTCCTCCTAGGAGACAGATACGAGATTCCAGGAGTGACAAATAACCAATTCAGTTTCATCATGGTGGGCATTATCTCTGCAGCCAGGTTGGTCGTCCGTAATTGGAAGAGCCCCACCTCTCCAAAATATAAAGACTGGATAGATTCCATGATTGAAACTGCCTCTGATGAACATGCTAGCTAGACTATCCAATAAAAGTAATGGTTTCACTAAAACCGGGGGTCCTTTTCGGTCAGTAATATCATGAGGACATAAAATGTGGAGTTGCACTTGTATTCCTGATTGTAATAATCTAAACACTACACATCACACATGTACATGTACACAGTTGTGAACAGTATGCAACAAAGGGTTACATTTATTTTAAAGCAAACACTGGGGTGGATGCCGGTGCTTAGTTAATCATTCCTGGAGGGAACAATGCTGGGTAATAAAAGGTTAGAAATGAAATACATCCTTGTGACAGGCTGGCTTTAGTGGTGACGTCAGGCCAGAAAGAAACACACAGACAGGCAGTAATTGCAGTGAAACTGAGACGCTGCAGCGCTAGTGTTTTATTACACACAGAAAATAAAACAGAACATGACACTTGCGGCCAAAATAAATAGACAAACAAAACGAACAGACACTAACAAACAGGGCAGGAACACTAAACACAAAACAAGTACGGTGCTGGTGCTTCCAGCACTCATAGCAGTTATTTATTTTTATTATTTCTCTCTCTCTCTCTCCTGTTCTTTCGCCCTGAACACACAACCCTGAGTGAGTGCTTTATGCATCTATATATACTGTTGTGCAGGGATTCAATTACTAATTAATTATTCACTTGAATCCAAGCACGTGAATTAATTCTGTGCAACCCCGTGCTCACATATTATTACATACTTTAAATGCACGTGAAGTGAAGTGCAATCCCTGTGCCTAAATACAATTATACAATTTAAACACTCGGTCTCATTACCCACATTATATCCCGTGTACCAACTACAATACACCAACATTAACACACTACATACAACATAAAACACAAAACTACATACAGGGGTGGGGCACATTGCCACAATCCTGTATTACTAGGGCGTTTGCCGTTTCTTGATGCCCCTAGAATGTCTGATATACGCCGGGACAACCATAAAAACACTTTGCGCTACCTCCCATTTTTAATGCAAACAATTTTCCTTTATGATTGTCAGAGCTTATTTGGACAACATAATACTTGACTGGCAGCAAGCCCATTCAGGTTAAGTATAGTTTAAAAGATAAAGCATGGTTTGCTGATGCCAGACTTTTTTCTACATGGATTTCTGTGATGCTACACATTCAAGCCTTTTACCAATGCCACGATCTAGCAGATACAATGGTAAGTATAAGGATCACATACTTAATCCCGATTAACATCATAAAAGGCCAAACAAACAATGGGGAGTTACTCAGTGTATGGAGCACTAAGCTAACATGTTGAAGATTCTCACCTCACAAAGGGACAGGCCCAAGTTTGTGCACGCCCCAGTGTACCCTGCTGTGGATGTGTACCTGTTTTTAATCAGTCCTGTTCATTTTCCTACTGTATCCAGAAAGTAATCTAAACCAATTGAACTAAGAATCAGTCAGTCCTTTGATTGAGGAAGTAGCCAAATTATCTTCTGTGTACATGACCCATGTAGACAGGGCTCACGCCAAGTTGATATGCACCATCTTTGATCTTTGTTTAACATCCATATGAAAACTGAATTTGTTGATGGTGAACATGGCAGCTCAGATTTGAAATAAAGTAAGTTTACCGCTCAGTTTCACGGGGCGGAGCTATGCCACCTGATAGAGTTAATTGACAGAGTTAGTAAACATATACACATGGAGAGACGGGCTCCGCCTCTTCCAGGCCCAACATTTACTTGATCGATAGACACAATAAACAGGAGGGGGGCCACAGTCTTTCAGGTGACCCGACATACGAGAGGGGCACCGTCTCTGAGGTTACCCGACATACGAAGAGGCTCGCAAACCGAAAAGAAAAACATGAATTAGTATTGTTAACGCAAAAGAGGTTCCAGCTCTTCCTGACCCAACAGTACAGTAGGGGGGTTCCGTCGCTGAGGAGACCCGACAAACAGGAGGGGGGCCACCGTCTTTGAGGAGACCCGACAAACACGAGGGATGCCACCGCTTGGGGACCCTCACATAGAGGCATCAGACCTGAAAGAAGAATCCCAAAAGAAACATACATGCAGATGGAAGGGTTTGGCCGGGGGTCCCCTCTGACTCATGGAGAACCCTCCTCTATGAGGTAAATGAAGCGGAGCTTAACAAAGGGTTGGAGAAAGTGGAATCACTAACCCCCCAGAGGAGACCGATGCAAAGGCGGTTGAGATGCTAGAGGAGGAGGAGGAGGAGGGAGGAGGAGGAAACGAAAAAAACACAAGACAGCTAGGTAGAGGTGACTAATGTTTAAATAAGGTAGATTTAATTGACAACAGCAGATGATAGGTTGTTGGTGCCTAGCTCCGCCCCCTGAACCCCACTTATAGGTTAACATTTAGTTGTACAGATAGAAGCATAGGACAAGACAGCCGGGGAGGCTCTGGTGCAGTAAGCCTATTTGTGTTTGTGAATTTGCCACTGTGGAAGGGTGGTGGGCAATTCACTGACACAAGGAGACAGTACGTTATTTGTAACGCCGCTCAGGCGTACTGATTTATTTGATGCAGTAGATGGCGCTGTTGTCCGTGATCTGGATACTGACAACAGTAACCAGAATCACGGCGTTTACCAATATAGGTACAGGCACAACAAGTGCTCGCAAATAATAATGAAAACCAAAGGCGAAAGAAAAAGGGAAAAGAAAACATAGTAATAAAACTACAAACAAAAAGTCCTGCTTACGCAGTGCCCCCACTGCCGCTAAGCCGGTCAGAACGGGCCTCCGTCCTACACTCAATTACCCTCTATACACTGGGATGGCCGGAGTTCCCCGTACAACTAAGCACGTCCCCTCGGGTACGTGGTGATTTCTGTTATTTCTTTTCTCGTTAAATTATTTTAAGGCCGGCTGTTTTTCTCAGCCAGTTTTGCCTCGTTTTGTTTTAAAACTGACGTCTTTCATCAGTGTCACTGGGTATTCCCCAAACACGGCCACCCGAGCGTCCAACCAAACCAGATCTTATGGGCCGAGCAGTCTCCCAAGGCCCGCCCCTCAGCCACTCAGAGAGAGGGAAAGCACACACACCCTCTTCCCCACCTCTCCGTGTCATCGCCATGACCGACAGGCGGATCCCACGAGACTGCTGCCCTCTACCTGCAGTAATACGGATGTGCCAGACAGTCCAGATCTCCCCTGTTACAGCCACTATTTGACAATTGGTATCACTTGAGGAAACATGTGTTAAATATCAAGTAAAAGAACAAAAACGAAGACAAAAAATGTATCATATGCAAGATATACATAATTTATGAAAAGCAACTTAGCATTTACTCCCAATGTGTGTGTTGTTATTTTACTCAAATATTTGCATTTCAAAGATGACATGACAAATAAAAAATTGTCAGTCTAAAGCTTGGAAATCATTGTAAAAATATCCAATTGTAATAACAATAAAACTTTAAATAAGCATTTCTCTCATTTCACAAGATAATACAATACTTTATTATTAATTCCAATTTAAAACCAAAGGTAATCTAAAATAGCTAAATCAGAAGCCTGTCTTACATCAGACCATGCCGCATGGATGTTTATTTGCCTTGCTCCTTAGCAGGGAGCCAACATTTGCATATAAATGGAAACACATGACAAAGCAAAACACAGTAACCAGGCCTCTGAAATGTAGTGGCATGAAATAGACAGCAGAATAATCTGATTAGTTATCAAAATAATGCAGCTCAAATGTTTGAGGTAAATTCTGCTGTATAAGCAGTTTTAACTATTTCAATATTAATTGGCAGTCAAGTACACACAATTATCCATACAATTGAACTCTCTGTGAAGCACAGAGCATGGACTTTATGCTCTGCTTTGCATGAAAAAAAGTGGTGGAAGGTTAAAGCAAACAACAGTTTTTAAATATTCCTACTATTGAAATACAAAGTTATATGCGCTTTCATATTTTGAATAGGATTGGTTTACTTCACAATCAGGGGGCATTAAAACATTCAACATGAACATTAAAAAACGATATAGTTAAACCCCCAAACATCTGTCCACATTTTTACATTTATTTAAATATGCTTACTGGAACATGAAAAGAATGTAATAATGTTTAAGCAGGGAGCAATAATAAGCAGCTCACCAAGTCAGACAACAGCACCCTTTCCACTATGACTGCAGTCTGCAGGACTTCAGAAAGTGAAAGTGTGTCTTCCAAAAGCCTGAACAAATGTTCTGTTAATGAACAAATCAGAGCTACAACCTCATTGTGCTGCAGTGGCCCATACTGGTCAGGCACTCACCAAGACTTCCCAAACTGGGCTTGACTCCAGGGTTCTGTAGCTTGGTGATGTTCCTGACTGTTTAGTGGTTGGCAGCAATGGGGCAACACTCAAACTGGGTATATTCAAAGTGGAGTAAAAAGAAAACATGGGTACAATTGCTATCC
The DNA here is from genome assembly GCF_902713425.1 of Acipenser ruthenus. Lineage (NCBI taxonomy): Eukaryota > Metazoa > Chordata > Actinopteri > Acipenseriformes > Acipenseridae > Acipenser > Acipenser ruthenus. The sequence goes on along the minus strand of NC_081193.1, from coordinate 40,126,733 downwards.
TTTAAGCCCAAAAAAATATATATTTACATACAGTAACGTTGTGACCTCACCGCTTATTCTACAAGACTAATGACAGCCCAAAGAAAAATCCTCACTGAAACAAAGCATCCAGCTGTGATTGTAACAAACCTCTCTGGCTTTAGCAGCCCATTGTGAATATAATCTAAGCACTGACCCAACTGTTGTGATATGTGATATGCCAGTGATATGCAAAACAAACAGTTTTGCTGTAAATAAATAAACTAGAGACAATGCATCCTATTAAGCAAATCCCATTTCCATTGGCTGTAGGCTTCAAAAGGTAAATTTAAAAAGTGCTTTTGAATTATCATTAGCTTTACTCTGTTTACACCAGCACTGGCACATGCTGATACATGATAATTTATTAGAATGCTGTAAGCGTGCAACGATTCCTCCCTTTAAATCAAATTTAAAATCGGTATTAAAACCAAATGGACTTTCGAGAGGAATTAGATTCCTGGACAAATGGACATATTTTTTTTTTTTTTGGGGGGGGGGGGATAGTGTGCAAATTCAGCTATTTACACCACTTACCCTACAATATTTATGTCCCGCCTCTGCTCACTAATGATTGAACAGCTGCAAAACCAGGGCAGATCTTTGACATTCCCATTGGTTAAACTCCCAAGACCTTCAGCCAAGGCAGAGAATACCTTCAACTGTAAAAAAATGTATCTGCGATCAAATCTTTAGTTGATTAATCGGTCCATCGGAGCAGACCTAATTTTATTTATATATATATATATATATATATATATATATATATATATATATATATATATATATATATATATATATATATATATATATATATATATATGGTATATATACCTTGCCTTGCATAAGTATTCACCCCCCTTGGACTTTTCCACATTTTGTAGTGTTACAACCTGGAATTAAAATGGATTTAATTTTTTCTCACTGATCTACACAAAATAGTTCATAATGTCGAAGTGGGGAAAAAAATCTACATATTTTTCAACATTATTTACAAATAAAAAACTGAAAAGTCTTGATTGCATAAGTATTCACCCCCTTTGCTGTGACACCCCTAAATAAGCTCTGGTGCAACCAGTTGCCTTCAGAAGTCACATAATTAGTTGAATGGAGTCCACCTGTGTGCAATTAAAGTGTCACATGATCTCAGATTAAATACACTGTTTCTGGAAGGCCCCAGAGTTTGTTAGAGAGCATATCTAAACAATCAGCATCATGAAGACCAAGGAGCTATCAAAACAAGTCCAGGATGCAGTTCTGGAGAAGCACCAATCAGGGTTGGGTTATAAAAAAATATCCCAAACTTTGAACATCCCCCGGAGCACCATTAAATCCATTATTAAAAAATGGAAAGAATATGGCACAACCGCGACTCTGCCTAGAGAAGGGCGTCCACCAAAACTTAGTGACCAGGTAAGAAGGGCATTAGTCAGAGAAGCAACCAAGAGGCCAATGATAACTCTGAAGGAGCTGGAGAGATCCACAGCTGAGATGGGAGAAACCGTCCATGGGACAACTATAACCTGGACGCTCCACAAAGCTGGGCTTTATGGAAGAGTGGTGAGAAGAAAGCCATTGCTGAAAAAAACCCACATCAAATCCTGTTTGGATTTTGCCAAAAGGCATGTGGGAGACACAGCAAACATGTGGAAAAAGGTTCTCTGGTCTGATGAGACCAAAATTGAACTTTTTGGCCTTAGCGCAAAACGCTATGTGTGGTACAAAGCCAACACTGCTCATCACCCTGAGAACACCATCCCCACGGTGAAGCATAGTGGTAGCAGCAGCATGTTATGGGGATGCTTTTCATCGGCAGGGACTGGGAAACTGGTCAGGATTGAGGGCAAGATGGATGGAGCCAAATACAGGGAAATTTTAGAGGAAACCTGTTTCAATCTGCAAGAGACCTGGGACTGGGGCGGAGGTTCACCTTCCAGCAGGACAATGACCCTAAACACACAGCCAAAGCTACACTGGAGTGGTTTAAAAACAAGAACCTGAATGTTTTAGAATGGCCCAGTCAAAGCCCAGACCTCAATCCGATTGAGAAGACTTGAAAATTGCTGTTCACCAACGGTCCCCATCCAACTTGACAGAGTTTGAGCAATTTTGCCAAGAAGAATGGGCACAATATTCCAAAACGAAACTTAAAAGGTGCAGTCCTCCAAATCCGAACTGATAAATAAACGTAAATATTTCAGTCTTACATTAACATGGCATCCAAGCAAAGCACTGTGAGTAATGTTTTTCTCATACTGATTTAATTTTGTAATTTGCACCTACGCATTTTGGAGTGCGTTTGCTTTTTTGGAGTGCGTATGCAATACTAATAGTTATTTATTTCGGCTTTTACACGTTGCTTTGTGGCAAAATAAAATGCATTTCATCCAACCTTATATGCATAAATTAAAACTCCCACTGATATCTATAGCTTCTGTGCACTTCAAAATCTTTTAGTTCATGGGAAAGTGCCTCGGTGATTTTTCATGGCTGGCTACAGCCCTGATTTTATTTTATTTATATATGTTTGCATTGGTGAATAGATGTTTATTATAAGCTACCTACCAAACAGAAAAAGGAAATGAGACTTGCTTTAAAACACAAATTTATATATTTCTATTTTGAATATAAATATGAGCTATTGAGAAGAGATGGCGTGACCTGAATATAATTACCTGCCAGTTATTGCCATTTTACTAAGCAGCTGACTTGGTCAATAAGCTATCTCCGGTCACGCTTTATTTTAAGGGCCATTTTTTTTGGTCTATTAACTGTTAACAAACATTGTTAATTTTTAGCTAAGGGTTAGGGTTACGGTTAGGGTTAAGGTTAAGGTTAAGGTTAGGGTTAATAAAAACCTGATTTAATTTGCTAAACATTACTACAGTAACAATTCGAACCGATTTCAAGCAATGATCGACTGGGTATTGATCATCCATAGGGCTCTGGTGTTTAATTGATCATCCATAGGGCTCTGGTGTTTGCAGTTTTAGCTGGCCTATTATATATTATTAACTAACAGTTAACAGAAAATAAATAATGTACATTAACATGCTTATTAGCTGTTTGTTAACAGTTAATAAACAAAAATAAACAGCCCTTAAAAAAAGCATGACCCTATCTCCAAGGTGAAATGGAGCTCCAGCGCATCTAAAACATCAGAGGCCAGATTTACTTTAATGCTGTATCCACATTGAATTCCAAAGCAAGCTACACAGAGCTGTTTAGAAGTCACTTCCTTTTATTTATAGTGCTCATTGTTCAGGTCACATCTGTTGTGATCTCAAAACACAATGGCCGTATTGTGGAAAGTAGAATTAGCCCACACAACGCATATAACCTACGGTTCACCTTTTTTTGTCAAACTAAATAACTCAGCTTTAGAGCAGTTTTGTTGTTGTTGTGCCACCTGTTATGTACATAAAGTCCTATAAAGTCAAAAGCAAATAAGGTGACCTCATATCCAGGCTTGTGATTGTAGCAAGGATGGAAGAAGTGAGTGACCTGTGCAGGTCAATAGCTTTACCACATAAACCAATTTATCGTGAAATTATTGAGTTTACTGTGGCAATAAATGAAGACAGTCATTGGGTATTTCTAAAAACTGGATCCTAATCTCCAACTCACTTACCAGTAATAATACACACATTCAGAAATGTTGAGAACAGCTCCAACAACCTACCTGCTCAGGGTGCCAGATCCAACTCTTAAAAACCTAATGCCTACAGTGATATCAGCAAGGTGTAACATATCATTAAAAAAAACATGCATGGTTACAGTCAACATTACTCACCAAAGTGGCAACTTACAAAAACGTGTTTACCACAGACCTAATGGTTACAGTATAGCACGTCCACCGAACAAAATAATTGCACACATCTATTGCATTGTTTTACAGTGGGATTTTACATTACATTCTCAGGGAGGGTCAGACTATAGATTTGCTATATATACAGTGCCTTGCGAAAGTATTCGGCCCCCTTGAACTTTGCGACCTTTTGCCACATTTCAGGCTTCAAACATAAAGATATGAAACTGTAATTTTTTGTGAAGAATCAACAACAAGTGGGACACAATCATGAAGTGGAACGAAATTTATTGGATATTTCAAACTTTTTTAACAAATAAAAAACTGAAAAATTGGGCGTGCAAAATTATTCAGCCCCCTTAAGTTAATACTTTGTAGCGCCACCTTTTGCTGCGATTACAGCTGTAAGTCGCTTGGGGTATGTCTCTATCAGTTTTGCACATTGAGAGACTGAAATTTTTGCCCATTCCTCCTTGCAAAACAGCTTGAGCTCAGTGAGGTTGGATGGAGAGCATTTGTGAACAGCAGTTTTCAGTTCTTTCCACAGATTCTCGATTGGATTCAGGTCTGGACTTTGACTTGGCCATTCTAACACCTGGATATGTTTATTTGTGAACCATTCCATTGTAGATTTTGCTTTATGTTTTGGATCATTGTCTTGTTGGAAGACAAATCTCCGTCCCAGTCTCAGGTCTTTTGCAGACTCCATCAGGTTTTCTTCCAGAATGGTCCTGTATTTGGCTCCATCCATCTTCCCATCAATTTTAACCATCTTCCCTGTCCCTGCTGAAGAAAAGCAGGCCCAAACCATGATGCTGCCACCACCATGTTTGACAGTGGGGATGGTGTGTTCAGGGTGATGAGCTGTGTTGCTTTTACACCAAACATAACGTTTTGCATTGTTGCCAAAAAGTTCGATTTTGGTTTCATCTGACCAGAGCACCTTCTTCCACATGTTTGGTGTGTCTCCCAGGTGGCTTGTGGCAAACTGTAAACGACACTTTTTATGGATATCTTTAAGAAATGGCTTTCTTCTTGCCACTCTTCCATAAAGGCCAGATTTGTGCAGTATACGACTGATTGTTGTCCTATGGACAGAGTCTCCCACCTCAGCTGTAGATCTCTGCAGTTCATCCAGAGTGATCATGGGCCTCTTGGCTGCATCTCTGATCAGTCTTCTCCTTGTATGAGCTGAAAGTTTAGAGGGACGGCCAGGTCTTGGTAGATTTGCAGTGGTCTGATACTCCTTCCATTTCAATATTATCGCTTGCACAGTGCTCCTTGGGATGTTTAAAGCTTGGGAAATCTTTTTGTATCCAAATCCGGCTTTAAACTTCTCCACAACAGTATCTCGGACCTGCCTGGTGTGTTCCTTGTTCTTCATGATGCTCTCTGCGCTTTAAACGGACCTCTGAGACTATCACAGTGCAGGTGCATTTATACGGAGACTTGATTACACACAGGTGGATTCTATTTATCATCATTAGTCATTTAGGTCAACATTGGATCATTCAGAGATCCTCACTGAACTTCTGGAGAGAGTTTGCTGCACTGAAAGTAAAGGGGCTGAATAATTTTGCACGCCCAATTTTTCAGTTTTTTATTTGTTAAAAAAGTTTGAAATATCCAATAAATTTCGTTCCACTTCATGATTGTGTCCCACTTGTTGTTGATTCTTCACAAAAAATTACAGTTTCATATCTTTATGTTTGAAGCCTGAAATGTGGCAAAAGGTCGCAAAGTTCAAGGGGGCCGAATACTTTCGCAAGGCACTGTATATATATATATATATATATATATATATATATATATATATATATATATATATATATATATATATATATATCTTACCACAGTAAACAAGATGATTATCTGACTCTGTGTAGATCAAAGGCAGGGCAAAAGCTGAGCAGGAGCAAATCAACCCTTTTGATCTGTAGAAATGAATGGAAGTCAACTTCTTTGATATTTTTAAATGGGTCAAGATCAGTGTGTAATAACATACAACATAATCCCAACTCTATTATGCCAATGTGGGCGGGCTTATACTGCAGGCCATAGAGAATGCTAGTGACATTATTATTCACTCACTCAGAGCTAAAAATGAATGCACTCTCTGTGATATATTACATAATGGGAATACAAAAAATATGCATTTTTATGCAGAATTTTCCTGAATCAAAATCAAAGTGAAAGAAACAAATTTAGAACAAGAAAACTGGAAATGTGTGTTCCATTGACAATATATTGATGATCTCCAGCAAACCAGTAATTGTTGAAATTTCCAGCAGGGAAAGAAGAAACCACCCACAGGGAAATCCAAATAAAGCCAACATAAGAGAGCAGTTATTAAAACTGCCTTTAAGATCCAGTGTTTGCTTAATGTGGTCAACTTTACAATGCTAGAGGATGGTAAGGACCGACTCTAAAATAAGCAGATATTCCAATACCACCACAACTGGGCTTTAGATCATATTTACATATGAACTGCATTTAAATAATCTAGAGTGGAGATAAAAATTATTACATACTGCATGTGATAACATGTTACTATTGCACCATAATGAATAATGCACATCATAAAGGCACGGCTCTTACGGCGTGTCTATGATCTTTTTATTTTTTTACCTATGATTATAATAGGTAAAAGTGATCTGATATCACAAAGTATTCATTTCCTGTTCTGATGACAATATATCATTCTATGAAATGTTCTCAACAGGGATTTACATAGATGGACCTTCCTTAGTCCAAAAGTATTTAAAGCTTTTTGTTTACCAAGCTTACTATTGTTTGCAAACAAGAATGCAGAGTTCTTTCCTGCTTCCGCAACATAGGTTTAATTAAGTCATGCTCAGATGATTTTCTATCCCCTCAGTGGCTTTTCTAAGTTAAAAGAAATAATTCAAAAATTAATAAATTCAAAGCTATTTAGTATGTTTTTTTTCTACTCTGGTTTATATCACAGTCATACCTGTATTTTCTGGTATGAAAAGAAATGTATAAAGTAACACTGTTTTTTCTAATGAAATAAACATGGAATAGACTACCAGAATTATAAGTAAATATGAATTTAACTAATAGCTTATTTTAATAGAATATACACACTGTACCCCTTTTTTCAGGTCAACTGTACGGTTATTTGTGGGTTAAATCTAAAATATGTGCCGAATAACTTTTCGTTTAAAATTACGCAAAAGTTGTTCAATTTGGACATTGATAAATGGCCATTACTGGACTGGTAACCCAGAGTAACAGCAGCTCGTGCTGTGACCCACTTTTCCACCAGCTTTTTCACAACTCCTTAAAGTTTCTTCACAGAGTAGAACCACCTCAGTAAGGAACTTCAGTAGTTTTTAATACCATAGTATGAAACCCTAACCCTAACCCTAACTATTTTACCTTCTCTTTACTGTGGGGGGGGGGGGTCAGGATTCCAAACATCCCATAAAACACTATTTTTTATTTAACGGTTGTTGCCTTGTAAGCACACGTTGAAACTAGAAATGGGAGTAAATGGTTTGTAAAGATCTGTGCCATATTGATATGATTAATTTATATTGGACATTATCTATTATGGAGCTTTTCTGAGAGAAACAGCAAATGCTGTGTGCCAGTGTGGCGGAGTGTCCCGCCCCTTTGTTTATTATTTATTTATATTATGATTTATGTTTATATTACGGTAAAGCGCCACTTATTTGTTATTGTTTTATATTTTAAAAACCTCGTGAGGATGCGTGACTGATCAGCTACTGATTATTTAACTAGCTGACAGTCACACATCCTTACTAAACTCGTGCAGACTATGGCCGAGGGGTAATAATGAATTACTAGCTTGTTAACCCCTCGGCCAGAATATAAAAATCCTGCAGCTATCTAGTTAACCCCTCGGCCAGAATATAATTATAAAAAGCCTGCAGCTATCTGCTATTTGTGGAGAGAGATAGAAGCAACTGCTAATTGTGCTGGTTTTCACCAGCACGATACTTATTTGTTTGGCCAATGTGCCCTGTTGTTTGTAGTGTTTTGTTTTGTTTAAATCTTTCGTTTTTGTTTATTATTTAATAAAAGAAGCTGAAAGCTGTAGCGTTTCCGCTCTCACCCGCTACTTCCTGAGTCTGTGTTTCTGGTCTGACGTCACCACTGAAGCCATCCTCTTCACAGCCAGTTACACAGTTCCTATGTCAAGCATGTGGTCTGTATCATTGATAAGGTCAGAATTAAAACAATATTGCAGTGACAGTTATTTTGTTAAATTAAACCGAACAAAATCCAAGAAAACAGCTGTGTACTGTCTCTATACAAACGATTCTTATACAGCTCCAGCAAACTGGTCGCACAGATCTTGTAGTCAATTACGCAGCTTTTAAAAGTATCTGTGAGAGGTGGGCTCGATCTGGCTGCAAACTAAAGTGGTGATGCAGGGGTCAATATTTACCTGCTGATCTCAATAAAAGTAAACCACAACCCACTTTTACGAGTGGAGGAGAATGACACTTGGGTTCGCTATTTCTTATGATAATGAATGACGGTACTTTAAGTCTTTGCATCACCTTGCTATTAAACATGTACAACTTATTTATATAAATGTGGTCTTGTATTTTACTTAAGCTAGTTTTGTATTTAATAAAATAGGTGTACAAGTATGCAGCGTGATTGACAATAACAATTTTAGTCACTTAGGTATTTGACAAAAATGTAAAAATAATAATAAATAATAATAAATAATAATGCGTTTATGGTATCTACTGGTGAAATTATATATATATATATATATATATATATATATATATATATATATATATATATATATATATATATATATATATGCATTATAAAATAGATACATAGATAGGAAACTCAACATAGTACAATTATGCACACAGTGACTGATGGGGGATTGTGGCAATGTGCTCCGCCCCTGTGTGCATTTCTGTGTTGTATGTTGCGTGTGTTAATGTTGGTGTATAGAGATTGGTACACAGGATATAAACGGGTCTGTGTTTCACGTGGTATTTAAATTGTATTTAGGCACGGGATTGCACATCACTGTACGTGCATTTAAAGTAAGTAATATGCGCGCACGAGGTTGCACATAATTAATTCACGTGCTGGGATTCAAGTGAATAATTAATTAGTAATTGAATCCCAGCACAACAGTATAAATAGATGCACGTTTCATTCACTCGGGGTTGGGTGTTCGTGAGTGGAGAACGGGATAGGAGACAGAGGGAATAATTGTAAAAATAATAAGAACGTAAATATAAGTGTTCTCACTCACCGTGTTTGTCTGCTCGTTTGTCTGTTTACTGTTTAGTCCGTTTTGTTTATATATTTATTTTGGCATAAGTGCCGTGTCCTGTTTTTATGTTTTGTTTGTACAACCTTTTTATTTTCTGTTCTGAGTATTAAATGCTGAAACCCCAAGTCTCTGTTTATTTCCTGGCTCTGGTCTGACGCCACCCACTCCGGCCGTCTTTGTGACAGGGATATAGCTTAAAAATGTCTAAACCCTACTAAATAGTTAAGGGGTAAACCACATTTTCTGTGAGAGGAAAATAAACTGCTGTCTGCAGATTTAAAGTAATAAACCTTTATTTATATAATACACACTATTTACATGCAGGTCTTCTGTCCTGCCACACTGCCCAGCAATATGACGCTATTTACATGCATGTCTTCTGTCCTGCCACACTGCCCAGCAATATGACGCTGTTATACTAGCCCATCACATTGCTAAATAATACTTAAATAAAAAAAAAAACTGCACCCATGTCAACTTGAAGCCCTGGGTTTAAAGAAGAATGAGACCTGATACATTTGAAACTCCACCCCTACTGCTCACACAGTTGATTTCTGGTATACAGAGTGTTGGCAATTCTATTGTAGTTTTTGACTTAATAGCTCCTGTGTAGGAGGGTACCAAGGCAATCCAAACCATTTCCCCTATAACTGCTATTAATGTGAAATAGTTTCTGTAACACATAATAAAATAATAGTATATACTTTAAATGACATACCTAATATTTCAGAGCCTGAAGTATTCCGAATGTGATAATTTGTCATAATTCAAAACAAAGGACAGAGTACTCCGCTATTTTCTAGTGCACACTTATCAGTGAAAAAAAACAGACCACACTATCACCACTTTAAAGACATTCTGTTAAATAAATAAAATAAAACATACCAAAATACCAGTTCTATCAGAGCAATTAAACTCCTTTTGTACAGGTCTGACAAATCTATTAACAATATTAATCTCCAAGGATTCATTTTGCATGCTCAAAAAATGCTTACACTGCAGCATTGTGTAAAGATAAGAGCACACAATCAAATACCTGCACTGTTTTCAGGTTCGACTGCTCTGTAAAGAAATTAATACAAATATTTTTCTCAAATGGTAAAACAATACTAACCTTCGTTCCTGGATATGGACTCTGTACCCTGTAGTGCTTTATCTGCCATCTCAGCTGAGACTAGCTCATTGAAACCTGAGGGACTCAAAGAAAGGAAAGGATTCTAAAGCACAGTCAGTGCATTCCAGCAAAATGACACCTTAACACAGACCCAAGATAAAGGACACCTTAACACAGACCCAAGATAAAGGACACCTTAACACAGACCCAAGATAAAGGACACCTTGACACAGACCCAAGATACAGTTTCAGCCTTGATTAACCCTAGGAAAAGACAAGAATGCTCTCCTTTTCATCACTCTGGCTCACATTTTAGCTTAACAAACTCTCTCCAAAATAAGTATACTCCACAAAACTGTTTAGTCAGGTTAGTTCCCACAAAGAACCTTTTTGTTAGTTCAACCGGTTTGATTAAAACACAAGAACACCCCCCCCCCCCCCCCCCCCACACACACACACACACAATTCATGGAAAATGTAGGTTGTTAACCACACTCTAAGAGCTATGAATAGGTGAGTAGGCAGTTTACCTTTTTTCAGGTAAAAAAGGGTATTTACAAGGAACATCAGGGATTTGGTTGCTGAAAAGCAGCACTAATATAATGACAGCATTTTGTCATTACACCCTCTTTTATCTAATTTGATTGAGTATTTTTTTTTTTTTTAAACCAGTCTGAAGGGAGAACAATACAACTGGTTGCTGAAAATCGTCTCAAGGACACGATAATTAGACCAGTCTGAATGACATTTGATGATTACTTGGCAATGATGTGCTGGAAGGAAATTAACTGGTAAAGTACCATATTACTTTGAATTACCACTGCCCTTGACTAAACACCGCACTCAGATATCTGATTTGTAAAAGATGTCGCCCCCGAATAAACGCTGCACTCAATAATGAAACATGTACATTTTTTTCCCTACCCCAGCTCAAATAAAAACAAAATTAATTTAATAAACTTGAATAAAATGTATTTTAAATAATACAGTTACACACTGGAGTATACTGGTACTTTACTGTAAAGAACCCAAACAAAAAAAGAATGGAGGAATTAGAGAACACTTATTGCTCTCAGAAATTCCTTGCCTTTGTGTCTGCTTAACACTTTTCACTTCAGGTAGTATTTACTAAAACCTTTCATTTTCAAGTGTGCTTTATCACTTACACCTATGCACTGCTCTGTTTGCCAAGGAATAAGTAAGTTACCGTAAAAACGGTGTATAAGTCACACTAGTGTATAAGTCGCCCCCCACCCCCCCCACCCCTTTTTTTGAGACAACAATTTCAGGAAAAAGCCTATAGGTCACACCGGTGTATAAGTCGCTCCCCCCTTTTTAGGACCCCCTAAAAATACCTAGAAAATAGATTTATTCAAAGGTTTTTACAGTACATAGAAAGTCTCAGAGATAAATTAATGATTTTTAGAACAGCATCGGAAATAAATACAAGGTGAACTGTAGCAAAAAAGATTAATTACCGGTGACCTCAGGGGTACTGTATATTGTATGTAAATATAAAAAAATAGAACACGTATTTTATTTTTGAGTTGTATTTATAGTCTAATCAGTCTATAGTCTAACAGCAATGTTTGTCACCTCGAACACCTCATTTACAATTTCATGCATATTTATCTATAGTGTTAAGTTTTACATACTACAGTAGGTGAATACACCCTTTTTCTACAAAGTAAGTACAGTCCATGCTCAAAAGATTATTTTGGTGTATAACACTACCCTGCCAAGCAGACATAACCAGAAAGGGTTTCAAGTCCCAACTAAAACTGACCTCAAAGTATGACTGTTTTTTTGGTCAATAAACCGTCATGATTCAACTGGTTCTAAAACCATTTTTTGATCAACAATAATATGAGAATTTTACTCTGTGGGCTGTATTTCAATAACACTCGCACAAGCTTGTTATATGCTGAAAACATGCTGCCATTACTCAATTTAAAATATAGCACACTATACCACTGTACATATATTCCCCTCATTTATTTCTTAATTTATGCCAACACCCATCCACTTAAGAAAAGCCATTTCGTTTCCAGTGCATGGGTGGTTCATTTCTTCCAAAATTCACAGCTAGACTTACACATAAGATGAATAGAGTCTCCCTCAAGGGCCCAAAATATGTAATTGGTAAAACTGAGGTTCTTCTGTCAGCACAAGCCACAGAACCACAGAGCAATGTGGGACTGTATTAGAACAACATTAAACCAATCAATGGGGACAAGGCCAATACAATGTACTGAACAGCTCTGGGCAAAAGTTTTGCATCACTCTATAGAATTAACTCATTTTTCTTCATAAAGTTGAATGAAACCTGCTGAATAATGTTACTTTAACATACTGAATTACATACTGCTTTGTAGTTTTCCATATATTTAACGAAAAACTGACAACAATTGAAAAATGTGACATTTCAAAATCTAACATAAAATACTGTACTACTATTATGGCTTCTGGTAGACTTTTGCGATATCATTTTGTAGTTTCTTTGATTACATTATATTAAATAAAAGATCTAAATTATGTTCATATCGTTTTTTGTTTTTTTTAATTTATGGTGTTGCAAAACCTTTGGCCATAGCTGTACTAATACAAAGACCCCTGTTGCATTTCAATATGCCACAGCATCTTACTAAGCTAGGTTCATATAAATTAATAAAATGCACTACAAATCTTCTTAGATGAAAATGAAAGATTAAAATGTTTCTTTCCTGGGATGCAACTGTATATCCTACCCTGCAGTTCAGACAGCATCTCATTTGGCCTTGTGAAATTCGAAAATGTCATTCATTTTGGAGTGTAAGCTTCTCTAAGCTGACAGAACTTTTTGGCACTAGCTGTCTCACCATCTGTGCTGTCTACCAGCGTATTTAGTGGCATGCTGGTGAATAGGGAGCATTCATAATACGCAAACTCACACACAGCATTAGCTGGCTCTAGATAATGTTACATCCTCTACCGCACAGTTCTGTTAATTTTCGTTTTTCCCCCTAAATTTTAATGCCATGAAAAATGCCACTATGAAGCCATGTCCTGCAGTTCCCTTAATAGACAGATAGATCTAGTGGCCTGAGGCCAGATGCCAGTTGCTTCAGTTGTGTACTTCACACGGGTATTATCAATTGACTGACAAGCCTGAGGGTAAGCTTATCCACTCAATGAAAAAGACAAGAGGCAACTTAACCATCTGGAATAATGAGATCCAGCAATTACATGCAGCGAACAGAAAAAAAAAAAAAATTCCCCCTCAAGTGAGGGATAACCTGGATAAACTAGTACAACACAACAGATCTAATAGAACACTATAGTTCAACAAAACATTACAACCTAATGGTTAAAAAAAATGGGTTCTATCGAGATGGTAATATTTGTTTAAATACTATATGTCAAAAGTCAAAAGTCGGCCATCTTGGTGAAAGGGCATAGCTGTTGGACTGCTAAACAACTCTATTATGATCAGCTGTGGGATGCACGGCGATTTGATACACCGTGGCACCATGCTGTTCACGGGGAGGAGTTTGGCAGTACAAAGGGGACGCAGTGAGTACGGCGCCTTACGCTGAAATCTAACCACTGGAGCATTGTGTGTATTTGTTGTTTTTGTTGTGCAGAAAGAAACCAGGACAGGAGCTGAAGCCGCAGAGCCAGCACAGACACCCGTAGCACCTGCATGGTCAAAACACCAGCATGTTTTCCACACAAGCAAGCTTTCAACACAGCACTGGAGCACCTTTCCGTGCACCGTGGAATATAATTGTATCTTATAATTTAGGGGCTGTAGCCTGCCGTGCTTACCCCCCTTCCATTGTTGGTATATGGGGTGAATTGTTTTAATAAAACACTGATGTTTTTTTTTAAATCAACCCGTTTGTTTTGATAATGACTCCCACACGCCTCACATCCTGACAATCTTCTACTCATACAACATGCAATACATTCAAATAAACTGTACTGTTTGTGTTATTGGTTTTTTTTTGTGTTTTTTTTTTAAGAAAAGGCCTGAGGTTGATGTTGAGAAACAGTAAATTACTGGCACACCTCTACAGTCATCCTGAGTTTCATTCATGGGTTGATCCAAAAAGCTTTATTTTTCTCCAATGTTATTGGCCATAAACATGACTTAATCTTTTTGTCTTACATACTGTTAGATGCTTATCATCATTAACTGTGGTATAAGAGACAGGCAGATTAATCACGGTTCAGTTTAACCTTTACAATATTTTCAATAAATACTCACTGGTTACTCACTGACTCACTGGATGCACATTTTATTTACTCTGCTAGTATCAATTATCTATACAAAGGTATATGAGAACTGTGGAATTCATTAACATCAGCTCTATCTGAAAATATAAGCTACAGTGTGTAGATCAAATTAATTTATATCAATTTACAGATTTTCTTCAGGTGCAGTTAACTCATACTGACAATTATAGTTTGGTTAATAAATTGATTTTTGAACACCCTGAAGCTACCGCCTCCCCACTGATGACTAAGCACACCAAGGACTGCAAAATGTACTCAATAAAAACTGCAACTATGCTCAGCTAAGCTAGTTATATCTTGTTATAATGCAGACTACTAACGCTGATGTTGCCTCAAGATTATTCTTTCCACAGTGTCAGAGCAAGGTTAGAAACAGATTTTAAACAGCCTTTTGTACTCAGTAGCTGGCCCAGAGTCCACATGTGTCCCATAACAAACGTCTGAGTGGCACCAAAGCTAAGGAGGCAATTTAAAAAATCTAACATATTTTCATATGTAACACTCCAGGAAGGGTTCTATTTGAATGATTTAAGTGACAGCAGTACTTAGATCTACCACCGTGTACATTAATTGAATAGACTCCAATGGGTCATATTTTCAAAGTGTTTTCGCCAGTCTTTAATTAACTCCTGTTTATTTTATATATAAAAGTGGTAAAAACATGAATTTAACAAAACTAGAACCAAACAATGAAGTTATATATTTCCATTTCTCTTAAGCACTCTAAAGTGGTTTTGTTTTTCATTTTGTAACATTAACATGTTTTTTTTTCCTTTAAAAAAAAACAGCAGAATCTAGGAAACGCAATGTGTCTTATGCTGAAATGCAGTTTGAAAACACTCATTGCTTACAAAAGTCATTTCAATAAGGTTGTGTCAAAGTTTTAAGTATAAAGAGCAGCTTGCACAACCTTGAGAACCAATCATAATTAAGTTGAAAGCCTTGCCATGGGGCTTGGAAAAATAGTTAAAAACAAAATAAAAAGAACAAGCTTGTACTTGTTTCAGACGAAGGCCAGACTTTATTATTGTTTTAGATTATGATGGGATCAGATGACAGCACACTCACCTCTGCCCTTGCCAGGCAGCCTGGTAAAAAATCCTGAATAATGCCTCATTCAACTCTCCACCATGCTTAGGGGGTACTGTTGTGAATATGACCATGTTTCAAGAAAGATGTAAAACCTTTTCTGCTTTGTTAGCTTTATATGGTTAAGCTCCCATGGCATTTATCAAAAAATATCAGGACTGCAGAATCTGGCTGACTCCACATAAAACAAACCTAACCCCCCTAGCCACCCCAGCACAAGGGCTGGACCTCCAGCATGGACTCTGAAGGCTACCCTGTATACACTTCTTTTAAGAATAATAAAAAAACAGTGCCATATTGAGTTCACCTAACAGGAATTTAGAAGCCTCCTGGATCCTTTCAGCTAAACAGGTTCCACATAGAGCAGTCACTGTCCAACCAGTATGCTTACTAAAGCAAACAGGAATTTTGAAACAGACTTTAAAGAGCTTCTAAAATTGCAAGCAAATGTTTTCATACACAAATATTGGTTTATAATAGAATTCATTGTCAGTAATGACTATATCAGACATCAAAGCTTAATTAAGTACTAGCATTTGATCAATTGAATAGATAACATCATCTTGGAAAAAATGGTACAGATTGGCTGAAAGTACAGTAAATGTTTCTTTGTTTCAAATTATAGAGTAGTTATCTGAATTCCAAAAAATTGTAATCAATTGTGACGAGTAGTCATAGCAATGCATGTCAGTTTTTTTTATCCTGTCACATTCATTTTAATAGAAAAATATAGAATTCCAAAACACTAAAGAGTGTTTACATTGTCAAATAACTTTGTGCAGACTGAAGCACAATTATGTGTCTATGAGAGCAGTGGTGGACAAGTGAGAAAAAAAAAAAAAACACGTTCTGCCATCAAATGTATTCGGTAAAGTAATTTCTTTCAGCTTATTGCTTATTTTTTTGCTCCTGCACCTCTCAGAAGGCTGTCTGTTTCTGTATCGGCTCTATAAAAATAACTAATCAATCAAGTCATGGGTAAGGTATTTTGACAACTGGTTTCACTTACAGTTGTCACAGACTCTTTCAAAGAAGCATAATGATCATTTATTTTTTAGCAGCATACAAGATTTGATTTGTTTGTTTGTATTTTCACCAGGAAATTGTTCAGTGATTTAAAAGTATTAGAAATTCAGGGATTAAGTAAAAGAAAAAAAAAAAGTGAAACTGTTTTGTTAGTTTATTATTGGCAGTAGATGCAGGAATACCCAGCTGGGGACCTGTAGGTACAAATCTGATCATCCAAACATATTTTGTATCATACTGTATATCTAATTGTGCATGGCCATTTCTTATGCTTAAACACTATGTTCATAACAACACACACAGTTAAAATAATGTACAAAGTAGGCCTTATAATAACCTAGAATGTACAACCATGCGTATGCATTTCTTTCATTGATGGCACTGGATATTTATTTATTTATTTATTTATTCTCATTATTTAAATCACAACCTGCCAATGGCCTCAATCGTCAACCCTGGAGGGACCACCCACTTGATTTCAGTCTCCATATTTACCAAATGTTCTGCCTCTGAAAAGGTGGCCATTAGCACCAATTGTGACGTAGACACCTGTACACTAGAAACTAGCCTGAGAGCATGATAATTCATAACCTCATATTATGCTATTGCCAATTCACTGAACCGCCTAGGTTTTGTGCCAATTTCTACTTCTTCTAGAGGTTATTTTGTTTTGGGAGTTATTTACTACTAATCAAAATTCCACATAAAGTCATTTTTGTTTGGCATAGAATAATGTTATAGTTTCAATATAAGGCAGAACAAGATAGAATCCTCATAACTGTGAGATATTATTTATTTTCTAAATAGTCTCCATTATGCATATGTCTTGAAAATGATGTAATTAAATTGATGTCTAATAATACATTTTCTGTATTGCTATTGTATTGGTGATGATTGCTGGGCACTGGGGAGTTAGCAATGGCTAACGGTTTAGAAGCATATGTTCTTTTTATATATATATATTAGGCCCTTGATTTGCAGATCACATTTTCCTAATAAATTGCAAAGGCTGCAGTATAAAGAGCTCTTTGTGTCAAGCTGCTCTGTATTTTCAGTAACCGCATTAATCGCAGGCCCCTCCAGCCAGGCTAGCAGCATCTTGGTAGTAGGCTCTCAGTATGGTGCAGCAGATGAAGCATACAAGAGTAATAAGAGATACAAATAAATCTACAGAAACACAATAGTCTGTAGAATATGGACATAGACTAAAAAGAACCAGGTCACTCACATTAATCTGTTTAACATAAAGCAATGCTAGTCAACAGACTTGCAACTTGAAGTGCTAACTTTGATTTAAGCGTTGCCACTGAATGACAAGTGGGTTACCAAAGGAGAATAGCTGGCACACAGAGCTGGCAGACAGATGTTAATTTTCTTTTCTTTTTTTTCTTAAATTCCAAGCTGGTACAGCTCGAAAGTTATGGCTGTTCTTTTTTTAGATCTGGCACAATGCTGTAGGAACAGAATGTAGATACATCCAATAACAGTTTGTTGCTTATACTTCTGATTTTGCTAATAGCAAGGCACATGCAAAGCTTTTATTGCTGAAAGCTAATATGGACTACATTTTATATATAGTGACATTTTCAAAACTTCTAACTTTGATATAACCTGTTCACAGAAGGTGTGTATGTGTATGTAAAACTGGCCATTACTTTTGCCCTATTGTTTTATTGTTATTTGTTATTTTTAGTCTCACTTAGAAAACCCTACTGATAAAATGTAAAAATAGTAGTAAGTGAGCAGATCCTAGTCTCCATCTGCTCTGTTTGAAGAGCAAGTGTGGTGTTCCGAAAAAATATAGCGTTATATGTCCCCACATGTTGCTACAACTGTTTAATTAATGTGCCTGTAATTATTCTTTTCATTGTTAACATTACTTTTTACACTTATAATTTTAAAGTCTGCTTCAAAGCTCTTTTCAAAATGGCCACTCTAGTGCACTGGGGTTTGAGATCTGTCCCCTAAATCACTGCATGAAAAGTGATTAAAAAAAACATGACTGGCTTTTCTTTTCCGTACCACATCATGGATCGTTATTGCAGTGTTACCTGTTTGACAATGTGGGTAATAATCCTTACACTATCGATCGACTTCTGGTTGAATGCTAGAAGCAGTAGACACGTGTGTTGCTCGCTCCCATTCTACTTATTTTCTAACATATTTGTATATTCATTGCAAGGCAGATGTCCAAGGTAAAATCTAAACAAGGTTTGGTGGTAGATTCAGAACCTTCGGATGCCCCTTCAGCCCCGACCGAGGGGCCTCTTGAGTCTGTTGGTCCTGCTGCAGCGGTTTCTATGGCCGCCATTGTATCTGAATTGGAAAAGCTCAGTGCAGCCCTCACTGTTGATCTTATGGCTGAATTCCAAAATTCATTCACCACCATTAAATCTTCACTGGATGTCATCCAGACTACAGTTAACTCCCATGGACAATGCATAGATAGCCTCGAACTTTCGTCAAATGACAAATGACACGAAGCAATCAAAGAGAAACTGTCAGATCTGGAAAATCGCAGCAGACACCAGAATCTTCGCATCATCGGTTTACCAGAGAGAATAGAATGCTCGCACCCTACAAAGTTCATTTCTGATTCCTGTGTGGAACTGTTCGGCAGTGAGATGCTGGTTTCACCTCCCTAATTAGACCAGGCCCATCTCTCTCTAGCACCAAAGCCTGATCCTCTCCAGAGACCCAGGCCCATGATTATCCGCTTTCATCGGTACCAAACAAAGGAGCTTGTCCTCCGTGCTGCGATGGAATGGGGATCGCTTGTCTTTCGGAGGCATAGCATCTTTAATTTTCCAGACCTCAGTGCAGATGTCACTCCAAGCCATGCAGCATTTAAAGATATTAAGGCAAGGTTGTATAAACATGGGATCAAGTTTAGTTTGCTTTACCCAACCACGCTCCATGTTACATTTAAGGGACAGAACTTGATCTTTACTTCGCTGCAGGAGGCCGAAGCTTTTTATAAAAATCAAGTTCTCCAGTCCAGTCCTTGGATGTGAACGACACTTCACTCTCAACTTAATTACAGCTCAGTGGGAACAACAATTTGTTTTAATGCTTTTTTTTCAGGGACTAAAAACTGTACTGAGTTATGTTTGATGGTTCAGGGCTCAAACTAAGTCATGTTTTTAACACTTAACAGCTGTCTGGCCTGGCAATATTTGTTGATCCTTGTGACAGAAATATAATGAATCGTGGTTGTAAATCTCCCTCCCGGCCTGTGAGGGCACTAAGCAGCAAAAGTACAGTTCTTTGGACAGGCTGGCCTGACAGTTCTTTCCCAGGGTCGGGAAGTCGGTCAGTCTGGAAGTAGGCGAAACTCCGTTGCAGGAAGTTATTGACTCGGAAGGTAAACAAAATAGCAGCTGCAGATTGTAGAGACAGCTGCACTCGTTTACCAAGGGGTCATGCGTGATATCATAAAAGGGGACGGAGAATCGCAATCTACTCCTTCGCTTGTTTTTTGGAGATAGAAACTGGAAGGACCGGGAGAGACCCAGAGAAACGTAAAAAGTATTTTGTGAGTGTTTTTTGTTTGTTTGTCGTTGTTAGTAATTGTATTTGTTTGTGAATCACTAGACGGCTAACACATATCCGGAGCTGTCGCCGTGGGCTAGCACTAACCCGGAACAACACTATAACACAGTCACTTAATAAATTGTTATTACCCACCACGAGCACTACTGCACGCACCCGGACTGGTGACCGTGTTCAGTATTATTGTGGGGCAGATAACGTGTGTTTATTATTTGGGCTGCAACCCATTATTATTGTTTTTTCCTTGCTTTACACATTGGTGTGTATTGCCAGAGGTTTATTGTTTGGTCGCCAGACCGGGATTTAAAAATAAAATACCTTTTTTTCCCCAAACGGATTACAGTTTTCTGTCTGCGATTATTCCTGCACTGCATCACCTCTGCACCTGTTCTCACTCAGCAGCCACTTTGTCACACTCCTTTATATTTGTAAACGGTATGTTTTGCAAGTAACTAGCTACTTTTATAATAATTATAATTTGGAATATATCATTAATATATATATGAATATATAATTGCTGATATTATTGTAGTTACGTGTAGCTACTGTTGTTATTATTATGATTTTTTTATTTAATTTTTTATTATTGTTGACAGTACTGATTTCTTTTCGCAGTCCTGCAATTTGAGGAAGCTAAATAGATGATGTGTGTGTGTGCTTTAACGTGGTACAAACCCAAGATACTAATACTTAAGCACACAACTATGCGTTAAGCCAACTGTAGTTGGTAACATGCGCTACTTTAGTTTGGCGATTTATTACAGCTCCTTCATGTGGGATGGGTGTGCCAGCGGGAGGTCAGCTTCTGGTGATTTACCATTTATAATATTTGAATATAAATATTTCAAGTAAGGGAGGACATATGTGTGTCTTTACAGTAGATTCCTGCTTGGGTCCAATTTTTACAACCCGCTTCCAACCCAGACCCGCTACTACAGGACCTGACCCGAACCCGCAACCTGCTGCAATACCGTCTTTTTACCCGCGACCCGTCCCGCTTTAATAAGACCTGCAACCCGACCCGAACCTGCAAGTGTTTGTCCTTTACCTACTTCCTGCACCGACTGACTCTCTCACGCTCACATCCACACACAGATATCTCTACCAAGCGTGGTAGCTTTCTCTAGTGGTCTGGATATATTTTAACATTGTAACATATTTACTTCTTTACTATAAAATACCTGGCTATTCCTTTCGTGCCACCAGTTGAAAGGGAGCTACACCTGTGCTTTCTCAGAGATGATGTACCAGTTTTGTGGCTGCTGTTCACAAAAACATAATGACAGGTTTTACAAGCAACGGATCCAGTTACATGTTTATTATTTTCATTCGCTATGATTCCAAAATAATTCCTAATTCTAATTTACCTCTCAAACTACATATATAAACCCTGTGCTATCTTTTGTTTCACCTTTTGAAGGTTGTTTGCTAGTTTGCTTTTAGTAATTTACAGAAGCCATCTGCTCTGAGTTTTATTGATTTATATTTCAGCGGTGACATTTTCTTTATAAAATGTTGTTGACAAATAAATAATTATTCGCCCATTGATAGTACTCACATAACATTTTATTGTGAAGCTTTTCGCATTTTTTATTATTTAGAGTGGGAAAAAAGAAAAACAAATTAATCTTGTTTGTTTGTTTGTTTTTTTCTCCTGGGTGTTGCGATGTTGATAGGAGTGTTATGACTAAATGTGCTTTTTACGAAACAAACAAACAAACAAAAAAACACACTGCTTTTTGTGCCTGATGGGTTCCCCATTGAATTTTACAAAACAAATTCCCCCCAACTCTCTCCCATTCTAAAGTCTATGTTCTCTAAATTATCCCTCCCCTACCCTTTGTCAAGCGTCAATATCTTTATTATTAAAAAAGAACAAAGATCCCCTTGCATGTAGTTAGTATCGTCCTGTTTCTTATAATGTCGAAGTTAAGATTCTATCGAAGGCTTTGGCTCGCAGACTTTAATCTATCCTTCACTCTATTGTTTCTTTAGACCAGACAGGTTTTATCCAAACAGACACTACTTTTCAATCGCACATGTTTATTCAACATCATATATACATCATCCTCCTCTCCCTTGTTCTTGAGGTTCTTATTTCACTAGACACTGAGAAAGCTTTTGACCGGGTTGAATGGGACTTTGTCACCCTTGAAAAATTTGGATTTGGTCCAAACTTAATTTTTGGATCAAGCTGCTCTACACATCCCTTGTTGCCTCTGTCCGTACTAACAATATTAATTCTGCTCTATGTAGTAGTCGATGTGTGCAGGGTGTGATTCAGGAAAGATTGGAACATAGGGTTTCTCTCTACATCAATTCCCATTTTAGCAATAACCCTTAAAATTTGGACCCAGTTTAGGCAGCTTTTTGGTTTCCAGTCCATACCAATGTTCTCTACCATTGATGCTCAGCATAATTTTGTACCCTCTGTGAGTGATGCTTCCTTCCATACCTGGCATAGAAATGGTCTAACATTTTTTTAAAGATCTTTACATTGACAATAACTTTGCATTCTTTGAACAAATTTCACTAAAATGTAACATACTTAGGACACATTTTGATAGATAATAAGGGCGTTAGACCCAAAATTTACAATTTCATTGTAATAAATGTAATTTATTACTCTACGGACTGCCTGGGAGCAGGATCTAAACTTTAAGCTTTCAGATGATATTTGGGACTCCAAGTGCACTTCTGTTACAACATTTGTGCCCGTCATGCCCTCATTCAAGTCCAAATCCTGCATCGTATTCACATGTCCAAAACCAAGCTGGCTAAAATTTACCTTGATTTTGACCCCACATGTGGCAGATGTAAGTAGGCTCCTGCCTCACTGACCCATATGTTCTAGTCCTGTTCCAGGCTAGCCTCATTTTGGAGCTCAGTCTTTGAGACCTTCCCAATTTTTATATTTGTCTATTGACCCCACACCACTTATGGCAATTGTTAGGACATTGCCTGATGATATCCCTCTGTCCGAGGTTCAGTCGAGCACCCTGGCTTTTGCATCACTGTTGGCCTGATGCCTTATTTTGTTAAATTGGAAGCAACCTGTCCCACCCTCATATGTTCACAGGGATATAGACATCATGCAATATCTCAAACTGGAGAAAATCAGATATACTCTCAGTGTGTCTAGTGCTAAGTTTAATTTCATGTTTCATTTTAATTAAAAACATATTTTTTGTATTATTGTTTGTTTTATTTATATTTTTGTATGGGTTTGTTTTATTCTTTGCTTTTGCATGGCTGTACAACAGCTGTGTATTTTGTACTGATTTTTTTCCCCTTACACTATCAATGCACTAGAGTGGCCATTTTGAAAAGAGCTTTGAAACAGATTTTAAAAATATTAAGTGTAAAAGGTTGTCAGGATGTTAACAATGAAAAGAAAAATTACAGGTACGTTATTTAAAACAGTTGTAGCAACAGGTGGGGACATGTAACGCTATATTTTTTGGAACCCCGCTAATTACTCTTTAATCAAGAGTGTAATTACTGCCTCATAATAAATACCCAATATCAGAAAACAGTGACAATCAGAGATGTTTATTCTGCATGGACATTGACTATAGCCTCCTCAGTTTCACAGCTGCCACTGAAACAACAGTGTCTATACACTGCTCTGCATTACCCACCTTTTTGGGGCACATAAACATCCATTTAAGGACTAACTTTAATATCATGTGCTGATACCTGTCTTATTTGATGACCGCAAAAGCTTGCTGATAATCACAGGTTCACACCAGATTACTGCTTCTTTCTGACTCTGTCAACAACTGATTGGTTTGAGTCTTTACAGCTAAGGTAACTACACTACACTAACCCTTCAGTTGAATAGGCCTTTCCACTGTGTACTACTGATAAGACATTGCTTATTTAGTAAGGTCAAAAAATGAATCTGTAATCATAATTTCTGTAATTACACTTGTTCCATATTTTCCCTTTACTCCTAATTACATTTATTATAATATTGCATGCCCCTTAACCTGAATGTCACACCTGTCTGGACTTATGTTAATAAGGGTTGGCCAATAGTTAGTGATAATCACCAGGGTATGGTGCTCCCAGGTTCTTGTGCGCAGTCTTGTGCTAGCTTCAGTCCACCTTCTTGTTTGTGTCAGAATAATTACAGTTCTAAACAGGCGATGCCTCCACCTAGGTATAAGGCTGCAAGCATATAATGCCCCACCCTATGAACTAATCAACTGTATACACTCAGAGAAAAAATAACCACGCAGGACAAAGCTGATGACTTACAACCAACAAGAATATCTTGGGTAATAGAAAAGGTAACAGTAACTTATTATTAAATATATATTCACATATACATATACATAGCAAATAAAATAAATTAAACTTATTTACATACACTGCCTGCTCTACAAGAGACGTTTGCACTTACACGTGGGATAGTCAAATCAAAACAAAAGTCTATCAGTGCACTTAATGGTGTCTGGGTTCATTTACTGTTGCAGGCCTGGATCGTGGCTGGCGTGAGGTGTGGCTGGAAGGTGCCCCTTCAGCTGAATCTCTCTGCCAGCCTTATCACAAACGTGATAAAAACCCTATCTAACTAGATTTCAAGATTTTCAGTAATGCCTCTGCTGTGGGTTGTGTATCCCTCTGTGAAATGGCATCTCCCTCAGTGAACTGGGGTCTCCCTCATGTCGGTCTTGAAGTCAGTGTTTTTTTCTGACTGGCAAGCACAGTACGTTTACTGTGGCTGCTACTCTCTCCCCGTTGCTGCATGACCCTCAGTATAATATTTGACTTATTACCACGCGGCGGACATTTTGTCACCTATGTAAATATGAGTCTGAATATATATATATATATTTTTTTTTTTCAGCCTCTACCCAGTTAATTGTAAAAAAATCACTTTAACTAGCTAATCCCTTGCACTCTTGTTTATTAGTTGTTTTACTAATAATTACTTTTTTTTTTGAGAATGCAGGACGAATTCCAAGTGTTATACTATACTGATTTTGTTAAAAAAAACTATATATATATTTTTTAATTCAGTGTGATACGTACGCGCTGAGATGGAGGTGTCACAAAACTGATGTTGATGTTGGCTCATATAGCTTCTATAATACAACCATTAAAAAAAAAAAAAAAAAGTACCAGGAATTCAATTAACATTTGTAATTAAAACAGAACTGAAATGTTGTCAGTACTTACTAGAAGAGGCAGAATAGGCCTACTGGATTCAGCACCATGCCACAATAGGTACTGTACATGGCATAATTCTACTTTTATTCACAATCTCATTGTTAGTAGTAGTCGTAGGCTAAAAACTGAGTCTATTTTATAAAGTAGGCCATTATTAGCTAAGTAGAATGGTGAAAAGACAATTAAGTTTTGGACTTTTTCTACACTAAATCGCCAACTAGGCCTATCAGAAACTGAACCTGTCTCTTCTCAAGTTAAGAATGTTAACACAATGAGAGTGACAACGATACTGTACTTCCAATTCAAACACAGAGGTTAGTGCAGTGTTATTTTTGTAAAACCTTGCGTAATATTAAGCTCCAATATAAATATTAAAACTGTTTAGAAGTGAGTAATTCAAAATAGAAATGGAACTTTGTCTGTCACCGTGGATATTCATCCTCCTTTAACAGGCAGTTAGCTATGATAGTATGATACAATATCAAATGCTGCCATTATATGAGACACACCAATACATGCTTATTTTTAATAAACAGGGCATAGAGCCAACAGGAAACCAGATGTATAGCTGCTTTCATTCCACAGAACGCCATCAATTTTGTTCCTCAAAACAAGAAAATATGTAAAATAAACATTTCCACCCTTACTCTTGGCTCAACCATTCTGGATCTGTATATACCTCTGGGCTTCAAACCAACAGGTATAGACTCTGCTGGGAAGCATATTCTGCTGGGAGCCAGGGCTCGTACAGTGTGCTTCTTTGGGTAGTAAAATTAATTGTACGTTTCATTTGTCATTTGTCAAAATGAGTTGGGTTTCCTGTAGAGTTACTGTTGTTATGCATGCACGTATAGCTAATAAATAGATTAATTGTATTCAGGGTTTATACAGACCACCCCACATTGCACGCGACCGTAATTCAAGAGCAGCCATCTGGACTTGATTAGTGCATCGTGTTTGAAACCAGAACTACTGTTGAAAACCTTGGCTGGTGCTTCTCAGATTATAGGTGCTGAAAACCCACTCATTGTCAACAAAAGTCTACAACCTGGAATATTTCTACACTTCTTATAGTAATGTTCACTTACTAACCTTTGAGAGGTCAATTAGTGGCCAAATGGAATGTTTTTTTTTTTTTATCAAACAAATATAAACTGCTCTCTTAGGTATATAGGGCGTAGTTAAGATCTTCTTTAGATGATTGCACATCTGTTCATTTCCAAAATAATTCTCTTAGGTTTTATTTGAACATCCCCCCAAAACACTTCTAGTTTTTAGTTTTTTATCAGTGCTCAAATCACGAAATGGTTATTTTTGTCATTAACTGATCGAATCCCAACTATGAGTGTGTATATATTGTGAAGGGTTTTAGTCCTTCGGGTTCTTTTCCAGCACTTTAAATGACCCAGCCACACACAAAACTTGATTTTTAAATAGTTTTTTTTAATAGTCACAAAAACCAAAATAAACAAAACAAACACTTAGCTCTTTTACGAGCACTAATTAACACACAGGTACACCCTGACTACCACGGGACAGCTAAGCTGTTTCCCCCTACTTACACAAAACACAAGTTTAACACCGCACTTACTTTTTAACTCTGGCTACTCGGAGACAGAGCACCTCTTCTGCCTCCTTCTACTCAGCAGCTTAGAGCAGACTGACTGCTCTCCTTATAAACCCTGCACCTGGCTCTAATTTACAATCAAAGCCAGGTGCAGGTGATAATTAACAATAAAACAATTAACAGAATAACAATTAAACAATAAGCAAATTAACCAAAATGTGCATATGCACATGTTTTCTGCAGGGAGGATATTAACCCCCTCCCTGCTGTGTTACAATATATATATATATATATATATATTGACCTTACCTTTATCCGCTATTGTTACAAGCTGACATATCAGGGACATTTTAAACAGGGGCACTTACACATTCAAAGTGGCAGTCTTAACTTCCATGTGTAAACTGCTACAAAACACAAGTTGGATGTTGTTTCCCAATTGGTATGCAGTGGTTAGGGCATTCATTGCTGGATGGAATGAAATAAGCTTTGGACAAAAACAATGTACTTTCCAGTAATCTGAGTCTTCCCTCTGAAGAATAAGCAACCCAGATGTTACAGGAAGCATCTATAAGAACACACCTACTTGTGAAATAGAATTCATGGGAATATTGGGAAAAGTTTCAATTTGCTAGATTCGATAACTGTTAACCATGTGAATGTCTGCAGTATGGTGGTTTCTAAAAATGTTGTTCTCTTGGCAAACCCAATGCTTCTTCACATGCAATCACGACACCTGGCACATACACAGTGCTTTAACTCAGTAGTCCTCACTAAAATTGTGTAGAGCGATACTATGATCACCTTAATTTCAACAATATGTAAATGTTACACAGATTTTCAAACTTTCATGCTACAAAGGTTAGTGAATCTTGCTTCAAAGTTACCCTTAAGCATTCATGTACTGGAGATCACAAATGCTTCATGTTATAGGGTGGTCAAAGTGACTGCTACTAAGGCAAAATGTGGGGATTTACAATTTAGACATAGCAGCAAGTGTACTGTTTACCTGGATATTGCAAATGTGTCGCACCCTGGGTGCCCAGGGGCCATGTTAGTATGTTTTATTGTCAGCTCAAGTCAAGGTTAGATTACCATATGATGAATGCAGTTTTACTCTAGTACGCAAAATACCAAGTCCTCTAATTACACAGATAAATGCAATGATATATACTGTAAAATGTACAAGACACTATTAGCAGACAAAAGCCGCCAGCAACAATGCCTCATTTCCTAAGTATTCGGTCAGATGGACCCATAGTCTTGGTGACATCAAGTTTCTACAGAAAACTGCAAGTAAAAACTTTGTAACAATGCTCTCATTGATTAACTTATAGATGGCAAAGCAAACATAAGTACAATAAAAGTTTCCTTTTTTTTCCATTTCAGATGCATTAGACAGGCTTTCTGGATATTTGTATGTGTTCCAGTCCACCATGTCTGTCTAATTATAAACACAAAACATCCAATATATGATGTTCGGCAATAAGGTTATTTTTTTCTTTTGGTGAATTTTGTATCAATCATATCTGCATATATCAAAATTGTTTATTTGAAGAGAACACAAGCCAGGGTTTTCAAAATCAAAGAAATTCCACTGCATAAACCAGATTATGCACCTCTAATAATTAAACCTGATACTTTCCTATTCCCAGTCTTGGCCACTAAATGAACAGCCTGGATGACTCGGTCAGTGTGATGGAAAGTTTTCCTGTAAGAAGGCTGCACCTGAGCATTTCAGGATATGCTGTGCTTTGTCTGCTGCCCCAACATCCCGTCATCACGTTTAAAATGACAACAGAGGTGAATTGCAAGATTATTTTTAAATCAACAGGATACCAACTACAAAATAACAGATGTGCTCCAATCAAGGTTAGCCACTGATTTCCTTGATGTCATCTCAGATCCGTGCCAAGTCCAGAAGGATTCCAACCAGCATCACTTGACATGAACAGCAGCAACACCAACTTGCTTTGCAACACCAACTTGCTTTGCAACACCAGTACAGTAACTGTGATAATCATGACAGGAATTTTATTTATTTGTTTTTATTTATCCCTCCCCCCTCCATAAAAAAAAAAATCCTCTTTTTTCTTTTTTCTTTTTTTTTTAACCTGAGTCTTTATGGGCGGTCTCCAACTTCTGACTCCACATGTGACAGAAAAATCAAAATTAAATAAACTGCTTTTCATGTACAGGTCTGCAAAGTAAGTAATAAAATCAATACTATAAAATATATTATTTTGAAAAAAAACTGAATACAGCAGACAGTGTAGTAAGTTAGAAATGTGTAGTTTGGCTATAGAGACACAAACCTCCCTGTTGAAACCTGCTTGTGAATAGCAAAAAACTCTTATTAAATATATGTATTTAATTTGTTTTGATATCAAGTTATAGACAGAGCTGATATTTTCATCCTAGGTTTATAAAGTATGAGACATTAAATAAACATGGACAACTGTGACAAACGTACAGTTTTGAATAAGATACAAACCTTTTTTTCTTAAGTTACTAAACCCACAATCACAGACTGATCTCCAGCCAAGATAAATATTGTATGACGCCCATTCCCAGAAGATCAGGTACAAGAAACCAGTCCTGTGATCCTCTAAGGTACAGCACTGTATTGATATACAGTATTCGTGAAAGCTCTGTCCCCAGAAAGATTAAATACTACAGCCAAATATCACTCTAAACACAAGGGGTCAAGAGGTCACAGAAGAAAGTCTTTATATAGAGGACTATGTGGATGTACATCCCTAACAGCTCAAGTCAAATTCTTAAACTTGTAAATCACCCCATAATTATTCTAAAAATAGATAAAGTAAATGCATTCCCTCTGGCAAAACTGTGGGGTTGCTATTTAAGAAGCTGTGCATTCATAGCAATTCCAAAGTGCGGCTTCTTTTATTAGACAAGCTGCAAAGTCAAGTACAAGAACATGCACTGTCTGATCTTTGGAAAGGCAATGTGCAACCCTTGATTTAACTAGACAATGGCTTTTCAAAACGAGAACACTTCAATATAAAAGACTAAAATGATCTTAACACTGACTGAATGGGTCACATTTTGTTTTTTTGTTTTAATTAGCTCGACAGTAAATTATCACAACCATCTCTAGAAAACCATATAGTAGCCACCTGGCCAAATCTTTAGCATAACCATAAAAAACAAAGCAATTGCTTTTAAATGAGAATGCTTTAAAATCCCTCTATAAAGGGTGCGTTAATTAACCATTATTTATAAGAATGACCTAGAAAGAACTCCTTAAGGGACTTCCCTTACCATTTATAAGGGAGATAGAGGGCCTGTTTTTTTTTTTTTCAAGACTGCTTGAATCCCCATTACTTTGTATTGTTAAAAATTGAAGTCTTTTTTGTATCCAGCCATAGTCAGGGTTCTAAGCTTAAACATTTTAATTCAGACTCACATTTATCTCACTGAACATTCAAGAAAATTCGTTTTGTTTTCGTTTTAACGAGCCTGCTTAAATATTTAAAAGAAATATCAATGTTATTACCTAACAGATGTCGATCACGACTGAATAGTGGATAGGAAACTGAAAAGAAACTGCTACTGCATTTTGCCTTCAGACTACTAGTAAATACATTTCTAGTGCCATTCCATCTTCACTCATCTCTCAGTTTGCTCATCTTTTCCTGTGTATAATTAAATAACAAACATACCTTTTTTCTTTTGGTTTGTGCAATACATATTGGTTCTTAACACTTTATGACTAACTGTCTTGCAAACCACTAGTACTCTACTGTACACTAATCAAAGCACATGGTTCACTGCACACATTTACTGGTAACAGCAGTGGTGCTGAGATGTGATTTTTAGAGCTGCATTGATGTCCCAAGAATATGGTAGAGAGAATCTACTGTACTTGTAAGGTAACCCACCATCAGTTTCATGTTAGACTGGTTTTATTAAATGGGGAATGAACTGCATTTTCCAGTGGTTAAGATTAGGGACAATTAAAACCATTTGGAGTGCTGCATTTCAATGAAGAATGACCCTGCAAATCTTGGCAGGCCCTTACTAACTATTTCATTATATGGGTTTAGAGACACACCAAGATGAACTATCTCCACCACACAGATTAACTATGCTGCACCCACCCACATACAAACACACATAGCAGAAAGAGAATGTAATGAATAACAAAATTACAATTCATTTATCAGCAGCTCAAATGATCAGTGAATTAGTCAATACTCTCAATGAATCAAACAAATATTATGCTTGATCTACAGAACTTATTTTGAAGTAAACACTGAACAGCCTTGTCTACAATTTTAATCTTTCAGTATGCTGTTTTAACATCCAATTGTTCTCTGATGTCAAGCACAGTGTGCTCAGGGCACAACACTTTCCTCAGATCCAAGGCTATTGTTTTATTTTCTTCTTTAACAGTGTGTTACCATTCATCTTTTTCATACAGACCAGTCATTTTGGGCTTGTTCTGTTTTATACATTGCAAGCCTGAGTAATGATTTCAGTGTGCAAATCCAAGCGAGAATTACAGACTGGATTACAGTCAAAGACGATGGAAAGAAAGTTTTTCCGGTACCCTCTCTGGCTGATAATTCTGAAACGATTTCCTTCATTGTACAAGCAGATGTCTAATAAGTTTGTCTTTCTAACTTCGCTTATGTTTCAGTTACTTAGGGTGAACAATTCTAAACACTGAACACGTTTATGGTTAACAAGATGTGATTTACTTATTTACAGTATTAAATTAAAATAGTAAAGAAGGATGTCTGCCAGCATGTATCTGATGTGTACCACGCTGCTACATCAGAAACTCTCGTTAACTAATAAAGAAACCACCAAAGTTGGTGTAGGTGTGAGTGGGGTGGTGGTGGTGGTGACTAATGGGAGGAAAGCACCACCATCCAATTAGTACAATTAATGCAAGCACTAGTCTTTAAAACCTCTCCTCTTATCAATTGCTGTTAGAAGGCATGCTGATTAACAACCAATGGACCAGCCTGAAATTGCTAATTTATCAACTTCAAAGCCGACAGCATAGCCTCCAAACCTCCCTTTGAAGAGACTCAACTTTCTAAACGCTCAAACTGCATGAGATTACAGCTTACATGCAATAAGAGAAACTCTGCAAATGACGTGTTAACTAATATTATGTGTTAAAACCTAAGTCAAATAGATAAACTTTTTGACTTGTGCCTTATTCGGTGTCACACTTAAAGCTGCGTGTTTTTCATTTACCTGGTATAAGTGATTAAATTGTCTCTAAAGTTCCCACCAATTGTGTCTTGTTAACGTGACACTTCTTATTACACCCTAATACGTTTGAGCTCTCTTGGAAGTGTTTGTGGTACTTTATGTGTGCTCCTCACACTGATAAGCATGAGAATAATAAAATACAATGCACACAGTGCTAGAACAAGCGCTCTTTGGTGAATATTGCTGCGCTAATTCAAGAATCATCATTTTAATTGCAATTTAAATTTGTTATCCAAGAGATACGATGAGGTATACTTAACATTCTTAGCATTCAAACGTACCGTATTTGCTCGAGTAAAAGTCCACCCCCCCCCCCCCCCCTCCCCCCCATTGTGAGGACGAGATTCGGGTATACATTTCTTTTTTAAACTCCAGAAGGTGGACCGACCCGCCCTCAAACAAACCCACAAGAGAGGGTAAAATGGACAATAATGGACTTGTGGGGAAGTGGGTGTGTTTAAAAGGGATGGGGGGGTTGTCTTGGAATGGCCGTGTGAGCTGCGCACAAGGTGGAGGACGTATGAGAGTAAGGGGAGGGTGTGTGGTGGCCATCTTTGTGAAGGAGTCTAGAACCAAGATGGCCACCCTTTGCACTGCAGCCACATGGTTTGATTGTTTGATTGTTAGATTGAGTGATTGATGTTTGAATAGCAAACTGTGGAATGTGGCCAGTTGGTGATTGGATGATTGATTGTCAATCACCCCTTGTGTTCTGAAGAGTTGTATAGTGTTTTGTTTGACCTTTTTTAATTTGTTCCAGTGTTTCTTTTATTAAAAGTGTGCAGAAAGCGCTGAACTACAGTACTCTCTATATAATAATAATATATATAATTAAATAAGAGAATTGTGAATTCCGCAATCAACTAAGCTAATTATTTAAGGTATTTTCCATAATATTTCTTTATAGTAATACCGTATTCTCCAATAGTTTAATTAAATAAATATTGCAAAACGGTATTCAATTAATATGGGTGTTTGTTTTATTAACTTACTGTTTTTTTTTATATTTGTGCCTCATTTAGAATTCTTTTGATCCATTCAGTCCATTGAAAATATGACAAGAACATGGTAATTCATGACTCATTTTACAAAAAGTCTGCTGAGCTAAACTGTTTTCAGCAAACAGTTTTCTTAGGACAACTGAATTCAGTTCCAAGCAATTTGTTGTATAGTTCTGATTGATGTTCTAATCAAACTTTTTGGTTTTCATAAGGGTGAACAATATAAAGCACTGAACAAAGAAAAACAATTGTGTTTCTAAATTTGTTTTCAAAAGACAGGAAATCATTTATTTCATATGCATGAATTCTTTTTCTGCATACAAAGGACTGTTCATTCCCAAAAGATCCTCTGTGTGGCCCCTTGGAACTTGATCCTAGAGGTAGTGGCTTCTTAATGTATTTTCAAATGTAATTGTATACAGTGCTCAGTTGTTATAAGGTGGCCCATTTTACCGCAGTAAAGGTTATAAGGCGCTAATGTCATAGTGCCCATTTGCCCTGTAATACCATTATACTTGCACTTCTCGCTATAAGGTGGAACATAAATTGTCTCTTACTTATGGCTCCCAACTAAAGTGTTATAAAAGGTCACCACTGTACCAATAGCCAAGTGTACACCTTGAATGTTCCACGAATGAGGATAGCCGAATTACCCACAAGCCCCCAAAGTAATTCCAGTGACCGTTGCTAAAGCTATAATGTTCGCAGCCCACTTTTTCTTAAAGAAAAATATTAATAATAGTATTATATAATAGTATTATTTTACAACATTGAATGTTTTTATTTCTGAAAGAAAAGTTGTATGAAAACTGCATAATAGGTAAACATGAGATAAACCATTTAGTCAAGGGAACTAACAATTTTGTAACAATTGTAAGCCACCCTGGATAAGGGTGTCTGCTAAGAATTAAATTATAATAAAGTAGTGCCTCTTTGCCCTCAGTAGTACCATAAACTTATTTTCAACCTTGCTCAAATGTTTTCAATAGTAATCAACTTTAGCAGTACAAGTTAGCCCAAAGCCTCCCCTTGAGCTTGTATCTGTGGTGAGGTCATGCTCATATGCATTTGCTTCTACATTAGGTACCCCCAGATTGTTTGTCTGAATGAGCAAGGAGAGGAGGACCTAGGTCTCAAGACTATATTGTATCCATGACCAGTAAATGAGTCACTACCAATACTGTTTAAGAAGAAAATTCCCATGGGATAAGGATTGGGCAACATTACAAGGTGGGTGGTGTGGAGAAGAATAGAAGGTCCAAATGGTGGTTTATTTACAAAAAATATTCGGTTTTATTTTCACAGTGCTCCCCTCTACCATAAATAGTATTGGGGACTAAACGGTGGGT
This sequence comes from Acipenser ruthenus, assembly GCF_902713425.1. Taxonomy (NCBI): domain Eukaryota; kingdom Metazoa; phylum Chordata; class Actinopteri; order Acipenseriformes; family Acipenseridae; genus Acipenser; species Acipenser ruthenus. The sequence continues at coordinate 40,092,198 of NC_081193.1, read as the reverse complement.
TGCAGTACCAAACAAAATTATAAAACAATAAATCCAATGTCCAATCCACACATGCACACATGGGTTGAGGTGGTGGTGAAGTGCATGTGCTCCCAGGGAAAGTCCTGGGGGCTGTGCTGTGGCAGTGCAGGTGCTCCGCGTGTGTGGCGTGGTAGCTTCTGCTCCCGTGGTCTCCGCCTGCCAAACAAAAACAAAACGCAGATAAGTGCAGCGTCAATTGCCGCACACAACACAGCTGATCACAAGAGAGTCGTTCAGCAGTCTTACAGCAACGCCCTTTTCCCAAGATGCCCGACTTCTGGAACCGCTCTACCGTTTAGTCGTCCCATCCCTGTGAAGGTGTACCACCAACCTTACTCAGCACCCTTCCTGGTCGGGAGGTAGATTTGCAGCTCAGATTCCTTCTCTCCCGTTCACAGTGGGTCATACAGTTTTCCGTGGGCAATTGGCTATTCTGTAAGTGGTAATTGACTATATTTAGTTTACTATACATTGTATTGTATTTAACCAGTAAGGCAGAAAATACAAAATGTGTTTTAATTGCGATTACGAGCTTCTGATAAAAACAAATAACAAAAAGACAAAAAACATATACAGTATGAATGGGTTTGTACAATTATAATCAACACCATTAATAATATTGGGTAAGCCTAGTATACCATCACTTTTTCACTGAATGAAAATAGGTTTCCCATCATTTTTGCAAATTTGTACTATCACACATTGATTTCTATAATGAGTAACACATGCCAAGTCTATAATCAGAATACAAATATACAAAAGGGTGTTAAAGATTTTGTTGAAGATATTTGCAAGGCATCTGTCATCTATTGTACAGTATTTGTTTCATGTAAAATTCCTTAATAATGAGTATTTGCACTGTTTTGCACTAAAAAGTGCACAACCAGTTTAGTATTTTCCAGTAAATAGCACAATCACTGCATGAATCAGCAAAAAGGATATGTCTTTCACTGAAATGTAGCAGTAGGAAATGAAAGTTATTTTTCAGAGCCGGAATAGGGTACCAGCTGCATTAACATGTTTTATAGTATTAAATTACTCATTACCTGTATTAATGCATTGTTGAGTACAGTAGCACTTTTAATATCCTTCCTGATAAATTCATATCCTTAGAGGTGACTTCATCACATGTGTTTTTAGTATAAATAAATATAAAATATGTCTGGCATACCAGAGGAAGTTAGACAAAGCACCGGGAACTGCCATCTCTTACACTGCCCTCAACTGTCCACTAACAAAAGCAGAAGCAGGACTATGGGATTCAGGTATTCAATCGACAAAATCAAACCAAGAACAAAATAATAATAATAATAATAATAATAATAATAATAATAATAATAATAATCTTAATTTTATAACACACCTTTCATGACAAGTCATCAGAAAGCGCTGTACATAAGAACACAAATAAAAATAGATCATAAGAAATATATCAAATATTAAATCTAAAATAAATCCAGTTTAAACAAATAAGGCAACATTTTAAAACACCCAAGGATTCAGAGTCCTTAATTTATTTGGGAAGGGCATTCCACAACCTAGGGGCATAGGAACACAAGGCCCTATCACCCACAGTTCGTAGTGTGACCATGGGGACACATAAGAGTCCAACATAAGTGGACCACAAATTGCGTCTAGGGGTATAAATAGACAAAAGGTCAGTTGTTTAAGTGGCGGACACACCCTACAAGGCCTTAAAAGTCATTAGCAAGATTTTAAAATCAATGTGAAACTTAACAGGATGCCGATTCAAAACCCTATTCAAAACCCTGGCTGCTGAGTTTTGAACATACTGCAGTTTGTTTAGGATGTTCTTGGAAACCCCAGCAAGCAGGGCATTACAGTAGTCAAGTCTGGACGAGACAAAGGCATGGACCAGTTTCTCCGCAGCAGGCATAGAGAGAACAGGGCGTAGCCGGGCGATATTCCTAACATGGAAAAAGGTGATATTTCGTACATGAGGCTCAAAAATTAAGCTAGGGTCAAAAATAACCCCCAAATGTTTCATTTTAGAGCAAAACTCTAAAGTCTGTCCACCATCAATAGCCATGCTTAAACGGTTAGATTTATGCAATTAGTTCACCAGGAATATGCAGAAGATATGTTGTTCATGCTGAATACACTGCTGTTGTAAATAAATGAAATAACTGACCTCATCCACATACAAAATGTGTGTTTTCTGTAAAGTAAGCACTAAGCAAACAGGTATTTTATAATAAAGAAGTTTGCAAAATTAAGAATTCTACTAACACTGGGCCCTGTTAGACAAAAAAACCCTAAATATTTTCTGTCTACATCTGGCATATATTATATAAATGCTTTGACCATAGCCTGTTAAAACATTCTGTGATTTTAGTATAATGTTGTTTATTACTTGTTTACCTGGTTAAGGGGCAAAATGTGCAGTTCTCCTGTGCAGCACCTTTAAAACCAAAAGCTTTGAACCTTTTCCAAATGGTTATATGACCATTTTAAAAGGTGCAATTTGACCTCAGGGGTCTGTACTATTCAGCCTTCACTACTGAGGGCTGGATCATTTTGCAGCCAAGAGGAGAATACAGCCTTCACCTTTAGCGGGATAAAAGAAATTCTAAAACAACAAGCTATAGCCATTACAGTCCAGCTGTGTTAAATACTCAGGGGGTTTCTAATGAAATGCATGTGGTTACTGTGGGTTCTTTCATACCGATTCTGCTGTTAAAAATAAGAGCGAAAAATACAGTATGTAATACAGAGGACCCTGCTAGAAATTGGGTTCCATCAACAATGTAGAAATTTGTGACATTGGCCTTAGCCTGCACACAAGAATAAAGAGGTTATTATGCTTTGACATTGAACTAATTACATGATTGACAGGTGTGTTATTACATTTAATAGGCATTTTATGAGTACTACGGGAAAAAAAGGCACTTACAATATAGATCTAAGCAATTACTGCAAAGAAAACCGAAGAATAGAAAAAACCTGAATCTGCTGATTTGCAGAACAGCTCTTATAAGATATACAGCTAGCTTCTTCAAAAACTAAATTTGTATAAATGGGCAAGCATGTATATTAGCAGTGTATGTGGGTACAACAAAGAAAGTACTCCACCCAGTCAGTATGCATTGGTAGTAAATGGATAACAATTTGGGATAATAGTTCCATCCATCCATCCATTATCATTAACCGCTTACTCCTTTACAGGGTCACGGTGAGCCGGAGCCTAACCCGGCATACACAGGGCGCAAGGCGATACTATACCCTGGACGGGACGCCAGTCCATCGCAGTGGATAATAGTTAATACATTTAAAGTATAAGCTTGTTATGAACTAATAATAACCTTATTTGCTAAACATTTCCACAAAGTGTGTTTAAACAAAATTAACCCACATTAACGCCCCACCTCCCTGGTAGGCCAGACTCCAATATTCATAAAAAATCCATAAAACATATGCAAGCTTATCAAAAGAACATTTTGGCACTGCCGCACATCCACTGGCAAATTGCCAGTGGAACATACACAGGTGTATACCCAGTGGGTGTGGTTTAACCAGTGGACCATAGACTAAAGAAGTTAAAGCTACCTACTGAGTGAGCTACAAATAGTCATGCTGTGCTGCATGAAAGAAAAGAAAATACAATAATTTTCAGACTCTCCTGCGGTAAAAATAAAAATACAATAAGGGGTATTAGGTCATATGTATTGGAAGGTTGTTTGCTTTGCACACACGAAGACTTTGATCAGTCAGATTTTAAAAGAAATGTGGAGAGCCAAATGGCAGCGTGCCTTCCTGACCTCCAAGTCTGAACTCTGTTTCTGGCCTATGGTGGCCTTACATTGACGGTTTTATGGCAGGTCTTTATTGTTTTTTGTTCAACATATGTCTGCCACAGACTTGACGGTACAGAAAAACCTGTAACACTGTCAACAAATGGAAAATGGTTTCTACTATAATGATCCAAATTACACAAATCTGGAGTTAATATGAGTCTTGTGTTTAATGCTGGTTGCATTTGGAATTTCCAAAACTGCTTTTCCACACATGGCATTATAAATAATCCCCAAGGCATGAAGTCCATAATGCTTTTGTGTGGCATGACATGTACTTGACCACCTATCCTATGACCAGGGACCTTCATTTTTTATGAAATTATACAGAAATATACTAAAATGCTTCTAAAAGTTCAAGTTCGTAAATATAAACCACCTGAAAAATAATTATTTCCCTCCGACAGGAATTGTTAAAAAGTCTTCTATTTCTGTATTTCATTACTATTTATTTGATCCTTTCCTGGTTTTGTTTGCCCATTAATTTGGGAAATCCATAATACAGTATTTTCTGTTTCACTTACAGACATACATTTTTTTGTAACTAACAAAATTACATTAAAGAATGATGACTCTTATTTGAACCGATTCCATTTTGTAAGTAACAGTAATAAAGGGTAGAATCATTTGCAAGTCTAATTATCAGTTCAAAGCTGCTGTTGAATCTTAGCAGCATTGATTTTCTCATTTCAGAAAGTCTGAAACGTGGCACTATGCTATGCTATTCTATATGGAATTGCACTATACAAGGTCAGAGACTCACATGACTTGAAACTTGTGTTTGGGACATTGTGGAGTGGTAGCTTCACAGCCCAGATGGTATTGGCAGGGAGAGAGACTCAGACACAGAAAGCTGCAGGTTAAATTGTGCTAATGAGCTCTTTAATTCACAAATAAACAAACATCATACAGACAAAACACTTAAGAACATAAGAACATAAGAAAGTTTACAAACGAGAGGAGGCCATTCGGCCCATCTTGCTCGTTTGGTTGTTAGTAGCTTATTGATCCCAGAATCTCATCAAGCAGCTTCTTGAAGGATCCCAGGGTGTCAGCTTCAACAACATTACTGGGGAGTTGGTTCCAGACCCTCACAATTCTCTGTGTAAAAAAGTGCCTCCTATTTTCTGTTCTGAATGCCCCTTTATCTAATCTCCATTTGTGACGCCTGATCCTTGTTTCTTTTTTCAGGTCAAAAAAGTCCCCTGGGTCAACATTGTCTATACCTTTAGGATTTTGAATGCTTGAATCGGATCACTGCGTAGTCTTCTTTGTTCAAGACTGAATAGATTCAATTATTTTAGCCTGTCTGCATGTATGATATGCCTTTTAAACCCGGGATAATTCTGGTTGCTCTTCTTTGCACTCTTTCTAGAGCAGCAATATCCTTTTTGTAACAAGGTGACCAGAACTGAACACAATATTCTAAAAACACACTTAACAAAATAAAAGGCACAAGGGCCGAAACAAAAGGGTTTACAAAAACTCAAAAGTAAACAAGACGGGACAACACAACATGGAGCACGAACACGCAACACGGACCTCCACCTCTATCACCAACATTAATTCCACTAACTCTAAATTACCACCCGTTAACACCTATTTTATACACCACATGTTTTACTAGGGAGAAATGTAACCCCTTCCCTGCTAACCCAATTTTCCCCACAACATACAGTGTAATTCACTTAGGTTAATGGGGTTGTTTTAAACTACTGAACAGTTTGACTTGTTCATTTTACTGTGTTTGGTTTTAAGAGAACCCCACACATTCAATTAACTTTGAGTTGGGAAAAAGTCCTGTTTCCCCCCTGCATGGAACTGGTTTGAAATGTGATCAAAACAACTTGTTTCATCTAATTTAGTTTCCATCTTTTGAATTCAGCCGGTCAAGCCCCCAATTAGATTTATTGTAGGGATCCAGTGCTTTTGAATAGGCATTAAAACCCTATGGGATGAGCTGCTATTTTCACATCTCACAACTGTAGGGGCCCTGAAACAGATTTAGATCTGAAACAAATTTAGATCTGAACAACACTACAATGTTATTTTCCATTAAGATAGGAGGAGAAAGCCTAGGAAGACAGAGTAGGCAGTTCTTGCTCATAGCAGCAAGCAATGACTTATTAAGGGTACATACGTTTACACAAAACTAAAAACACAAGGGACATGCCAAGATAGAAAATAAGTGCATAGCTGGGGAGCTGAATTCAGGGAACAGAATTGATATCACTCATTACTCCCTTGTTGGACAATGAATGGAAAAAACTTCTGCTGGCACAGTGAGAGCTAATTAACTTAGTACATAGGAAGTTTATCTTATAAACCTGGAACAGGTTTAAGCCTTGGATATCAATTTGTTTGTGCCATTCATGCTGATTGAAGTTCAAAACCACATAGTTTGTTATTCACATTCTGGTAATATAGTTAAAAACATAAAAATCAACTTAGCAGACAAGCCAAGATGCCATTATTTCATTTATAATCAAGCAGCTACATGCACACTACACTCTAACTAGTATTTGGACACACAGTATGCTCTGCTAGCTTTCTTAGAACATAACTTAAACACATGCAAGGTCTCTTAAGAACTCTCTATATGTTGGGTTCTCATTTTACAACATTACCATGATTACTTACCCTTTTATAAAAACAGTTTCACAATGGAAACTGTTTTTTTTGTTTGTGTTTGAAAACCTTTTTTCAACAAAGGGTTGAGGGAACAAAAACCATTGCTTAGTGGATGACTGTTCTTTAGTAATCAGTAATAGCATTGTATACTAACTGGTAATGAACCCCATATTCTATAATTAGCACCTTTAATATTCATATTGATGTTTTATCTGCACCTTTAACAGTAGGTGCATATGACTGTTCTAGTAATAGGGACATGACATATGTGGTTAGGATTGGATAGGCATGGAGACAAGTTTCTTACCCTTACATAGTGTTCTTTTTATGGAAGGCTTGAGGCATTCTTGCAGGGCAAATTTGGGAAGCTTGCATCGGCACTGGTTGTGCTATTCCTGCTCTGTAGATCAGAGGGCAATCTCCAACTCAACAACTTCGATTTATATATATAGCACCTTATCATGTGCAGACCTGCACATCTCAAAGCTAAAAGACAACTAAACCAATCATAAAATCTGAACATAAACACAAAAAACAGATTTGGCTATAAAAGCTTCTCAAGGGCCTTAACCAAATGCAAGACCGAACAGATAAGTCTAAGACTTTTTTTAAACCTATCAACTGACTGGCAGTTCCTGATGTCAGCGGGGAGGTCATTCCATAGCACAGGAGCTAAAGGAACGACCACGAGACCAACCCGTTCCACATCAGGAACAACCAGCCTGGGAGGATCTAAGGGTATGAACCAGCTGGTAAGGACAAAGTAATTCAGTAAGGTAAACAGGACCAGTGCAATTGAGTGAGCGATAAATCAGAAGAAGTAGTTTAAAAGAGATTCAATACTTGATGGGAAGCCAATGAAGTTTAGCCAGGACTGGTGTAATGTGGTGGTACCTTTTCATACCAGTCAAGATTCTGGCAGTTGCCTTCTGAACTATTTATAATCTATCAATTGCTTTGGATGGAAGGCCTGCAAATAGGCAGTTACAATAGTCAAGCCTAGAGATTACAAATGCATGGATCAAAATCTCAGCATCAGTGAGAGAAAGAAAATGTTGAACTTCAGTAAATATAAGAGAGGATTTGACAACAGAAGAAATATGTGCCTCAAAAGACATTATGGCGTCTAAGTGTACCCCAAGGTTCTTTATAGAAGCTGAAGACTGCAGTAGATAATTACCATAACTAAGCTGAAAAGAAGTGAAAGATTTCAATTGTGTTTTAGAGCCAGTAAGCAAAAGTTCAGTTTTACTAGCATTTAGCTGCCAAAACTTAGCAGACATCCAAGATTCAGTATCTGCAAGACACTTGGTAAGCACTAATATATCAGAAGAAATGTTAGTATTCAATTTAAGATATAGCTGTGTGTCATCTGCATATGAATGAAACTGAACACTGTGTCTACAGATGATCTCACCCAGGGGCAACATGTAGATGTTAAAGAGCAGTGGTCCCAAAACTGAGCCCTGGGGGACACCAGAATTAACATCCAAGTGAGCTAGTGGAGATTCACCAAATTTAACTTATTGTGCCCCAACAGATAAGACACAACAAATCAAGAGCAACAGCATCTATCTTGACAACAGATTTTAGTCTGTACAAGAGTATAGAGTGGTTGACAGTATCGAAGGAAGCTGACCAAACCAAGGCCAAAGACAGCTACAGAGAGGGTGCACCGAAGTCAGAATTTAACGAGAGGTCAATTAAGACACAAACTTAAGCCATCTCAGTGCTGTGATTATGCCAAAAAACAGATTGAAAGAGCTCAGATATGCTGTTAGTGGTAAGATGGTCTTGTAGTTGTCTGGCCACAATATGTTCTGTTTTAGACAAAAAAGAAAGATTTGAAATGGGACGGTAGTTATTAAGATAGGAGGCATCAAGGGAATGCTTTTTTAGAACAGAGGTAACTATTGCAGTCTTGAGAACAGAAGGAACGTGACCATGAGATAAACAAAGATAATAATATGAGTTAAGGCTGCAGCAAGATCCTTCCCATGGTGCTGAGTCAATTTTGAAGGCCATGGATCAAGGGAACAGGTTGTGGGTTTAGATTTAGTAATCAAGTCAAGAATCTCATCTGAGTTAGTTCAGGAGAAATGGATACACTTTGGTGTATTAGGCAACACTGAGGGGGGAGGACAATCATAAGTTCAAGAATTAGAAAAGGAACGTATAATGGAGTCAGCCTTTTCCTTGAAAGAGGAAGCAAAGTCGGTAGCACTGAAAGAAGATAGCAGTATTTGAACCCAGGAGAACATTAAAGGTTTTAAATAGTGTTCTTGGATTATTATGACCTTCCCTGATAATCTTAGAGTACTAAAGTGACCATGCCTCAGAAAGGGCAAGAACATAGTTAGAACATAGTGTGTGTGTGTACTTTACACAATGCTTTATGGACCAAAAGACCAATAGATTGCCATTTATGTTCAATGCGATGACCCTGGGCTTTTACTTCACGAAGCTGAGGAGTAAACCAGGGGGAGTAATGATCAGAATGGATTCATCTAGATTGTAAAGGTGCCACAGGTGTCCAAGATGTTTGTAAGACAATTGTTATAAAGATCAACTGCATCATCCCCCAATACAGGAAGAGGCCCAACTAGGCAATGTTTAGAGCGGTATGAAATAGATAAGTTATTGTTCTTGGGAGTAGATGTACTTAGTAAGTTAAGATCAGTTGAAACAGGGTAGCGGGCAGATACAGCAATGTCGTTGACATGGAGGTCAAGAACTTGAAGACCAGAGGTTAATCCAAGATCTAAAATATGGCCATGGTTATGAGTTGGGGGTTGAACATGTTGATAAAGTCCAAAACAATCAATTACACTGAGAAAAGAAGCAAAGGTGGATAAGTGGGGGAGTCCATATGAAGATTGAAGTCACCCATGATGATGAATCTAGTGGTAAGCAAATAAAGCACAGTTAAAACATTTGAGAATTCAGGATAATGTACCACATAAAGTAAAATATCTTACATTTTACTGCAAGATATTCAAAAGAAAAATATTTGTACAAAGAGAGGGCAGTAGCAGTATAGGAAGATTTAAAAATTACAACAGTTCCACCACTCCTTCCTGAATTATAAGGTTTGTTAAGAAAAGAGTAGTTAGAAGGTGTAGCCAGATGCAAGGAGGAGAAATCTCCAGGAGAGTGCCAAGTTTCAGTGAAAGCAACAAAGTCAAATCCATTTTCCAAGATAATTGGTTAAGAAAGATAGCCTTTTTATTTAGGGAACGAGTATTTAAAAGAGCCCTGTGCATACTATGATTTGTATTTTGTTTTTGTTGTATTATTATGTATTATATTTGGCAGGACGAGCAAGGTGCCGTCCACCATTATTTGTTATTGTTTTGTGTTTTAGAATACCTCATGAGAATGTGTGACTGTCAGCTACTGATTATTTAGTTAGCTGACAGTCACACAGTTTTATTAAACCATGCAAAATGTGACCAAGGGGTTAACAAGATAATTGATAGCAAGTTAATCCCTCGGTCACCGCTATAAGAACCTGCAGCTTTGGCTACAACGGGTTGAGAGTTCAGGAGTGGAGAACGAGAGTCAGAGAGTGGAGGTAAAGCAAAAATATAAAAATAAAAATTGCTACTTGTGCTGGAACAACCAGCACGATACTTGTTGTCATTATTGTTTGTTTGTTTGTTTTGGCCCTCGTGCCTTTTGCTTTGAGTGTTTAGTTTAATAAAAAGAGGATTGAGCACATTTGCGTCTCGCCCCGTAATACTGCTGTGTAGTGGATTAATTTCCTGGTCTGACTTCACCACTCAAGCCATCCTTGTCACAAGCCATTTTAAACCCACTAGATATGTGCAGTGGTGTTACTAGCAGCAAGAGACTTCGACAAAGGAATAATTACTCTAGATAGACAGAATCTATTTCTCCCCCTTCCCTGAGGTGTTGAAATAGATTGATTAGAGTAAGGGATCCATACATTAGGTACAGAACTGGGGATCAACTTAGTGGAAAGGAATCTAGAAAAACACATAGCTAACTATTAGTCTATAATAGCTGTGCAATACACAGCGGTGGAGTTAAAAAAGTGTGGCTAGCAGTAATGTAGTCAACAATAGTAGACAGCAGCAAAATACTTGTTATTTGAGCAATATATAATAGCAATAAAATGACTTTAGGAACAGTACAAAGTAACAATGTGATTAAAAGTAGTCTGTAATAACATTCAAAAAGTGAAAGCGACTGCACAGGCACCAAAAGCAACCAAAACAGCCCCAAAACAGCCAAAGTCCTTTTCTGTGTTGTCCTTGTCTCGTCTGCCGCTCACACCAGAAAGGAGGCTTCAATCAGCATCAAGTTAGACAATTAGCAGCACAGGTGTGTGTAGTAAATGGTAGATGTCAATATCCCATTCACTGGAACAGTGGTTTACAGGGCAAAGCAGGAGTACGGAAACAAAAATTCTCAAACTCAACTACTGAAGACCCTGTTAACTCCATCTTGGCTTTACTTTTCCGGTAGTCCAATTTCTTTCAAGAAAGCACCTAATTGTGTTTTGAATCACCAAATGTTTTAGCCACTATGACATCCTCCAGTGGGATATTTCACGCATTTATTATCCCCAATTTGAAAAAAAAAAACACTTCCCAGCTTGACTGTTGAATATGTTTTCTTTAACTTCCATCTGTGCCAACCTGATTATATCCTCTGTGTTGACTTCCAAGTCGTTAGTTGCTTTGACATTATCTACACCATAAAAGAGTTTGTGTTCTTCAATTTAATAGTCTTCTTCGTTGGTCGTGCAAGTTTATATCCTTTAACCTTGGAATCCGACTAGCTGCCCTTCACTGACCTTCTTAAGTGTAATAGTGTCTCTTGTAACGCAGTGACCTGAACGAGTCAAAGTACCTTATGTGGGGATTTTATAGATGCAGTATTGCACTGACATACAGTCAAACACCATTTGTTGGAGGCTTTTTCCAGACTACGAACTGTTGTCTATTACAAAGAAACCTGTTTATAATATATATATATATATATATATATATATATATATATATATATATATATATTATTTTTAAACATCAGCCATTAAAATCTTTCATGAATAATATTTTTATATTGTAAGATTTTAATGGCACTCCGGCTTTGTTTGCAGCTGAACTAAGATAACAGTAGTACCTCTTAAAAATGCTGCCTAAAAAAGCATAATTAAACATCTATGAAACATAAGTAATAAAAAATGTTCAGGAACAGTACAAAATATTTGCTTAACATGTATGACTAAACTGTAACATTATTTTACAGTATATTTACTTCTGACAAACTGTTTAGACTACAGTCATAAATTAAAACTAGACATTTTTGGACACACTCATACTATAAAGAATGACATAATTATGTAAAGAAGATGATGTAATTACACACAGAAGCATGCTCACACACACGCACACAGTGAAACAAGGAGGCAGGTAGGATCCAGGATCCAGATCCATATTAAACAGGAAGAACTGGGTCCTAAATATTGCTTAGGGGGCTATTTGGGGTCACTAAAGACGGTCAAACAATTAAGCATAAGGATCACACCAGTATGTTTTAATAAATTCTCAATGTTGGGATGCTGTTGTATATCTATCTATCTATCTATCTATCTATCTATCTATCTATCTATCTATCTATCTATCTATCTATCTATCTATCTATCTATATATATATATATATATATATATATATATATATTGTATACATTATTCTCACATTTCAGTATGCAATTTCCTTTGGTATGAACGATCTAACAAAGTAGCACAAATTTGTATTCATTATGGCAAAATTAACTAGACAAAAACATTCAACAGTAATAAAGATAAAATGAGCAGCTATTTACAGTATGCTTCTGCTTTTCTCTGCTGGGAAGTATGTTCTGATTATCTGCTGTAAACCAAAAGTGGTGTGTGGGAGCCAGGGTTGTATTGTCCCAATATACTGTGAATAATATTTAGTTCAATTTAATCTGTAGTTCAATACATGGTCCTGGAGCATGTATTTCCCCCAAACAATTATACAAAAGTATAGAAATTGCACACAATTGCACACATTGATTTGTTTTTGTGAACACCTATGTTCATGTGCCCCACCTCATGAGTACAGAATGTAGTCTTTCAAGTGGATCAGGCGCGGCTGGTGTATAAGGGGCGTTGGGGCACCGGCTCAACAGTTTGAATTCAATAATAATTTGCTATTTTGTCACTGGCTGCTAGTAACATCTTTAAAGAAATCATTATGGTATTTACATTGCCTATTGCTACCACCGCAAATGAGCATGTGCAGTAAGGACCTTGGGTGGTTTCCCTGCTGCCCCTGTAGCACATGTGCAGCAGTGATTCCTGAGCTCTGCGTTGAATGGCAATGCTCGTGTGTGTTCACTGCTCTATGGGGTGTGTTATCTGTCACCCAAGCGTAGTGTTTTGTGGGTAAAACAGCCATGAGTAGGTGAGTACGGTTTGATTTAAGATATAAGATGATACTCGTATACACTTGTCAGTTACATACTGTGCTGTATTAAAATTCTGTATTGTTTAATGTTAATTGTGATATGTGCGTGTGGGTGTTACTTTAAATCTTTTTTAAAAAATTTTTTTTCTGACTTTTTTCCCCAATCTGTAATTACTGCGTGTAGCTTTGAAAAAAGGTACTCTGCCAAAACTTGTCCTTCTTTATTTATATATATATATATATATATATATATAAGTTTTTATATTAACGCCCCACTTGTCTCAGAATTATCTATTCTCTATTGCCAAGAAAAATAACAATAACTACAGTATCAGTATTTTTAATTTAATTTGCTGAGTAAAATATTTGTAGACATTTGAGAAGATTGGGTGTGAGACCAGTGTCGTATCTTTGGTTTCAAAAGTGGGGGTGGGGTGGGGTGGGGTGGGGCAGTTTCAGTAGCTGGGTCATGCATGAAGATTATCCTATCTGAAATAATAAAAGATTTTACAAACAAGTAGGCCTATAACAAAACTACATCCCTTCCTGCGGCACTCATTCAAAACAATACATTGTTGGCACAATGTTGTCATGAGTGATGATTGTTGCAAATAACTATATTATTCAGTCACTTTTGAGTCATGGAATTACGAAGCCATGACTTTAGTCTTCGAAGAGCACTGAAGCTCTATTAGAATTATGCTAGTACTGTAATGGTATAAGAAAAAGGTGTTTTTAAAAAGTATTTTTAGCTTACATCTACTTAAAATATGCAGATGTAGCTTGAACCTCAAACCGCAGTGTATTGACGATAATGTAAATAACATCAAGCTCAAGACAATGAGTTTCAAACTTTAAACGTGTTACAGGTAAGAACTCAACTTTACTATGATGAATACAATAATGTTCATTATGGTAATTGTTTATTTATTAGTTTAAAAATGTTCCATAAAATGTGACTGTGGCAGGATGGCTTGGTGGTGACGTCCCCAGACCAGGAAGCTGATACACACACACAGACAGGTACTGTGAGCTGAAGGCACTGGTGTGCATATTTATTTACTGATACCAAAATAAAAAGGATAGACAAAAAAAAAAAACACACTGCTCACAGAGCAAAACAAATCTCAAACACAAATACCTCCACTCAAAACAAGTATGGTGTTGTGTTTCCAGGACGAGTAACAGTTGTTTTACTTTCTGTTTTGTTTAGTTTAGTTTAGTTTAGTTTAGTTTAGTTTTGTTTCTTTTCATTTCGTTTCTCTCTTGGCTCTCTCTAGCTCGCTCACGTTCCTCCTACTTGAACACCCACCCTGACCAGCAAAAGCTGCAGGTTTTTATACATGTGACCATCTCTGGATTAGCAGTAAATTAATCAATCCGGAGATGGTCACATTCTACACAAGAGTTTTTACTCTGCGTGGCCAACAGCCTATTTATCAATAATCACCAGCTGCCAACCACACATTTTCACAAGATATCTGTGAGAGACAAGCTGCTAATAATCGCCCCTGCCAGATCACATTTAACTATATAATAATTCACCCCAAAATAAACACCAAACAGTACATTTCAAATCATAACAATACATTCACCAGCAACCCACAATAACACATTAACCAGCAGGACTTTGCCCTGCCCCCTATTTACACGCAGGACTCAGCCCTGCCACAGTGACCAAGAGTGAGTTTTTGGAACATTGATAAATAGAGATGCGAGAGTCTGTGTGATGTATTTAAACACACAAAATAATTTAAAATCACTAAAATAACGTGATTCATTTGATATAATAATTGTGTAAAAAGTTATTGGTAATGTATTCGTTTTTATTGATGTATATATTTATTTGCACACAGCACAGAGGTCATTTTGCTGTTTTAAGTTTACTGTTTCAATTTAAAATGAAATGTTGAACTGTATGTAGACAGACGCCTCAGTGTGATAACATTAGTAAATAACACAAGCTATGGTGAATTACAAACTTAAACAACTTTCCTGTGTTTTGGATACAGCAATGTAGTGCATCCTCCCCTATCTTTGTCCATCCGTTTGCCATTTTTCCCCAACATTACTGTGATCTCAGATTGTATACAAATTTGTCAGCCGGGGTCTTTAAACTACATGCCATGTATGTTCACTTCTTATTGGTCATTTTCCCTAGTTAAGGTGTGTGCAGCTCCAGTATCGGATAAACATTACAGATCAATGATCCCAGATCCAATGCCATTTTTCTTCCCATAGACTTCTATACTGACTAGTGCTTATACCAATAAATTATCATGAAAAGAAAGTTTTAGTACTCCTGCAATGTGAGGGGGACATTTCCCCATCATTGAAAAAGTGAGGGGGGACATGTCCCCTGTGTCCCCTGTGTAAATTACGCCTACGTGTGGGACAAAATACTTTTCCTGATGGTTCTGAGCTATTTGTAAATAGCATGTTTACACAGATAACCAAAATAAAAGAGGATAGATAGCGTCTCGCTTTGTTTCAATTTGGCAAAATTCTGTTTAAAGATCGCTCATAAAGATCATTGGTAAGTATGAGTTATTGTCACTTCTAGACAGTATGTATGTTCTTCAATGCATTTCACTTTAAATTAGAACATGATCTTTTAAAATGATGAGAACATGGGAAAATTATGCCCTTATTTTTTTTAATGACTGACAAGACTAACCTTTGCTCCTATATTTAGTGCTCCTATTCTTTCACTTTAATAAGTGACTTATTCATATTAAGAGGGTTTGTAGTCCCTAGTGCATGGAATAGGGACATTGGCAGCTCCCCAAGCAACCAACTAAATCAAAGTTGTTAGCTTAACAAAAAAAAAAAAAAACATTCTTCCAAGCGTTCAGTCTGGTCAGTGGTATTTTGGGAACACTTGCCAGATGTACAATACCAGAGGGAGAGTCTCAGATTAAAAAAATAAATTAAAAATAAGTAATGATTAAAGGTTTTCGGTAACATTTGACAGTTACTACATTCACATACCTGATAACAGATAAATGAAATCGCATATCCTTAGTAATCAGCTGCTTCTATTTTCTTGCCATGAATCCATCACAAATGAGGATAACATTTCTCATATATCTGCTTGTAAATGTATTTGATACAACACTGTAGCTGAAAACCTTTGGCACCAAATTAAAGTAACTTGGTCCATCTGGTAAATGTTCTTTTCATGCTGAACTCCAGCAGTGTAGTTTAGAAGAAAACCCCACCCTCTGACAAGAAGCTAGATGTCATATAAAGTTAAATCTGTAAATAATCTTACAGGAAAAGGCTTTTCGCTTGAGCTGCTAAATTTTTAGCCTCTCCTACACGTCTCCAGAATGAGACACCACAGGCATGATCAAAGCTTTCTTTTACATTGAGAGGTTTGTGTTATTTCATATGTGGACTTTTGTATACTAGGCCTGTTGTGTTGCACTTACAGCTTTAATGTGTTCTTAACTAAAGTCAAGAAAATGTATAAGCTATTTGTGAGAAACAGTCAGCAAGCAATCATATATATATATATATATATATATATATATATATATATATATATATATATATATATATATATATAGCCTTCAAGTACATCTTCCTGGGAATCAACTTTAACATAAAACAGTGTCTAGTAATACAAGTGGGTTGTGGACTACAAATGCCTGATATGTTCCATTAGAGCAGTGGTCCTCAAAGTAATTTGGGCACAGGCATAAATTGATCTTACTTGACTGTCTGCGGGCAAGCTGACTATTGCATAGGTTCTTATCCTTCCCGCGACATATACAGTGTGTATGTGTGTGTGTGTGTGTGTGTGTGTGTGTGTGTGTGTGTGTGTGTTTATATATATATATATATATATATATATATATATATATATATGAGAAAAATAATAAATTTTACCTAGAGTTTTAGTGGGAGTTATTCTTGTCTCAGACAGTAATTGTGAGTGCTGCGCTTATTCTTTAAATAATTTAGGCTATATAAAATACGCAATGCAAATATTTGTAAATAGCATGTTTTCACAGATAACCATCGGTAAACTAAAATAAGAGGATAGATAGCGTCTCGCTTTGTTTCAATTTGGCAAAATTCTGTTTAAAGATCGCTCATAAAGATCATTGGTAACTAAATCTAATACGGTGTTTCTCTTGTCTGTTGAAATGAAAAAAATATATAGAAAGAAAATTAAATTCTAAATACTGAAATGTATTATCAATAACAGTCGGCGAAATTCAGTGCTTAGTCGGCATATTAACAACCCGCCTCTGCTCACGAATGATTGGACAGCTGTCAGATCTTTCACTTTCTCATTGGCCACTTAATCGCCAATTTTCATTCAGTGCTTGTGCTTGCTTATGAATGGACAGCTGCATAAAACTGAGATATCTGACTCTCCTATTGGTTAAACTTACTTTCAGTACCTGCAACTGAAACAGACACAGTTTATGCCCCACCCAGCTAACTTATGTTTGGGCTAACGAAGAGAAAATGCAGGTATTCAATTGGTTGATCGTATCGCAGGGGCCCTTCAGGAAAAAAAAAATATATATGTCGAGTACGTACAAGCACAGCATAAGCGAGCAGCACTGTCAACAGACTGCTGTGACGCTTTTGTTGGAAAACGCGTTTTAAGTTTTATTTATTTCCCCACGCTACGACCCACCAAAAATGTGTTCACGACCCATAATTTAAGAACAGCTGCCGCGGGCACGATGCCCTGGCTTCGCGGTCACCACTTTGAGGACCACTGCATTAGAGGCTATAAATCTTGCACAAAAACTTGACAGTTTCATATTCATACACTAAGTGTGTGCATACACGTCTCCTCAAAAGTCTACCAACTGGGGACTTACATTCATTCTGTTGTTTTAAGACAAGAATCCATTATTTTGGGGAGGAAATAGATTGGTGCACTAAAAACATTATTTTGGAGATCTTGTAAAATGATATGTTACGTGTGGTATTGCTGCTAAAACTGCAAATTAAAGAAGTGGAAAATTCTGTATGGAGCTATCAGGCTTGTCAGAAAGGGACTCCAGACAGTATTTACAGATAGTTTCACTTCTTAGACCTGGTCACAATAGCCCCCTGACTGTACTAACCTGTGGCATGCAATGTGATTGGGAGGATATAACAATGCTATAGAACTTACAGAATATATATAAAACCAAGTCAACAAGGACACAGCAGCAACTTGTATGATATGAAAGCTCTGGAGTCCGTCTTTTCTGGTTCTGGGTAGGCAGTTTAGATTGTATTATTTCAGTCCTGCATGATCTCCAGGAAATTTAAAGAGGGGCTTTCCTGGAGGGCTAGCCTTGGCTAAGTGTCCCTAAGTGCAAGGACAAGGGGCAACTAACACTGGAGGAACTGGAAGAGGAAATCCTGTCTTCTGCAGGCCACAGAACTGGAGTACAGTAATGTGACAGTGCTTCCACTGAGAATACAGAAAAGACTGAGTTGCGAAAAAAGAAAAAATTAACCCTAGCTATATTTCCCCAAGTCAGATCATTGTCTAGGTTCTGTAATCCATTCACTTAAATGTTCCTGGGTCATTTTATCTGACACAAATTTTCCCATTCTTTAGAAATATTTTTTAGATCTCATTACATATTGAAAAACTGCCACTCGGTTCAGTTTTTTAAACCATTTCAAATTAGGAATAGGTGTTAAAAAGTAAAAATAAGCGTGTCTCTGGTTCGTAATAGATTTGGCTGTACCATTATTCTGAGAAAGCACACCTACAAGTTATTTAAACCTCTACTAATAAGCTGGCCATGAAAATTAAATATTCAGTATTTTAAAAGGCCCCTGTGGCGTTGTGGTCATAAAAGGAAAGAGAGCGAGTCTGTGCTATCCAATGCTAACGCGTCTTTATTGTTTCTTACGTTCTCTCTAGTTACAAGGGCGCATGCGAATACAAAACAACATAGCTTTATTAACTGCTATTACAAGAACAATAGCAACCCATCACAGCCCCTAAATCAATGTTTCATTAGTTATAAAATGTCTTTGTTTGTATTTCCACAAACAAGTTAGAACGTTCAAAATGGGACCACTTTCAACAAGTGAGTCTTAAATTATCCTTGTAAAGTCTGTCGTCTCGTCCCCGTTCACCCTGGCCCCTCCCCCCCACCGCAAAAAAAAAAAAAAAATATTGGTCCAATGTTTTAAGCTAACAAAAACACCCACAGACCCACATTATGTCTTTCTAGTGTGATGCAATGCACTGTTATTTGACTATGCCACCCACGTATTATTATACTAGGAGAAGAGCGACTCCTAAATTAACTACACCCCAAATTCATGGTTTCCTCTTTAAACAAGTTACCCTTCAAATGAAGACACATAGACGTGGTGTAAAGTTCAAACTGCACACAGAGCTACAATTTGATAAAATATTCAGAGTAAAGGCAATCCTGAACATGTAAAGAGATAGAAAACAAAGAACAGATCACGACAGTAGTATACATTCCTTACAATGGGATTCTCTAACAGATTAACCAGAATGTTTAATGAATCTACTGCAACAAGGCAGTGCCAAAATTGGGAAGCCGGAAGGTACACCTCCAATTAGAAGACTAGAGACGGGCGTTATGTGCAAAATAAATGAAATCCCAATAAAAATGTGCAAAAAAACACAGTATAATTTATAATACTGTAAAGGGTCAAACAACAAGAAGCAAACAGAACAAAAAGTGAAAAAGGTAAACTTAAAACATGTGCAAATATAAATATATAAAATGAATAAGCTCAACACCCAATAGCACACTACTTAAGGCAAACCACTGGAGGAGAAAGTGAGCTCAGCCTCACCCCAGAGATAACACACCTAATATAGTTATTACATTAACAAGAAGTCAGAAATGGTACACTAAAACAAAGTAGGGATAATCCCAAAGACAATATAGCAGCAAGTAAAATAAAACAATGCACACAACAGAAAAACAAGCTAAAAAGAAAACAGTGATTGGCACGCTGCTCCAAAAAGCAAACAGACATACAGAGATATGAGCATTGCACTAATCATGGACATTTTAGTAGAACCACTTTTTTCTATTTAAAGCAATCTGAAATGCTGCTTCTTCATACGTATGTCTCAAGCTCTAAATACATAAAGGAATGTGTCTAATAGATAAAAAAAAACATTTACCTTCGGTGAGTCGTATTGCAGCAAAAAAAAAAACAGATTAATGAAGAAAACAATTGCACTGGGAAAAGCAACTTACCTTCTTAACAGGTGAAACTTGAGCTCAATTCTCTTCCCTGGAGTTCTGTGTGTGCTTGATTTTACACACCTTTAGTTTTTATATTAATAAAAGTTATTACACCTTGTTAAACAATTTTGTGAAGTCCTAGTGACACGTGTTACACTAGTTTCGAAACATTACAGTATGTTGTTTCCTATGATTACATTTTACAGAGCTCCCAAAACTAAAGAAATTAAGCCCCTACATCTTCTATAAATATATTTTCTACAAGAGAATAGACCATTTCGAAACAGCTGCTAATCTTTCTCTCAAATTGCTGTGCATATAAAGAACAAAAGGTCCTGTCTTTGTGATTCTTGTCACAGTTCCTTTAAAAGTTTAATAAACATATACAAAGAACACAAGACTGAAACCAGGCCAAATTACAATGGGCAATATCACATGTTTTCACAAGCTTCCTAAAAACATAGCAAAACCTATGTGCTTCACAATGTGTTGAATTTAGTTATGATATTCTGATCTAAAAGGAAATCAGTTATCAAAAACTAGCTGAAGAGTAGCAATATATAATTTCAGATTTAACACTACATTGCCATATATTAATTACTTGGATATGTTTACAGTACTTGGTAAATGCTGAAAGTCTTTTCTTTTAGCCCTAGACCTAGTGTTCAGGATTGGAGTCATTTCTTGAAGCAGTCACCTGTGAAACATTTCTAAGGTTCAGCACACTTTTTGCATGTAGTTTCTTGTTCTTTAGTCCTTTTGATCTGATGGAAAATAAAATATATTAACGTTATCCATATTATTATTTGGAAAGTCAACAGCAACATCCATTTACCCCGTTTAAAAACTTTTCATACGCACGAATGAACATGCGGAACAAAATTATGTTTTCTTATCTGCTTGAATCTCTGCAGTCTGGTTTCTGGCCGCATCACAGTACTGATTAGGCGCTATATAAAAATAAAGATATTATATCAATCAATCATTTTTTATTTTATATAGTGCCTTTCATAGTGGACCACCATCACAAAGCGCTTTATAAGATGCAGTAACAACAAGAAAGTACATAATACTTTAAATACAGAAAAAAACATAATACATGATTGTGACAGGGATGGTGATGTCAGGCCAGATGCAGGAAGAAAACAAACACAGCACTGCAGGGCAAAGGGTTAGTTATTTAAACAATAACAAAAATAAAAGGTTTAACAAAAAACACATTGTTCACAGAGCAAAATAAAAAGATAAACCAAAACAAATCACGAACACAAAACACACAGGTCAGGCTGGGCAGATGCTGTCACTGATCCTGTATAATTTTTAACTTTTCTCCTTTCTCCTCTCGGTCTCCCATACTCTCCTCTGTACACCCACCCCGAACTGAGAGCACTGCAGGTTTATATACCGTGGCCGAGGGGTTTAACTAGCTAGTAATTATTCTATTACCCGTCGGCCACAATCTGCACAAGTTTATTAATTACGTGTGACTGCCAGCTAGTTTAACACCACACTAGCCGACAGCCACACTTTACCACGAGGTTTTTAAATACTACTGGCAGAGGATGAGCTGCTGACCTTGCCTCTGCCAGAACACATTTAAAACAATAACATTACATACGGCTTCACCATCATATTCATAAATAATAATAATAATAATAATAATAATAATAATAATAATAATAATAATAATAATAATGATAATAATAATAATAATAATACAACAAAACAAATACAAAATGATAAATTGCCCAGGGGTGGAGGGGTACCCCATTCTAAAAATAAACAAATAATCATGTACAGGGCTCCTCGCCCTGTTACAATGATATACAGTAAAAAAATTAAAAAGTAATGCATAATACATTAAATACAGTGGAAAGTGCATAATACGTGATAGTAGCATAATCCATGAAATAGTAGCAGCAACACAGCAGCTAATAGCAGATATCAGGCTTAAAGAGCATGGAAAGCAAGAGAGAACAGGTGGGTCTTGAGAGTTGATTTAAAGCGAGCGACGGTGGGAGCATCACGCACCAAAGCTGGGAGAGAGTTCCAAAGAGTCGGAGCCATGAAGCTAAACAAGCGTTCTCCAAGTGTGGTGCACTTTTGCTAACAAGCAGGCCAGAGTCGGAGGAGCTCAGCTTGCGGGCAGGGACATAGCGGGTCAGCAGGTTGAGGAGGTACTCGGGACCTGTGTGATGAAGGGCATTGTAGGTGAGTAGGAGAGTTTTGAAAATAATCCTGAACTTTACAGGTAGCCAGTGCAGCTGGACAAGGCGGGGGGTGATGTGATCATATTTTTTACATCTGGTAAGGATCCTGGCAGCAGTATTCTGAACTAGCTGCAGTCAGTTTATGGTAGGTGCCAGACTGTATATAGTGCTCCCTCTTTATAAGGCGGCCCTTTATACTGCAGAACAGGGTATAAGGCGGTACGGTCATGGCTCCCATTTGCCCCATAATGCCATTACACTAACACTAGTGTTCTAGTTATAAGGCGGAACACAAATAGCACAGTCTCTTAACTATGGCTCCTAGTGTTATAAAAGGGGAGCACTGTATATATGTATTCAATAAGGCCCGACAGGGTGTCTGTATATGTCAAATATACAGACGCATCGGTGGTGTTGTGCAACACGAGAAGTCCATATATTTGACGTATACGGACACCCTGAACGGCATTATTGCATTTATAATTCAGGTAAAACAGTGGATTTGAAGAAAAAAAGCATACTTTCGGTATTATAAATGAGATGTACTTTTCATCAAACACTTTTCATCAAAAACATCAAAACACATCTCAAAATAATGCAACATTCAGCATGACACCATACTTAATACTTTTAGATGTGTCATGCATTAGAGAAGATTAAATTACTTCCGGATTAGCTGGTCTGCGCAATCACTACTACCCCTGCACTGACTCAGGAGCGCAAAGATGAACACACGCTGTCCTCCGAAGAGTGTGCTGTCAGCCGACCGCTTTTTTTCACATTGCGGACTCACCATGCAGCCACCCAAGAGCTACAGCGTCGGAGGACAACGCAGCTCTCAGGCAGCTTACAGGCAAGCCCGCAGGCGCCCTGCCAGACTACAGTGGTCGCTGGTGCGCGGTGAGTTGAGGACACCCTGGCCGACCTAAACCCTCCCTCCCCCCGGGCGACGTTTTCTGTGTTTTGGTAGACTTCGATATTATAAATATTGATATCGAAGTATGTGCACGATATCGATATGCAATTTTCAAATCGCTGCCCACCCCTAATATATATATATATATATATATATATACAGTAATCCGTCACGTATCCACCCGTCACATATCCACCCTGACCGCTTATCCGCCATGATCAACTTCTTCAGCAACGTTAGTTTATTATTGAACAAAGAAGATTAGTTCAGAGATCCTACCGAAGTTTTCATACACTGTGTTGTACGTGCTCAGTGCCCTGCCATTGCTGGTAGTGTCACATGAGCTGTTCAGTGTGTTGATATGTTAATAAATCCTGTTTGCCTGCAGGACGTATCAACTTCAACCTCCGTCTCGATCTCCTGCCTGTCACTCAGCAGCGAATGCACGCACCCACATGGCAGACGCTACCCTGTCACAAGCATTAATACCCTGTATCTTTCTAAACAAGGGATTTAGGGGAGCTCCCTAATAAAAGCTGAATCTCAAAACAATAATTGTGTGAATATAGTAATTGTTACAGCTGTGTATAATGGTATTTAAAACAGGATTCATTCATCCGACTTTTTACATATCCGCCCTTACTCTGGTTATGCGACGGATTACTTTATATATATTATTGATCACTACCCAGAATATAATGATTTACAAAGCAAAGAACCAGAATTGTGTAACCTACAGTATGGGTATCTGTTTACTACTTCCATAGTATCATACTTTCGGGCAATAAGGAACAGAGGCATCACAAAAGCCAGGTACACATCATTATGACCAGGGGTAAATTTGTAAACAAAAAAGTTACTGGATATTATAATTGAGGAAGTGGGATAACATTTTTGTTTGCTAGTCCTAATGTACTGTCCTTGATTTACAGTAGCTTCCACATATGCTTCTGGTTCTGTGACTCATTGTTGGTAGCTGTATGCCAACCCTTGCCGAGCCATGCTTTAACATAATCTTCAGGTTTGAACAATACCAGCGGCGAGGCGACTAATCTGATGAACAGGAGCGAACATCCTGAAATATATTGTTACAGTACACTTTTGTCATACAGTTAATCAAACAGGAAAGTGTTTTTTATTCAGTTATTTTTTGCAGCATAATATGTTTTGTTTTTTTCGTACGGTTTCCTTATTATAGAGCAGGAGTTATGAAAGGGGATTACTGCTCGATATTAGGGTTATTTTTCTGTATACACACTTATGCACAACCGACACCACTCCCTGTGTTTTTTTCCAGGTACAGTAATTCTAATTGTTATGCATAAAACATGATTGGTTTAGTACAGTATATGTACCAGTAGTCCAGGATAAATCATGAAGTCTAAGATATATAAACAATTGACTTTTTTTGCTGGCTGATAATGACTCATTTTTATCTTATATGGGCAGCAGTGTGGAGTAGTGGTTAGGGCTCTGGACTCTTGACTGGAGGGTCGTGGGTTCAATTCCCGCTGGGGACACTGCTGCTGTACCCTTGAGCAAGGTACTTTACCTAGATTGCTCCAGTAAAAACCCAACTGTATAAATGGGTAATTGTATGTAAAAATAATGTGATAACTTGTAACAATTGTAAGTGGCCCTGGATAAGGGCGTCAGCTAAGAAATAAATAAATAATAATAATATGTTTACAGTGTATAAATACTGTATATAGAGTGGGTATACCACACAGTTCAAATATTGTATACCCTGACAGGAGATTTTATATTGCAACTGGGGCCATTAAACATTTGTATTTAAAAGTCCCCTGGGTGAAATCATTTTATAAACCTTTGACATTTATATAGCCCACAACAATTGCCCTTTTCCTCTACCCAGTTCATGCTTGGCTTGTTTTTCAGAATTCCATCTTAGATTGGATGCTACCCCTCCTGACACACACAACCCCCACAGAAGCGTTAATTCTCTCACATTCCTATCAAAATCCCATTTGAAAATGTTTCCCCTGATTTATCTCAAAGTAAATGGCTACTGAGACAAAGCCAGAACGGGCTCCACCTCCAACCCCCTCTATCCCCACCTTTTGTCTGATTGCCGGAGCATGCTAGGGGAGGCTGCAGCCACACAAAGCCCGGTAATGACAACAGCAACAAAACCATGCTGTGTCATTGATCTCAGCAAATGAGCACCCTGCAAAGACAACAAAATCTACGAAATCCAGGACACTCGCTTGGCCTGCCAGGAGCATTAAACAGACATTTAGGAGAGAGTTCAGGCTCTTTACCTTCTCCCTCCCCTGCATCCCACAAACAATACAAGTGTCACACCAGCTGTTTCCCTTTCCTTAGCATATGCTGATTCGAGGGGCAACGCTCACTAATTTCTCATACACCTTGTGACAAGCAAATATAAACCTGCAGTATATGAAGCAGGAAGGCCCAACTCCAGATAACAAAAGACCCACTTGAGTATATACAAAAAGGCTGGTTTAATAGTCCCACACTCTCTCATTTCCTTGCACTTAAATGGTTAGGGAGTGCACTGAAAATAGTATATCCCCAGACTTAAAGGCCTGTCATCGCCTCCTGATAAAGATTAATTAGAGGTGCATTGAGGTGGCGGATCAGTTCACCGTAGTGGCTGTCAGGCCACCAGCTTGCCAAATCTGATGGCACTGCTGCTAAACACCAGTACAAAGTCTGTGGAAGATTTTATAAAGCTTCTTTGTACATTCATGCACACACTTTGTCTGCCATCTTGGTGGAAACGCGTTGCTGCACATACACAAAATGAATCCCTTGCAATCGGCTATGGGGCAGGCAGTGATTGGAGAAACCAGGGCGGCGGGCTGATTGCAGGGAGGAGTTGGCCAGTACAAAGGGGACACAGCTACGTGAGTATGGCCCCTTATGCTGAGACGTAGTGATCAGCCGGAGCGTGTTTTGTTTTTGTCTTGTAGAGGGAGATTGGGAGCTGCAGCCACAGAGCCAGCTCATAACACGAATATCAGCCTCATAGAAGGATATTACCACCTCCATGCTTGACAGTAGGCATGGTGTTCTTTTCTTTGTACACCTCACCAGACTTACTCCAAATGTAACATCTATCAGTGTGACTAAATAGCTCGATTTTTATTTCACTGCTCCACAAAACCTTTGACCAGAACTCATATCCATCATTCAAATGCCGTTTTGCAAACTTTAAGCGATCCAGCATTTTCTAGAATTAGGTTCTGCATTATCATATTGAAATTTCTAGCACCTTGTAGACAATAATATCATAGCATTAAATGGTATTAATACTTTTGAATTAGCATTCTTGGAGCTTTGCAAAAATATTTCTGAAATAAATTGTTGTAGACATCTATTTCTTGTAACTTTTTTTCCTCATCCACAAAAGCAAAACTTTTTTTTTTGAGAAATTTCTATAAATGATACATTTCCATTGGGGTATGTAAACGTTTGACTACAACTGTACATATACACTGAGTGTACAAAACATTAGGAACACCTGCTCTTTCTATGAAATAGACTGACAAGGTGAATCCAGGTGAAAGCTATGATCCCTTATTGATGTAACCTGTTAAATCCACTTCAATCAGTGTAGATGAAGGGGAGACAGGTTAAAGAAGGATTTGTAAGCCTTGACACAATTGAGACATGGATTGTGTATGTGTGCCATTCAGAGGGTAAATGGGCAAGACAAAAGATTTAAGTGCCTTTGAACGGGGTATGGTAGTAGGTGCCAGGTGCGCCGGTTTGAGTGTGTCAAGAACTGCAACGCTGCTGGGTTTTTCATGCTCAACAGTCTCCCGTGTGTATCAAGGATGGTCCACCACCCAAAGGACATCCAGCCAACGGCAGGCCATTGGTCGAAAACGGCTCATTGATGAAAGAGGCCAAAGGAGGCTGACACGAATTGTGCAGAGCAACAGACGGGCTACAGTTAGTCAACTGACAGTCCAGTACAACATTGGTGCCGAAAGACCCATAAAAGAATGCACAACTCGTCGTACCTTGACATGAATGGGGTATGGCAGCCGACGACCTAACAGAGTTCCACTTCTTTCAGCAAAACACAAAAAACTGCGGTTGCAGTGGGCTAAGGAACGAAAACACTGGACACTGGAGGATTGGAAAAACATTGGCTGGTCTGATGAATCCTGGTTCCTGCTGTTTCACGCTGATGGGTGGACTAGGGTATGGAGAAAACCACATGAGTACATGCATCCATGTATGCCGCGTGTCAACATTGCAGGCTGGTGGTGATGTGATGGTGTGGGGTGTGTTTTCATGGCACACATTGGGCCCCTTGATAAAAGTGGAGCAACATTTGAATGCCACAGGATATCTGAACATCATTGCCAATCAGGTGCATTCCTTCATGGCAGCAGTGTATCCATCTGCTAATGGATTTTTTCAGCAGGTTAATGCCCCATGCCACAAGGCTAGGATTGTCCAGGAATGGTTCCACGAACATGATAGTGACCTGCCCAGTCACCAGATCTCAATCCAATTGAGCATCTGTGGTATGAGATGGAACAAGCTATTCGGAGTAGAGAGCCACTACCAGCCAACTTGACACAACTGTGGGAAGCATTGGAGTCAACATGGGCCAACATCCCTGTGGAACGCTTTTGACACCTTGTAGAGTCCATGCCCCGACGAATTGAGACTGTTCTGAGGGCAAATGTTCCTAATGTTTTGTACACTCAGTTTATTTATATATATATATATATATATATATATATATATATATATATATATATATATATATATATACTTTTTACTATTATTTATTTCCATCTATTAGCTATTAGTACATACTGTTACACATTTTTTGCATGTTTGCATTTTGCTCATGTAATGTATTTATTTATTTATTTATTTTGTCTTTGTTACTGTCGTTGGTGCCGTTTACATGCACAAGTCATGACAGTTTTCTTCACGACGTGTTGCTATGCAGTTCTGATTTAGGCAAAAAAAATTGGCCATACCAACGCAGATTACTCAATTTAGGGGAGGGGATATTTAAATGTCAGTGTCTGCTTACTAAGTAGGAAAAGAACGACTCTGAATATCGTGAGGAGAGCTTTGTGCGTTGCCATGAAGATAAAAACATTTAACAAGAGAAATGAATTCACGTGTTGGTGCGCACATTCTGAATTATGCCGCGCATTAGCTACTTGTTTGTCTGGTTACCTTTCGAACACACACACACACACACACACAAATTTATATAAAATATGATTTCTACCAAGTACAAATTTTACTACTTAGAATTTATATTTGTGTGTTTGTGTGTTTGTGGAAAATCTAAAAGTTAAATTTCATTAATACTAGAATCACCTTTTACAATACATGTTTTTATTCTGAATATAAACTACAATATTCTATTTTGTTATATACAAGCCTGTTGTTATCTCTACTGGACCTGGCAGCCATCATGTGAACAAGGTGTCTCTATGCAGGTTTAGTAGACACCAAAACAAAATGTTTTTCAATGTTTTTTTTCTGTTACATAGATCACCAGTATAGATACATTCAATTGCTGAATTTATCACCCAGCCAAGTAAATAAGTCAATTCAAATTAAGAAAGAAAATAGGACCTCTGGCGAGTCTTGATTATAACACAATCTATACTGTATTCAATAACCCCCCCCCCCCCCCCTTTAAATGTAATCCTTTTACCATTTTGACAGTCACACTGCCACAATATATTACACAATCCTGATTAAACCTACATAATCCTGATGTAACCACATGTTTCAAACTCCTGTTTTACCAGAAGATATTAAATCAAATCTATAAAGGGACCTCTTGGAATGTAGTGTTTCATGCAGAATTATCACTGCAAGATGCCAGGAAGCCAGAAAAGGCTCGCCAGGAGGCACAGTGCCCACTTGTGGGGACTCACATTGAGAACAAAACACAACAAAATCCAAGAACGATAACCAAAAACCTAATAAAATTAAAAACCACCAAATGCACAGCTCTTACTCTGGCAGTCTAAAGCGGTGGTTTTCAACCTTCTCATCTCAAGTATCAGTGTTTCCAGCAGTGGCCAGCAGGTGTACCAGTAACTTTGTGCAATCTTAAATGGCTGTTCTGATCTGACAGCATGCTGCAGCTCCCATGCTCAGTGTTAGTGAAGTCCTGATCTGACAGCATGCTGCAGCTCCCATGCTCAGTGTTAGTGAAGTCCTGATCTGACAGCATGCTGCAGCTCCCATGCTCAGTGTTAGTGAAGTCCTGATCTGACAGCATGCTGCAGCCCCCATGCTCAGTGTTAGTGAAGTCCTGATCTGACAGCATGCTGCAGATCCCATGCTCAGTGTTAGTGAAGTCCTGATCTGACAGCATGCTGCAGCTCCCATGCTCAGTGTTAGTGAAGTCCTGATCTGACAGCATGCTGCAGCTCCCATGCTCAGTGTTAGTGAAGTCCTGATCTGGCAGCATGCTGCAGCTCCCATGCTCAGTGTTAGTGACTCCTGATCTGAAAGCATGCTGCAGCTCCCTTACTCAGTGTTAGTGAAGTCCTGATCTGGCAGCATGCTGCAGCTCCCATGCTCAGTGTTAGTGACTCCTGATCTGAAAGCATGCTGCAGCTCCCTTACTCAGTGTTAGTGAAGTCCTGATCTGACAGCATGTAACACAGACAGCTCTAATGATTACTGTTTATTTTTCAGTAAAAACAAGTTTAAATTGCAGTGAGTTTGTTCTGCTATATTTACAATATTAAATACACCACAGCAAGCACATTGTCATAGAGTTTAGATATTCTCATTAGCATAATCTGAGAGCTAAATTTAGTGAATGGTGTTTTATTTTTATTTTTTACTGCAATCAAGTAAGCTGCAGTACATTTTATTTTTAATTTCCTTTTTTTTTTTTCTCAGCAGTACACTTCCTAATTACAGTCCCTAATTAAAGTATTTGCATTCTGCTTTCACATTTCTTAAAAAGTTTGAGAAATAAACTGATTTCCCTGCAACAACTGACCCTTCTTTAGTACAAAACTTACACTACATTACTGTTTTTCATTATGGTAACAATACTCGTAAATTACTGTGCCTGCTTTGGCTGAAGAGATATTGTAATGCTCTATTCGCATCTGCGAGTCAAACAGGACTCAGAGAGACCAGATGGGCTTCCAAACTTGCAGTTTTTATTACTGAACTAAATAAACACAGGGAATCCCTGTTTGGGCCGGGTTCACGCCAAAAACAAAAAACACGTCGTCTCACACTCCCTCACTTGCTGTCTCTCTGTTCTTCTTGCTCTGTCTCTCACACTCTCACTCTTCCTTCTTCACTGCACACTCCAGACTTTCTTCAGGGTTCTTCTTACTGCTTCACAGAGCGGGCACTCACTTTAACCCTCGCGTTCTGTCCCTCACAGTCATACACAACCACTCGCTCTCACGTCTGCACGCCTTCTTCCCGCTCGAGGCTCGCCCCCACCCTACTTATAGCCTCGAGGGAGGGTTCCGCCCACCATACGCACACACACACACACTAACTACCCTAATGTTAATGGCGTGCCCCATTCCCGTACAATACATGCAACACGAAACAAGACATGACAAACGACAATATGACAAACAGGAGGATGACATCGCTTGGGTCATTACAATATTATCAGCTCATTATCTAACTGGGGATTTAAATCATCCTTAAACTCCTGACGGTAAAAAATGTAACTAAATCTATATCTGGCATTCAAGATGCAACAGGCGAAAAAAAAAAATCAGTTCGTGTTGACTCAAAACTTTATTTAGGCACTCTGCGATTTGACTTGACATAACATTGGTTTATTGGAGTTCACAAAGATAACTTTTTTCAGCTTGGTACGGTAACCTTTTTACTTCCTGTTTTGTTTAATTCATGTGCTTTTTGCTGCATTACAGCCCTTCATTAATTATTTTCTTTATTTTAAGTTTCCAGGGCATTTTGTTAATGGCACGTATGCAATACACAAACCTTAAGTGTATTTTTATTTCAGTTTATTTGCTGTTCTTGTTTTACATTTCTTAAATGTTTAACATATCTCTTATTTGCTGTCCTGAACAAAGGGAGTATTGACATGGTTTAGTTACTACATAGATTATGCATATACCTTTTTTTACCAAAAGGGGGTATTAAATTCAGCAAGGAAGAATGCCAAACCACATGGTATTAATAGTTGGATACTTGCCACCTAAAACACAATTAAACAGCTCCCCTGCTTTGGTGCAGGTAAACTCAACTTAGGCCCCATTCACACTTGCACAGGGCCGGATTGCAGGGGTCGGCCCAGGGCCGCCTCAGGGTCGCCTATTGTCAGATGTGAACGCTCCAAAAAAGAAAAGGCAGACCTGGGCCGTCCCCTGCAATCTAGGAAGAGGGCCGGCCTCTGCAATTTGGGACCAGGGCCGGCCTTTACATAGGTATGAACGCATCACATGACCAATGTGGTTACGTAGCTCACTAGACATTCCCATACTCCCACGCGTGTGAAAGGTAAATAGAAAGCTGACTCTGTGCTAGACAAGACAGCAGTGGATCAATATTGAATGGTAATTATTTCTACATCATACAACTTTAATTATAAAAGTATTACATTTTAAAAAATCTAACGGGTTAATGTTCAGGTTGTTTGTCAATACAAGCTGCACTGCATTCATAATTATGCTTAATTTGACGAGGTGCAAAAGCTGGAGGAGAGGATGAGGTCCGTAAAGGCCGTTTCCCAGGCCAAACAGGGAGAATGGAGAGTGTGGAACAACGCAAAATCGTCTGGCAAGACCTATGGACAATGGATCAGAGCAGGATCAGTTTCCTCATCAGGTCAACATATGATGTTCTCCCATCACCACAGAACCTAAACCTCTGGTAGGAGAGGACCCCTTTGTGTTCATCACCTGCAACATTAAGGCACATTTTGACAGGATGTAAGGTGGCTCTTAGCCAAGGACGGTTTACTTGGCGCCATGACCAGGTGCTGCGATGTTTGGCCTTAGCATTGGAAGACAAGTGTAACATGACCAATAAGTCTGCTGGTTGGCTCAGCAGACAGAGCCCACTACTGACAAAGCACCAGTGTCAAGTGGCTTGCAGGCTTTAGTGTGAGGTGACAAATAATAGAATGAAAAAAATAAAATAGAACGATATTCTGTTTTAACTAGCAACTCATTCAGGTTTTACCTGGTACAATAAACTTAAATAAAGTAATGTGTTAAATAAAACATTTAACAAAACAGTTGAACTCCCTGATAAATTACATATTTTCAAATAAAAACTGTACCTTTTTATCCCCATGGTATAAAGTGGTGGCAAGTCTGCTTTTTTCACGGCTTTTGTTCTTTTTGCCCATACATAATTTATCAATGTGGAGATTTTCCACTCTGCCTTTCTACTAGAACTCAACACTGCAGTTGAATTACAATAAAGCAACAATACACATCTGCGTTGTCATGAAATTGCATATTTATGCTGTACATGCTTTGTTAGGCACAAGGCAAAGCGACACTAACGCACACCTATAGTTCCATATTGTGATTATAAAATGGCCCACTCCAGAAGAAAAACCTGAGTGTAAGAAAACAAATGCTTAGGCTAAATAAATCTTATGCACGGTTAGCAGATGTTCACCTAAATCATTTAATAATATGGTTTGTGCATGCAAAGCTAACAGAACACTTTTGAATGTAAAGCTTCCCCATTACCTGCATCTGCACTGACAGGGTTCAGCCAGTCATTGTAGAATTGCATAGTCCTTATTTATTGGTTTTTAGCATGCCTAAAAATAATGTTGTGGCCATTCCCTGGTGAACACTGACAGTTACTTGACTGATTACTTGCTATTATGGCATGAACTCCTTTTTTTAATAACAGTCTTTTTACCTTTGCAGCAGGACCTGCCCTCGCAGGTTGTGTGAAAATAATTTGACATCATTGCTATTTAAGGAAAGAAACTAAGATTTGATCTGATGTGTTAGGGCACTGGGATTTATAGATAATTGCACATGTACAAGCGAGGGAATTAATAAGCTTCTACCCTGAAGCTAATACTGTGTTACATCATCATAGCTCACAAAAATTGAGACACAGAGATTAATGGCCCCCAAATTCACCATAAGTAAACACTAAGGAGTTGTCAATATAAAGTCTGCTAAAGGTAAGAATTTCAAGAAGAGTGCTAGTGTTGAAACCAGACGTGCTGAAAGATTGTAAAATAATAAAAGGAGGAGAGACACACAGGTTGTAAATGTGATTTGACATTTGCCTTGAAGCCTGATTTTGTGAAGTCTAGGCTATACAACTAAGACATGTTTGTGCTTACTAGTAATAAATTCACCACAGTACACATAGATTTAGTCAACAAGAAATATGTAAATTAAAATAAATAAATAAATAAAGAGATTACAGTGTGAACAATATTGAGTGGTGTTTTCAACAATCTACAATATGAAATTAACTGAAAGACCACAGATCCGGGTCAGTTTTACTGTCAAACACAACAATGAAAAGCATTAACAGGCATCATACACTAGCACTAGTACAGAAATATGGAAACCTTTTTAATAATTCTAGAAAAATCAAACTGTAGGGAACAGAAAATAAAACCACAAATATTAATTTAATGGATTATGTTGATGATTGGTGCCTCTGTAGTTTTGCATATTCTAACTGTGCATAGATGGTTCCACAAACAAAAAGCCTCATGTTAGCACTATTTGGGGTATTTGTCAAACAAACATTCAGCATTGTCTATGCCACACTGTTTAAAATGTCTAGTAGATCATTATGTCAAAAATGCCAGTAAAAGTTCCTAATGCTGCAAAAACAATGAAAGCCCACATGCACATATTTCAAAAATTGAATACGTTTTAAATTAAAAACTGGACTTTTAGTGGTCCCTTAGGGCAAGAATTAAGCACCGCTAAACAGATTAAGATAAAGGAGTTTGTAAGTAGATAATATTAGCAAATGCCTATCTTCGCTACACTTCAGTACATTTCATACTCTTTGGTATGTCCAAGATTCAAAGCCAAGTCAATGTGGACATTCAGTATTCACCATATTGACCCTTTTTTAGACTTTCAGCCTTGCTAATTTCAATGAGAAGCCGGGAATGCCTAATGTCTAGACTGCCCTCAAATATCTGATACCATGTAATTGCAGTGCAAGCCTGATGTAACAGGCATAGATACCATTTCCTCCACTAGTGAAACTCAAGACTGTGCCCCTGAGAGGAAGGCCTGGACTTATTTCCTTTAAAATGTGATGGTTGGTCTTAGTAACCCTGTATTAGCTGTATGTCACCCTGCCGAAAGCCTTATTTTCAAGTTTAAAAATGTAAATACAATCCACCCAAAAGAGTTGATTAAGTTTTCCATTGAAGCCGGTTCAGGAGATTATTATCTTGGTTACATCCAGAAAAAAGTACAGAATCTTTCACTGTAAAAGATACAGGTGTCTGTTGCAAAATACCTGAAATTGTAAAAGCTAGTTGTTAAACCAGCAAGATGCAATAAATGTAGTTTCCAGTTGCCAACACTTGAAGGTAACCCGCAATTATGACATGCTGTCAATTATGAGATAACAGTATCATATCCAATAGCTACTATCTTCACTGCAAAATATTATATAGTAAAAGGTATAATTCTTCTCTTGTATTGATCACATTAATGTTCTAATAAAGTGAACTGTTCTCTAAGGAAACCTGAGTAGAAAAGTGACCTTCTTTCCTACAGACATTTTTCAAATGTTTCTGAAGTCTAATTGGCTTTGCTTGTACCAACCTGTCACCTGTAGCTAAAAAATAACATGTTCTTCAGTTACACACTGATAGGATTGCATGGAGCTAGTAAATTTAATAGCAAGCATGAATCTCCCAACTAGACACACAGTGGTATGCATTCCAAGGTTAAAAGAATCGTTTTCACGTGATGCTCATTGCTCCCTCATTATGTGTAGGCTGCTCTATGCAGCCAGGTATTTGGTGTATTCTGCTAGAAAGGCATTTTTCCAAAAGAAAAAAAAAATATTGAATGAGGCTTAAGGACAAGGAATATCATATCAATACCAGAAGACGTGGTGCATGACAGGGTGGTGTTGTAGGTTTGGTTGACGTGCCTCTCAGTACCTAAGTGCAGTGGTTCGCAGAGTGCTTCAATTCCAGTTCCAAGGGCTCCCATCGTCGTCTGCGCACAAGAAAAACAAACAAAACAGCTTCCAGCTTGTTACATGACAACACCAACAAGAAAGGAAGGATCCAGCAAAACTGTGTTCCCTAAATACTACCAGGCTCCTCCCTGTGATCAGCGTGTCACCGTGTCCAGTCCAATCACTGCAAACAACACAGCTGATCACAGGGAATCTGGGTTCTCCTCAGAATATGCCCCAAAGCAATATGGCCGTCTTCTTTTAAGCCGGTGCATCTCCTGTTGGGGTTACTTCTAGCTTTGCCTAGCGCCCTCTCAGGTCGGGAGGGAGATATGCAGCTCAGATTCATTCTCTCCCTGTCACAGGCAGCCATTACAACAAAAAGCATAACCAGCATGATACTGTATCTTAATGATGGTATCTCTGTGTTGTTTGATACCAATCATATGGATTAAAGTGCAGCGATACAAGAGGAAAATAGTCAAAAACATATCTGAAAATCCAGTAGACAATGATTTGCTTGTTTATGCGAATATACTAAGCTGAGCATTTCTTCCAGTAAGGCTTAATATGGGAAATCACTCATTTTAGCCACAACTTTCACTTTTATGTTTTTTGTTTTTTTTTGTAAGTCTTCTTGCATTGATGTGGTCTTTTCAAGACTGATTTAACTGACTCAAGATCTTTTGAGACTGATTTAAAAAAAACAGTGGGATGGTATTGTCATAAGGCCAATTTTGTATTTATTTTTTAATCTATGATTGCTCCCTTTAAAAGACTGTGGCCTTTATTCAACACATATTGGACAAAACAACATTCCAAGCCTTTTATTCTACAAATTGAAATGAGGGACGACCCTGAGCTGGGCTCTGAGATGTTTTGATTGGTCTGTTATAATCTGTGTTTTTTCTCTCTGACTGGCTTTGAGACATTCCAAATGAAACAAAGGCAGATACCTCTTCATCTATTGTAAATTGATGTACTTTGTAAGCCCAGAAAATATGAAGTCTGAGTTACAGGCTTTTGCAACATTAAAATAAAATGACCACCAGGGGGTGCTCCTGCCACATCAGTGTTGGATCACATTGACAAGGCAATACACTGTTCTGTACTTCATTTGGACTCACAAACACAGGGCTTTTGTCTCCAATGCTGGTAACATCTAAATTGAAAAGAATTACAGAACATATGGCGCTGACTCAAATATTAGTCAGCTGTATTTATTCTGTGCCTGTTGCCGTAGCTTTGATAATCTGAAATACCCAGTAAAAGACCTGAGTTATAAGATCTGCTTAAGCCTAATCTACAACATTCTTCTGTAGTTTACATTTATAAGCCTTGGAAACTAGACACTGGTTTATATTCAGTAAAGGTAGTTTCTGCAGCAAGTTACGATTCTCGTGAGCCTATCACTCTATAATATAAACAGTCATGTTTTTTCAACCACATGCAGCAGCAGGAGGTTAACACTACCAGTGAAAATTCCCTTTTGAACCACCGTGTCTGCTTCTGAAAAGACTCCCTTGGCAGTTTGAAAAATGACCAGACGTGCAGCTGCAATTTCTGTTCCTAAAACTTAGCTTAAAGTAGTATTTTCAGAAGCAGCTGCTGTGGTTATAAAATGACATATTAGTAAGCCTGGTAAATAATTATCTAAAAAGAAACATTGTGCGAAACACACACAATATTAAACAAGTGAAAAGGATAACATAGATGGTTTTGAGGCACCTCTCCCAGAGGTGCTTACACTGAACCGTGGACATACAGGGTGGTGGCAGACCCAGACATGATGCACAAGATCTGGGAAATCATCGAGGAGAAGGAGGAGGAGCAAATCAACTACAGAAAGAGAATGGGGGAGAAATGGGTCCCTGATCTGAAAAGGCTGAGGTGAGAAGAATTTGAGGTGACGAGCACAGGCAGCATAAACATACAAAATAGTTTATTATGACCTAGGCTGTACCTATATAACAATATTTAGATGAAGAATGGAGCTTAAATGGTACTCCGTTGTAAGTCCTTGACAAAAACATCCAGGTTTGAATAGAAAACTATACTGTACAGTGCTCTTCCAGTAACAACCATTCATGCACGGGTTGTATTGTAAGTGGATAATGGTTATAGTATAAGTGAATGTACAAGCTTACAAGATGGTGCATTTGTTTATGCTGTCTTGAAACTGTATTTATAATATGACATGAGATAACTTTATATTAGTCATGTAATAGAACATGGTTATTAATAAAACAGGAAATGTACTCGAAAATGTATGTAGCCTGCTGTTTACATTCTGACAGTGGATACAATATAATATTTAAATGCCAGACAATCTAGCAGTGCAACAAAGAATGACAAACACTCACTTAAACCTAAACCGTTTAATTCTTTATTTTCTGGGAAGCACTTACCCTGAAGAAGAATGGAGCAGTAAATCCACTGAAGTGTATTATCACATGAGAATCATGAGAATGCTTTACTGCTGGTGACACGATTTCACCACTTGATTCTGGTGGGTAATGAACCAAAGTTAAAAAAGCAATTTAGTGATTTATTATTAACATTATTACTAGTACATACAATAAAAATCCAGTCACATGTGGTCTTTGAAAAATCACAATTATATATGTCAGGGAAACGCCAAAATGTTTTAACTTTAAAACCCAGACTTAAACTACCAACATGTTAATTTACAGGTTCTTGTGTACAGTTCTTTTTTTTTTTTTTCAATTTGTTTAGTTTCTCACTAAGCTTGTTATCCTGTTGTCCGTCATCAACTTTCTTAAGAAATGCACAAAACAATATCTCTTCTAGAACTGACTTCTGTGTCTTGAAGATCTTCATCTACCCAGGGCTGAGATCCAGATGTGGATTTTGTCTGTGGTTTAGGCTTTTTGCTTTCCTTCTTAAATCCTTTCAGCACAGCAACAATTAAAATGCACAAAATAGCAATAAACTCAGGCGTTTAAGACGAGAAGAGTGCCGTGGTCCCAACCAATAAACATTTTGAGACCAAGTTATATACACCTGCCTGCTTGATCACAGGCAGGTGCGTCTTATCATTAGCTTAATAACCAATCAGCCCCGAGGCATTCAGGGGAATGCAGTCCAAGAAGTATATAAGACACGGAAGCTTGCACGTTATGGCAAGACATAAAGAAGCTGGAAAAAATCCAAATGAATATAAAGATACACTGAATGTTTGCCAGTACATATGATGAAGAATGTTCTTTACTAAATGTATTATTGTTATTCATTTTTACTTTGGACCATAAATATGATATTATGGAAACTTATTTTAAAGTGAAACCTCTTATTAGTTTAATATTGATTAACACTTTATTTAAGCTTTTTTTGGTTTTTGTTTCTAATAGTTTTTTTTGTTGTTATGATTCAAATGTGAGAATGACATACATCAATAATGCATCCAAGAGAGTTTTAAGAAGAGGTTGTTGGTAGTTTATTTCATGTCGGTCTTGTTAGTGAGGTAATTTAACACAGTTTTGAAACACTTGAGACTACAGATTGTGGCCTAATACTGAATACCGGGGTGAGCGTAATACTGTAAATTGTTTGTCGAAACATATC
Source organism: Acipenser ruthenus (assembly GCF_902713425.1). Classification (NCBI taxonomy): domain Eukaryota; kingdom Metazoa; phylum Chordata; class Actinopteri; order Acipenseriformes; family Acipenseridae; genus Acipenser; species Acipenser ruthenus. The sequence continues at coordinate 40,053,203 of NC_081193.1, read as the reverse complement.
AGGGACGCTTCTGTGCCCATTTTAAATCTGGATTATATTGATCATTGTTAATTTTTTATTGATATACAGCTCTTGAGCTCTTTGAGGTGCGCTTTATAATCTCTATTGATTTTTTTAGGCTAATTATGGAGACTGCTGACACCTGCTGGTCAGATATATAAATGCTGTAATGCTGTAATAAACAGGTCTGTCTCATTTAGACACTGGTACTTGCTTGAAGTGTTTGAGGTAGTTGGTTCACTCTTACCTGGTTGTTGGAAAGCTAATAAAATACCTAAATTGACTCAGGTTTATGTAAACAATCTGTATTACAGTCTTTAATTGGAGGAAAGCCACCGGAAATAGTTCCAGAAAATGGAATCTGATAAAGTGTGTACAGCCCTTACGTTCAAGGACAAAAACAGTTTGTAGTCGTTAGGAAAATCTAAGAGAAGAGCTGGTGAGCTAGTAACAAGACTACAACTAACAGATAAACAAATTATTAACTGGGGCTTCATGTAATTACTACCATTGCTTGTCATTTGAACACATTTTTTTAATAATCATTCTGCAATTGATACAATAAGACAGTTGCTAAAAAATAAAAAATAAAAACACATTTTTTAATTTTTTTTTTATCAAGGTCCAAGATAAACAAAAAATGTATTTCATATGAAACTCACAACATAATAAATTAGCATTTTACTATATTTGAATTTACAGATGTATAGCTATGGCCAAAAGTTTTGCATCACCCTATAGAATTAACACATTTTGCTTCATAAAGTCAAATGAAACCTGTTGAACAATGTTATGTCAACATATTGAATTACATACCGCTTTGTAGTTTTCCATATACTTACATCATACATGGAATACTGTACCGCTATGATAGCTTCCGGTAGACATTTGCAACATCATTGTGTAGTTCTTAAACATGATGTTAAATAAAAGATCTAAATTATGTTCATATAGGTTTTCTTTTTTAATTATATTTCAATCCTAAAATTCTAGGTAATGCAAAACTTTTTGGCCACAGCTGTTTCCTATGCAGGTGCCTTCCACCATTGCTCCCTTTAAAGATGTATGACAACAATAACTGGCTTACCTGTTTTTTCTGGACAGATCCATTTGAACTATGGTAACCTTTTGAGAGAAATACTACTACTTTAGCATGCCTAAAAAGTGATACCCATTAAACATATCAGCTTATAACAGAGCTTGCAGATATAATATATGTATAACCTCCCACTGCTGCAAGTCTCATAAAGTTCACAGAAGGCAAAACCATAAAATGATTTAATAAACAGACACAAAAGATTGTGTACTGAAACTCTAAAGCCTGCTTTTAATAGATATTGTGCAAATAATCATACAAAAAATACAGCTACAATACTGTCTGCAGTGTGAGTGTTCTTTTGAAGTGATCAAAATCCTTTTCTTTCTGTTTTGTCACAATCTGTGCTGCATGCTAGCCAATTCTGTTATTTTCAAAATCAGATTGCATTCTCATGTTAATTTTGCTACAGCTAGTTACATATAAAATAGTTTAATCAGCATTTCATGGGGCAATGGTGAGTGGTATGTGTAGTGCTTTATGACAGCTCGGAGAGCGCCAAGATATTGAAGGGAGTTAAAAGAGATAGAACAGGAGTCTTGCTCTCAGCGATGGAGAACCTTATTGCCGAAGGCTGGTCCGGCGACCCAAGACCCGAAAACACATAGATAGAATCCCCCACTCTCGGAGAGCTGCTTACGTTGCAACTTGGGAACGGAGCTACCTATAAGGGATTGAAGGGACAGAGGACCCGACTCTCGGAGAGCCGCTGCATCTGAGCGACTTGGGAACTAAGCTACCCACTGGGACTGAACGGACCTCCGAAGGAGAGCCTTGAAAGGGAAAAAGTTAGAGGGACTCAGGAACGTGGAACGGAGCTTACAGGAGTCCTGGTGCTAGAAAGAAAGAAGTAGAGAGATTAGAAAGAGATCGAAGGACTGCTCGACAGCTGAGAAGGAGAGAGAGTCTCCAGAAATAAGTATAGGGAAAGCGCAAGAGCTGCAACAGGATAGAGAATGTGGCCGGGGGGGGGGGGGGGGGTCCCCTCTAGCCTGATGCAGAACCTCCAGCTCGAAGGGCGTAGCCCAGGGAGGCCAGGGGAAGTGAGCCTCACTAACCCCCCAGATGGGACCGGTGCAGGGCTGCTGAAATAGAAAGGAGGAGAAGGGGAGGAGGTTGGGTACGAAAATGAACAAACGCTAGAGAGGGCGGAAGTGGAAACAGGAGACTTATATAGAAGAGGGAGAGTGATTGACAGGGAGATTAGAGATAGGGGAAGGATAGACGCAACTCAACAGCGCCCCCTGAAACTCAACCTTGTGCTGCAAAATACAAGCTCAAGGTTTCAGCTCAAGTATCTCTACAATTTCCGCTCTACTGAAGGACAAAACAGTTGCAATACAATGGACAAAAATCTGATTAACACAGTTTTTTCCCTCCCCGTTTATTTAAAAAATAATTTATGTCACAACAGTTTAGGACAGAATAACAAACAGTAGGCTTAATTCTTAAAACTTTTAATTACAAGTATTTGGATGCACACAATTAAAAGACAAGTATTTAGTAATCTCTTTGGAAACAGTCATATTCGCTTTCTATTTGGCAAAGTTAGTATAAATAATACAACATAGTGTGCATTGTAAATGTTTTTTACATTAACGTGTACTTCCCATCTCCGCATAATTATGTGCCATTTAAAATGTTTACCTCAAGAAAAAACTGTAATAACTACTAACAATGGTAAACGTTTTTATTAGAGCCAACATAAAAATTATCCAAAGGGATTCGGTATAACTTTCTGTCGCTTTGCATTTTCTGTAGACTTGTATTTTCTTCCTTTGTTTTGCACGTAAGCAATGTATCCATTTCATCAATTATGATTAATAATTATTTACTGGAGCATTTATACTGCACTTGTTAAAAATGCTGAAAGATTGCGCTTCCCTGATTAGGAGGCTTTGTGATTAAGAAAGGGGCTTATTACCAGGAGGTTCACCCCTAAGTCTCTGTAAGTCGCTTTGGATAAAAGCGTGTTCTAAATGACTAAATAATATTAATAATTAGTATACAATTATACAACAAGTTGAAAACCGCAAAGTTAATGAGCAGCACAGAACGCTCTCCATAGGCACAATCGCCAGACAGTATTTATATACTGTAGCGTTTTTGGTTCCCGGAGGCAGGAGCATCACACAGGGCTAGGCAATCCACACACAGGCAGAGGGCGGGTGCGAACCCGGGACCTCTCGCACTAAAGCACAGCACCGATACCGCTGTACTAAAGAGCCGGCTCCTGTGCAAGGAGCGTATATTGGGCTTATGTCTTTGTGTGTGATTAAGTCACCTACCAGCCCTGCTGCTGCCTTCCCCCGTGCACGCTACACTCTCCGGACTTGCTAACCAGGCTACAGTCCGACAAGTGCGTACCGGGGTACCTGCATCCCACTGCTAACACCAATGTAGCGATCTAGCGTTCTGAATGGAAGAAAAAAAATAGTATATTGCCCTAGAGTCATCTGATGCCCTCAGGACACTTTCTAGTGGATATTCCTTTATGCTGCGGCCAGTGAGAGGAAACAGGTGAAGAAACGGGAGTAGAGCATACAAGAGAGGGTAGACAGGTTATGGATTTGTTGTTTTTCTTGATTTTTAGCTGTTGAATGTTTGAAATACATTTGTTAATTGGGTGCTTAGAAAAAGAAAAACGCCAATCAATGCATACAATGGTTAAATAATACTAGCAGTATTAGCAATAAAAAGGATGTCTGTGCAAATGTACTTGATTTATTAATTTTTAATCCCATGATATAGCGATATGGAAATTATATATCATATCAAAATATCGATATTGGTCCCCACCCCTACTTTAAAGCTTTCCTCAACTTTTTTTTTTTTTAATGTATGTATTTATTTATTTTAACAGCTTGTTTGGAAACTTAACTGACTTAACATGCAATGAAAGTCTCCTTGAGCATGCAGGTGCTTGGCAAGTAGGTGTATTTTGGAAAAAAAATGGTTTAGCTATGGTTGTGAATTGATTGTACCTTTAGAGGGCAGCATTGTAAAGTTTACTACTGTGTTAAACCTATTTAATATCAGGAACCCAATCTTGCAGTGGCACTCACAGGCACCTTGTCAGCCCTCAGCTTCTTGTGCCAACACTGATGCTGGCCTCATTATAGTTTGTTACATTAAAAGTAAATTGCAATGCTTAACAAACGTCTTACCACCAGGCATTGGAGCATAAGCACACATTTTATTTTGATGGTTTTTGTTGTTTTTTTTTATTCAGACACTGCTGGATGCTGTATATTACATGGTTAAGAATCAAATTGTATTTATATAGCCCTTCTTACAAAAAGTATCTCAAAGCACTGTACAACACAAAGCAAAGAAAATTACAATAAAATACTGAACTGTTAGTCCAGATGACCACTATTTGCGCTCAGACATGCGGCAGGCAGACTTAAGCATTCAAAGTTCTGAGTAAGGGGCATTGTAGAGGGACACCGCATCATCAACCGAAGACGGAAGAGTACCAGTCAGAGGGGAAGAAGAGACACATTCCAAGAGTATTATAGGATTTAGCAGATTTTTGGGACGGAAATAAATAATATCAGTAGTAGCTAAAGGTGCAGGAAGATTAATATTGGCAGTGATTAAGAAATGGTCAGAGAGAGAGATCAAGACCCCTGGTGATGATCAGAACTAGGGTGTGTCCACGGGTGTGAGTGGGAACGTTGACAGATTGAGAGTCCAACAGTCCAGGATCGTGACAAAGTCGGTCACTAGAGGGGAAGAAGGCAAACTGACATGGATGTTGAAATCAGTTATAAGTTTGTTGAGAAGCAGAGATTTGTTAGTCAGAGAACGGCAATTTAGGAAGGAGAATTTACAGTTTGTAGCAGGCAGTACAGGGGGAGAGGGAGTTCATAACGGTATCTGAAGCAAGTATACCAGTGTTCATTCTAGGAGAGGAGAAAGAGTGAGCACACTTTGTCCAGGGGATCCAGACATTTGGTGTCAGGGTCAGAATGAGACCTCTAGTAGAGGTCCGAATCCCGAGTGTCGCGTCCGAGTCACTATCATTCGAGTCCAAGTCCGAGTCACGAGTCCTTGACTTCGAGTCTCGAATCCGAGTCCTTGAAACAAACTCAAAGCAATTTTCATTAAACTGGTGGTAGCAGTGGGGGAACAGTTTACCTAATATCTCTCAGGAAAAATGCACAAATAATAAAAAAATAAAAATACTATTTGCATGCCTTTTTCAACTTGTCTGTCACTATCTTCTTTTGAATACTGTTTGAATGTACCTGAAGTTTATTAGATAAGCTTCAAGTTCAAGTTTGTGGACGTTGTTTTTCACTTTGATAGAAGCCATTATCTGGATTATAGAGCAGGTGCAGTGTTAGAAAGTGGTACGTTGGCAGAATGTGGTACGCGTACAAAAACGTGGTCAGTGTCATGTCAGAAAGTGGTACGCTGTCAGATTTTTGGTACATGTTAATTTCTAAGCTGCAAAATATACCTAAACACAGCACTGGAGAGAGCGAAACTCGTGATGACGAAATCCAACACAATCAATGTAGAAATGCTCCAGAAGCAAAGCCTGGTGTTTCAACTGGAACTGAAGAATAGATTCAGTGCTCTTCAAGATCTGCAAAAAGATGAAGCAATTGAGGTAAACAAAATATATGAGGAAGTGACACAAGTAATTGCAGAAACAGCAAAAACCATCGCTGGAACACAGAGTACAAAATGCGACCATAAGATCACGCAAGAGACAAAAGACCTCATGAAGAAAAGAAGGGAAATGAAACAAACAGCAGCTGTGAAGTCAAAGATTGAATACATTGAGCTCTGCAAGACAGTAAGAAAGCGCATTACGGATACACGGTCGTTCAACTGTAGGCTGGTAGAGAAAACTATTGAAAACAACCAAAGCATGAAGAAAGCAAAACAAAGACTGATTATTGGGGAAAAACTGATTTTTTGCAATCAAACAAGAGGACGGGACTGTCATCAAGAACATCGAAGACTTTTACAGACAATTATATCAAGATGAAAAGAGCAACGTAGCAGATGACGAAGACGAGACAGAAAAAGCGCAACCCGAGGAAGAAGTTACAGACGTTCTACCGGAAGAAGTGAAACATGCTATCAAACATATAAAGACAGGAAAGGCACCCAGAGAAGACGGCATAACGATTGAAATCGTGAAAGAAGGCAGTGACAAAAATACTGTCATGTATTTTTACAGATTGTATTAAGCAAAAGAAAGTGCCAAAACGACTGGAACAATGCATCTGTGGTACTTTTACATAAGAAAGGAGATAAAGAAGACCTCAAGAACTACGAACCTATTAGCTTACTTCCTATAATCTACAACATTTTTACCAAGATACTCACCAACAGACTTCAAGATAAATTTGACTCGGCACAATCAAATGAGCAAGCAGGATTCAGGAGTCGATTTAGCACAATGGATCATCTTCAAGTTGTATGGCAAGTGATTCAAACCAGGAACGAGTACCACTTTGCTTGGGATTCACTGACTATGAAAAAGCCTTTGACTCTGTTTACACAAGATCTGTATTAAGCTCTCTGAAAAAACAAGGAATTGTGAAAACATACAGATACTTGATCAGCACCATATACAAGAATGCAACATCCACAGTAAGACTCCATAAAAACAGCAACAAAATCAATATAGAAAAAGGAGTTCATCAAGGAGATACAATTTCCCCAAAGCTCTTCACTGCCACCCTAGAAGACATTTTCAAAACACTGGATTGGGAAAATAAGGGGCTGCAGATCAATGGAGCCTACTTGAATCACCTATGACTTGTTGACGATATCCTCATATTTACAACATGCCCAGAAGAATTACAAACAAGAATACAAGAACTACACAAGGCTAGCATCAAAGCGGGTTTGAAAATGAACCTGAAGAAGCCTCAAGTCATGTTCAATAAATATACCACTCCACAGGCAATTGGTTAATAGGATCAAGCTTGAAGAAGTCAATAACTACATATACTTAGGACAGTTCATTTCAGCAACGGAGAACCAAATGTGCGAAATCAACAGAAGAGCAAAAATGGGCTGGAGTGCCTTTGGAAGATTAATCATGGTTCTGAAAGGGAAACTACCTTTATGCTTCAAGAGGAAAGTCTTCTACAAATGCGTGCTGCCAGTGCTAATTTACGGATGCGAGACCTGGACCCTCAATGCAAAAATGACTCAAAAATTACAAACGACTCAACGGAGTATGCAAAGATGTATGCTGGGAATAACAAGAAGAGACAGGAAAAGGAAGGAATTGATAAGAGCGCAAACAAAAGTATGTGATGTTATTATAAGAGTGAAAAAACTGAAATGGCAGTGGGCCGGACATGTAGCAACAAGAAAAGACCATCGCTGGACCAAGGAGATACTAGACTGGATCCCAAGAGATATAAAGCGACCCAGAAGAAGACCTCCAGGAAGATGGCAAGATGAAATTAGGAAACACACCTGAGCAACATGGATGTGGGACGCAGCAGACAGGCTTTTGTAGAAGAATCTTGGGGAGGCCTTCATCCAGTAGTGGATTGAAAAAGTCTGAAGATGATGTATATATATATATATATATTGTTGTTGTGTAGCATTATAATATAATAATGTTCAATTGTTCAATACAACAAAAACAAAAATATTGTCTGAAATGCAAGAAAAAATGAAATTTTAACCAAAAACCTAAATTGAACATTCCTTTATTAACAGCAGTTCTGGCTGCTCAGAGGAGACAAGTCTCCGTTATAAACACCTATCTGCTATTAACCACAGTACTAACAGTAGCAGATCACGTGACCTGAGCACGTTTTTTTGTTAATTTTAAATTTAATGCTGATAAAACATGACAGACTGATGGTACTTAAATCTTACAAAGCACAATATGTGTTACTTGTTTTGTAAGATGAATAGTTTTATATTACTTAAACAAAAAAAATATTTTTAAGCAATGTCCTACATTCACCTGTAAGTTGGGGTTGAGTAGCTCTTTGGACAAGCAAATGGCAGTACACACCAGAAGTACAGTCTGCATTAACAAGGATGCTGGGTATATCAAACAAAAAGGGCTGCAGTGTTGAGTAGTGGTTAGGGATCTGGACTCTTGACCGGAGGGTCGTGGGTTCAATCCCAGGTGGGGGACACTGCAGCTGTACCATTGAGCAAGGTATTTTACCTCAATTGCTCCAGTAAAAACCCAACTGTATAAATGGGTAATTGTATTTAAAAATAATGTGATATCTTGTCACAATTGTAAGTCGCCCTGGATAAGGGTGTCTGCTAATAAATAAATAATAATAATAAGACTCTTCCCATAGGCTGTTTGCAACAAAACCATGACATATTTTATATACTCTAAAAAACTTGCCATGTTTTTTTTTTTTTTTTAATGCGCTATCTTTTTGTGTTTGCAGTGATGTAAACACTAATATGATTGAGTGGGTATGGATGCTGCCTAACGTAAGGACCTGGAAGCTCCTGTATTGCACAAGTCAGAGGACTGAAAGGGATACTCTAATTCCAATGCATTGAGTGCCAGTAGGTTTATTGATCCTTGGATCTGTAGAATAATGTTTAGGATAAATACAAAGGGTAATCTGATGGGAAGCAAGCGTTCATTATACTATACAGTGGCAAATGTATTACATCTTTGAAGGCCTTAAAATGTAGTAGAATGAAATAAGCAAGTTAAATCAATCAACTGAAAGGAATGCAACAGAAATCTAATTGTATCCAGACTCTTTGAGACACCTCAATTAATCTAAATAGAAACACAGTGCATTGAGTCTAAGCAGTTGGAACCACAGATGGTTTGACAACTGTACCTCTGACTAAAGTGCATCTTTCTAATCAATGAAAGTAAACCACCCAAGGTGAGAATATTGAATTCTGCTTTTAGCATGCATTATTTATTACATAGGTTTAAAAAAATTACAACACGCACTGATTTATTTGTAGTGTCTTGCCCTAGATTCCACAGCAAATTGGAATAGACATGTAAATATATGTGGTGAAGGTATTTCAACAAAGTTGACATTTTTTCTCCTTACAGCTATTTAGTGATATCTATTGCGTTATTTTTTTTCCTGATAACTTGCAGTCTTTTTAAAAGGTTAGATTTTAAAATTTAGCATTGCCTTCATATGACAACAACACTGGCTATACAGTGTGCTTTTTTGTATGTGCACGGATGGACAAGTAAACTGATTAGAGAGGCATTTTATATTAGTATAAATGTACGGACCCATGATATTGCTATAGGAATGTGTCATGAAATTATTCCAGGTCTAAAATTCTACTCGTCTGTACATAAGGCAAATGCGATCGGACATTCAATGTTTCCATAGTAACATTCTACATTTCATTCTGTTTTCTTAATGCTCCAAACATAAAAAAGTAATCTACAGACAACTGATGTTTAGGGTTTTTTAGAAACCTCGTTTGTTCAAGGGCGGGGGTTGGGGGGTTATACATTTGTATATATTTTTTTCTTGACATGTTCAATTTATCAAGTAGCCAATCACCAGTTTGCACAGTGCCACAGTCCTTACAGTCCGCGGCGAGCACAATAGAATTCTATGCCAACCCGACCTTGTTTAAAAGCCCAACGGTTGTGTCAGAAGAGAGCAGGAGAGATTTTAATTTTGTTTTAAATATGTTTCTGAAATCGGAGGGTAGTGGTGAGATGTATCTGTTGTGTCGAATTTAAATATTGCATACTCGACAGTCAGTTTTATAAGGCGCTATTTAGTTTAATAAGTAGATGCCGCTGCTATACAGTATATTACATGCTGAGTGAGACTTGCGTGGTGTTTTCTCAGATGGCTTTTGAATAGTGTTACTGCTACTGCTTGCCTCAGAGTTTTCTTTGTTCTGTTCCCTGATTAAATAAATACCACAGTATATTTGCCAATTTGTCTGTAATTCTTAGTGACAGATGAAAAAAAAAAAAAGATGTTGAGTGATTTAAATGCTGTTTCAGTTGTATGTTGACATTTTTACCTACAGAAACACTGTTAAATTGTTACTATTAAGGAGTAGTAATATTAATAGATCAGGTAAGTAATTTGGTCTATGATGTCATAGGCGTGCGGCAGACAATTATTACCGCATGGTCATGTGATCTTGTTCAACCAATCACAGCACTTAATTTATCCAAGCCATTCTATCTCTCCTTAGACTCCTGGGCCCCTTGTAGCTTCACAGTTCTGTTATTTATTATCTCCTAATGTGCTTGCGATCCTCCTGGTCCACTGTGCTTTGCATTCTAAAAATCTCCTTAGAGCCTGGGCACTTTCCAGCCCATAGTGCTGTTATTTATTGCCTGCTTGCAGTCAATGCTGAGCAAGGAAGCTATAGGCCTAGAGTCTGTGACTCTGGCCCTCATCAATTGTCAGCAGTACATGAATTTTAGAACTAGCAGTCTGCTCTCTCCAGTGTCACTCGCTTTTCAGAAAATAACACAAGTGTAGCTCTGCCAGTCCACATGCATAGCAAACTGCTGCACAATTCTTGTTCCATTTTTTCCATCAGATAGGCACAGCAATTCATTGACACTTTGGAAAATTGCTCAGACAGTTGCGATTCTGGTCACGTCCTTGAAGTGAAAAGTAACATTTTATCCAAAAGCATTGTGGAACTGTATTTGCAACCTTTCAAGGACCTAAACATTTTCTGTTTATTTTTGTAGACCTATTTTCTTTCTTCCAATTTCACACACTTGTATCTTTTATGAGACACTGCTTAGCATCACTCAAGGTTCTTTCAGTATTAACCATGCAGTTTATTGAAAAACTGATCCTGTACGTTCCTGCAACTGAAATGAAACAAGGCACAGAAAATGTCAGGCAAGAACAAATCACGGACCTTAAGCAATTAAGCAGACATGATTTACTAGTTAGGTTTATCTCAGGAAGCCCTTATTCCCAATAGCAATACCCTTTCTCAGCTGTGTAGGCAGGTTCATAGCCGGTTGACAAAGATAAGTTTATGCATTCAGCTCAGGCTTCAGGTTTGCACATTGTCAGCTTTTGAACATGGCTCAGAGTTACTGATGCAAGTTTTTCTCGATAAGAAATCTTTTTTATGACCACATTTACTATCAGTGTGAAACTGTATTTTCAAGAGTTACCTCATGAATCTGAATAATAAAGTGTGATTATAGACAACACTGGGAATAAGATTCCCGCTGTAAAGCAGCTTGACCAATTGTAGATACAAGCAACTTAATGAGACAGCCCCTAATTTTGTATGACTAATTAAGTTCACTGTAAAACCAAAATGGCTCAATGGCAGTCTTTTTCCATCTTCGAGCAAAGCACAGTACAGTACCTGTTCATATTCTTCTTATCAGCAAAGAAGTCTCTGGTATATTCCTGTTCCTTATTATTTCCATACTGTACTTAATTTAGATTCTCTGTTTAGCTATTTATTTCATGAGTCTGTTCAAACCTGTTTATATAGTATTTTTCTTAACAGCTAAACAAAGTTTGTAATATTTGATCTTTAAGATATTGCTTTCACTGCCATTTTGATGTCCAGCTGCCTTTTTGGATTTCAAATCAGATTTTGTTAGTGCTTGGATGGATGATCATGAAATCATACTTGCAGCAAGACATGGTACGAGTGGATCATGAGTGCATTCTCCCTTCTCTGGGAGATGTCATCCTCCGCAAGTCAAGTCAAGTCGACTGAAGAAGGCACTTGACGAAACGTTTGTCAACTTGATGATTTTAGGACACTGTTTGAAGAAGAACATGGGTGCTAACCTTAATACCCTTGCCAAACTTGAAAAATGATGGTTGCTACTTTCAATACCATTTACAATTCTAGTCCTAAGTCCTTAAAACAAAGACACTTGGTCATGTATCTGTAAAATGAATAGGTGTTGGGGGTTTCCTGCAAGTGAAAACACACAGTTAAACAGACTGAAGCAATCCTGAATGTCTTCAAGGGGAATCCAGGCAACTCTGCCAACTGAAAGAAAGTGGGTTAATGGAATGAATTTAAACGTGTACAAAAAAGCACAGATCTTTTATTATTTAACTAGGAATGAAGTGTAAGACATGTTGTATATTAATTCTGCCTGCATGCAGCAGTTAATTCTGTATAAATCCTATTAGTCACTTTCGAAGATGAAAAAAATAGGTTTTCTAACCTAATAAAGGCTCAACTACAATTTTTGTGAATAACGCATCAAGGTTATCATACAATCTTGATTACAAGAGACAATATAATATAAACTATCCCAAGAAGGATTTTATATTGAGTAATTAAAACCATTGTAAAGTAAATCAACATACATAATCTTTTATGATGTTCAATTCCTGTACAATTTTGGTCTGCCCTTTCTGTGTTTTCATTAAAAATGTATTCTTTTTTTCTATTTATTACAAAAAAGTCACTAATATAAACTCATAAAAATATACTTAATAAAAAAGTGTGTTATGTGTTGCCCCTTCAGAAATTATTTTTGGGTACAGAGTAAAATATGAATCTAATATTGATTAGATGTCCAGCATTTGACAGATGGGTATTATCAATGAAGATGACCTTACAGCAATGAGATTTAAAAAATACATATACATAAATAAATAAATAACACTAACTAATAACAATATATGCTATTAATATGGGCAGCAGTGTGGAGTAGTGGTTAGGGCTCTGGACTCTTGACTGGAGGGTCGTGGGTACAATCCCAGGTGGGGGACACTGCTGCTGGACCCTTGAGCAAGGTACTTTACCTAGATTGCTCCAGTAAAATCCCAACTGTATAAATGGGTAATGGTATGTATAAAAATAATGTGTAAAAAAATAAATAATGTAATTGTATGTAAAACTAATGTGATATCTTGCAACAACTGTAAGTCACCCAGGATAAGGGTGTCTGCTAAGAAATAAATAATAATAGGGTGTTGTTGTAATTCATTAATACTGTATAAGAGAGAAGGCAAACAATATTATTGGTTACCTACCTTATTAAGTCATTATTATTTGTATTGTTTGTAACCCATATTCCTGTCACCTTCTTTATGTACAGTTATTTCCTTGTACAGTATATCTTGGTATAATTTTGCTTTACTTAGAAAAATGTACAAAATGTTTCCATTGGGTTGTAAAGAACCATGCTAGTCTTAATCGGGAGCTTTCAATAAACCTTTTAACTCCAGCGGGTTGGTTACAGCACAGGCAAACTCCTTTAAACAGCAGTCTTGTATATATTTGTTTGCTAGAGCAAACTGCAAGTGTTACTATAAGCTTCTAAAAATAATAGACCTAATTTATCTTCAAGCGTCAAGAAACAACTACGCTTGCTCCTATTAAAAAAAAAAAAAACAACAAAAAAAAAACAAACACACAATCTCATTGGAAAGTAGCGGTGACAGAACAGCTGCAGAGGCGGAAGGCAGCACTGTTTCATGTTGTATTGTCAAAGACAGGAACATATTTTTGAATAGCAATATTGTAGCTTCTTATGTCTGCTGTGTATCTTTTTATTAGACATGTTTGTCATACTCAGGTTGCATTTGCTGCCTCTCAGCTTGTTTGCAGGATAGGGCTTAAGTGTGACCTGAAAGCAGTGGTAATCTTTTTGTGGTGTGGAAAGAGACAGATTGGTCTAATCTAGTGGTTACTGCAGAGACCCGAGAGCCTGGGGGTCGATGTGCTGGAATCTCAGCTGGGTCACATGACAACTCCATGTTTCTCGTAAAAAAATTAAATTAAAAAAAAAAATCAAGGGGAGCACTGGACATGTATTACTGGAATTGAGTTAGGTAATCTGGTTTATATACAGTTCTTTCTACGAAAAACAATCCATGGCCAATCTTTTGCACCTTGATATTGTAGATTCTTCACAGGTTTTATTCCACACGGGACTGATGCATTTTCAAAGTTCTAATTGTCAAAAACAATTTTCTTCTGAATTGGTATGAGGAATAAAATTACTTCACGCCATCAATTACAGTGTAGATAGAGGTGTAACTTAAAATATATATTAGTACTGTCATGGGTAATGCCTGGTATCTTACATACATAATATTGATATTCCCTATGGTAGTTCCAAGGGGAAAAACATCTGTAGTAAATATTTCATTTTGGCCATAACTTGTAGGTGAAATGATACATTAAAAGGATCTTTGTGTAATATGTAAAGTAGTGACATATGCAAATAGTACCTACATTGTAACTATACAACTACATCTGTAGTGTAATTAATGCCCCTAACTGACATCATGTCATTTAAATGGTTTGTGAGGCTTCAGAGTCTCTTTCATATATGTTGTACATATTTGCACTACATTATTATCACTGATGCTAGCTTTTGGTCCATTTTTATTTAAATACATTTTTAAACCATTAGGAACATTAAGATAAGGGTCCATTGACTTCTGGTCCATTCTTGTTGCTCTGTTTCCATCTAATCAAATTGACAGACATTTTACCATAAAACTGCTATCAGTAATGGTTTAGTAATTTGATGGAACATAAACTGTGTACTGCATGCCATTATCACAGACATGTGAGTAATTTGAACCCTCACAATACTTTTTCTAGCAAGTAGTTAATTCCATTGTGATACAATGATTTGCACAGGGAATGTCCAGGGTCCTTTGTAAAAGGAGTCATCATTTATCATGAATATGAGAGAGAGAGAGAGAGAGAGAGAGAGAGAGAGAGAGAGAGAGAGAGAGAGAGAGAGAGAGAGAGAGAGAGAGAGAGAGAGAGAGAGAGAGAGAGAGAGAGAGAGAGAGAGAGAGAGAGAGAGAGAGAGATTGAAGGAAGGCTGGATTGGTTAGGGTACACATCTCTGTTGGTATGGCTAAGGAAAGTGCAGTGTTTTTAGAACATTGAATCCATCACTGTATAGCTTACCCACATTGTCTCGATTAAGGCATTTCTGAGTCAACATAAACCTACCATTTGCTCTTCTTCCTCAATCATTAACACTGCTGCTGGCTTACTGATACATTTGCTTAAGTGTTGATTCAGATCATACAAACGTTTCTCCTTGACAGAGGGAGGCTATTAAGAGAATGCCCACAATTAACCCTGATTTCAAAACAGCCTGTATTGCTGTAATGCTATCAAAACTCTTCAAGAAAACAGACAACAGAGCAACAATAGCACAACTCCCATTATACCAGATTTTTTTTATCTAAACTTTTCCACGTTTTTACCTTTTTTTCTTGCCTATGTGGCCTGCTGTACCTACAGCTTTTCACATCTCTGCAAGGTTGGTCTAATACATGCAAATCCACACATTCCTCTTAATTACCAAATGAGGGTCAAGTCCACGTCACTCTGTGGTAGAAGTACTGTATGTGAATCAAAACGTATTTCAACATTGGAAAATATATATTTTTAAGTTTCTTCCTTTTTTTTTTTTTTTTTTTTTTTTAAGTATAAGTTTAGCATTACAATATAGTTATGTATAAGAGTACAAGAACCTTGCCTTGAGCGGTGCTGCTTGCGCCGAGGGAGACTGTTAAGCCCTTTCGTTCCCAGCTATGTAACAGTACACTGTCTTCCTGGTATATACAGGACAATGCTGACTGCATAATCATTGAGATACTGAAATGGTTCTAAAGCAGAGACTGTGCACATTAGCAACAACCTTATTAATTGTATCCTAGATTTGTGTATTTCTACTACCTGTATGTGTATTCCCTTTGCAATATGCGTAAAGAAGTCTAGCATAAAGCTACATTATAATCTAACAAAGTCATTAAGCATTCTCCCCATATCCACCTTGTAGTCAGAATTATTGAAGGTTTTCAGACAGAGCCCCAATACAATCCTGGCAGTAAAAAGTAGGTCACAAAACTTAAAGATACAGACAGCAATTCAAGCCTTGGTATTTTGAATCTCCTACTAAATAAATTCACCCTTAGAGCACCAAACATACACATGTGTTAATGTACTAACCCACGGTATTTCACAGCTTGCACCCTCCCTCCTTAACAATCCTTTCATAGATGGTTAAAAAGAAAAATCTGTCAAGTTGGGCTGACTTGTTTAGTGGGATCGAGATTTGCATGCTCACCCCAGTGGATGAAGCCTGCAAATCAAATACTGCAACCTTGACAGTGGAGAACTCCGGTTTGCCATTTCCTATAATAAATGAATGACGATACCTCTGTAACTTTTCTATGCATCACGTTAGTAATAAACATGTATAAATGATTTATTCTGTGGTATATGTATTTAACTTGTTAGTTTTCTTAATGTATCAATATAAAAATGGATTAGTCTGAAACAAGTACTGTATGCATTTTACAAAAAAAGGGTTAGTTTCTACTTGTGAAAATAAATAATTGTGTGAGAAAATGCAACAGAATCTCCTTTGATGTTTACATCTGCAATAGCATACATTGTAGTGTATACATGTTCTGCTCGCTGTTGCAGGTAAAGTGTAGAAACAGATCATCGATATAAAGGCACGTGACAGGCGTCTGCCGTGTGGGTGCAACAGACCCCTTCTGTCAGAAGCTAAGGAGGTAAGCTCTATAACATCTTGTGTTGTAATATTCAAAAGGCACATGATTCTTTGGTGTAGGGGACTGAGGAGTTCATGGGCAACCTGTGTCAGCAACCAAATAGTAAAGCTAAAGGTATCAGAATTGACTGTAATTCTATAGTTATGGAAGAGCATTGCTGTCAAATGAATAAGTTATCATATTTGATTTAAAAAAAAAAAAAAAAAAAAAAAAAACCACACACCACAACCTTGAGTCCAAGCAGCATTGATCATTCATGCTTGGGATATTGTGTACCACTGCAGAGGTAAGCCAAGATGCCAGGTAGGAATTCAGGTTATTATGAACTCCAATCCTTGCTTCCTTGTGAGCTTCTCAAAAACACAGTTGTCTTAAAATTGAAAATCATGAAATCTGTGAAGATTTGCCGCAATCAACAATTATTAAACAGATGGAGTTGCTGGCATCTACAAACATCCAACCATTTGAATTTGAAGTTTGTGGTAGAGGTGGAGTATACGACTCTTTAGTAAAAAGGACTGTTGTGTCAAAATGAAGTTAGTGTTATCCCAATTTGTGAATGAGACAAATGCAATTGTTGCTGTTCTTTATACAATATGTACAACTATTATGCAAATGTGATAACAAGATTGAAGCCAACAAATCTGCTACTTCATTACATAAACTAAAACTCCTGCTGGAGGAGTGTTGCAGTACATTAAAACACTACCTCCATGAAACATACAACTTGTGTTATCTTGTTTTTATTGTCAGCAAAAACAACTAGTAAATAACATAAAATTACACTAAATAAAAGCTTGCAGTTGTACAGAACAGGTCTCACGTGTCAAAACATTCTAGGTAGGAAAAAAAAAAAAAGTAATGTCAAATTCATTTTTTTATTTCACATGCCAACTCTAACTTGATACCAACCACAACCCCCCCCTCCAAATAAAAAAAAAAAAAAAAAAAAAAGCTATATCCATAACTTTTAGCACGAGCATGTCCGACAATAATGGTTTTCAAAAAATATTTAAGCCCTTAATGGTTGGTGTCAAACAGTATTTTAAAACGGCCAAACATTTTCACACTTCAGCTTTGTTCTTGGTTTTAAATACACAGGGTATACCTCCCACATTTGAATACACTTCTAAAAACAGCCTTTGTTGAACCGACAACTAAATACAGCAAGGTTATGTGGAGGCTGGTGATCTTTAATTACATAACATTAGATTACATTTGCACCACAGTCTCCAAGGACGCCATCTTATTCTTGTGCTGCTTCTTTGTTTCATACAAGACAGAAATTGCTGCTTGGTACAAAGAAGAACTTTAATACTGGAATACATTAAAATCCAACACATACTTGCAGCAAATATAAGCGGAACAGTAGCACCCCTAGCTTTGGTTTTTTGTAACAGACAGTATTAATCTTTTGCTGTAACCAAACACTTAAATAAAAACATTTGACAGTGGTAAGGTCAAGAGAGCCAAGGTTGTTGAATATGCTTTCTCTTAGTCCTGTAAATGTAATCTGTAGGATAACTGCTATACCCACAATTCTATATCCCAAAGTATTTGCTGTAAAATAAAAAAGGGGTCTCTAGACCTGGTTCCTTGGCAAAACTAACTTTAAAACCTCAAAAAACACCAGAGTTTAAATAAAGCCCTCCTTACATCATTTTTTAAAATATAAATAGTACCTGGGAAAAAAAAAAGAGGATCTTAAATGTCGGATATCAGTCTGTTCTGTGCTTAGTTTAATTACAGCTGCTGAATGAATGAATGAATATTTCAGTCCATTATAAACCCTTTTTCTGAGGAGCACTTAGTTTTCTCATCCCTCTTATCCGTGACAACAGCTCTTTGACGAATTCCTGTGAAACACAAAAATAAAATAAGTTAGCTTTAAAAAACAGTTATATAGAAGAAAAAAAAAACAAAACACCACACACATTCTTGAGATTTGAAGATCTCCCCCACTCTTCCAAAAAATGGAGAACCAAAACTTGTGTTGCAAAAATGCTTTGCTTATGTAAAAATAAAATAATATTTTATATATATATATATATATATATATATATATATATATATATATATATATATATATATATATATATATATATATATATATATATATATATATATTACACATACAATTTGGAGTACAACTGAAGGACATTTGCAAACCATGAACACTTACCCACTGTCTCTTAGGCACCATGTATCTAATGTTTGACACCAAAGGCATCAACTAGGAGTCCCTAATCCAGAGTATCAAATACCAGCAGGAGACGCAATGAAAGAACTCTGCTGGTTTGTTCAAGACTGAACTAGCATGGAAGTTAAAACATTGGTACCAACAGAATACATTACTTACAATCCATGTTTGAGGTAAGATATTACTTACAGTAACCAGTTTATGGGTATAAGATGTAGAATATTAAAGCAAATCCCCTCTATTACAGAGGGAACTACAAACAGATGCAGGATTACACTACAGGTATCCAAGGGGTTACAAAATGACTAGCAGTTTGGCTTGTTTGGTTCTGAGATACTACAGAAAGCCAAACAAAAAAGAATTTGAAGCAAACCCCAAACTCGGCATTGGGCAATAAAGTCTAAACTCATCCCACTGTGCATGTGTCCCCTCAATTTCAATTTAAGTCAGTCAGCACTGCAGAGGTGAAGGACTGGATAAAGAGATTGCATACCTAGACCAACGTTTTATAATAAAATTCCATGACAGTCAACACCAAAAGATGCACAATAAATAAATAAATCCCTCTCGGTCTCAAAGTAAATGTTTATGCGTGTCTTTTCTAAATACAGATTTCAAGCATTCTTGGTCTCAAAATA